>NC_061513.1:282700836-282752349 GCF_022539505.1 Lolium rigidum
CATGGAGGTGGAGTCCCTTGTGGACTCCACCTTCCTTGGTGGTTTCTTCCGGACTTTTCTAGAACCTTCTAGAACCTTCCATAGAACCTTCCGCGACATTTTATTCACATAAAATGACATCCTATATATGAATCTTATTCTCGGACCATTCCGAACTCCTCGTGATGTCCGGGATCACATCCGGGACTCAGAACAAATATTCCAACTTCATTCCATATTCAAGAACTACCATTTCAACATCCAACTTTAAGTGTGTCACCCTACGGTTCGAGAACTATGCGGACATGGTTGAGTACTCACTCGACCAATAACCAATAGCGGGATCCGGAGATCCATAATGGCTCCCACATATTCAACGATGACTTTAGTGATCGAATGAACCATTCACATACATTACCAATTCCCTTTGTCTCGCGATATTTTACTTGTCCGAGGTTTGATCTTCGGTATCACTCTATACCTTGTTCAACCTCGTCTCCGACAAGTACTCTTTACTCGTACCGTGGTATGTGGTCTCTTATGAACTCATTCATATGCTTGCAAGACATTAGACGACATTCCACCGAGAGGGCCCGAGTATATCTATCCGTCATCGGGATGGACAAATCCCACTATTGATCCATATGCCTCAACTCATACTTTCCGGATACTTAATCCCACCTTTATAGCCACCCATTTACGCGGTGGTGTTTGGTGTAATCAAAGTACCTTTCCGGTATAAGTGATTTACATGATCTCATGGTCATAAGGACTAGGTAACTATGAATCGAAAGCTTATAGCAAATAACTTAATGACGAGATCTTATGCTACGCTTAATTGGGTGTGTCCATTACATCATTCATATAATGATATAACCTTGTTATTAATAACATCCAATGTTCATGATTATGAAACTAATCATCCATTAATCAACAAGCTAGTTTAAGAGGCATACTAGGGACTTCTTGTTGTCTATATATCACACATGTACTAATGTTTCGGTTAATACAATTCTAGCATGATATATAAACATTTATCATAAACATAAAGATATAAATAATAACCACTTTATTATTGCCTCTAGGGCATATCTCCTTCAAAAACACCTCCACAACTAGAAGATCTACTGAAACTAGCAATAGAATGAGCCACACGATTCGCTGTTCTGTTGACGTTGCAGAAACGTACACCAGGTAGATCCTGGCATATGTTTTTAACTTCTTGGATGATGCAAGCAATCTGGGATTTAGTCTTTTCTCTGGTAGACAACTCATGTAGAACAGCAGAACAATCGTTTCCCGGGTGAATTGGTTTGTGAGACAAAGGTAAAGCTGCTTTGATTCCCTCAAGACAAGCCAACGCTTCCGCGATTTCTGCAGAAGCACATCTTTCAATTACACCCCAGGCACACATGATCACGACGCCCTGGTCATCACGAAGCACAGCTCCCCAAGTCCCACTATTTTCATCCGCCGAGAAACTTGCATCCACATTTAGCTTGGCAACAATCCTAGGCTGTAACATAGTTGAGGTTGAATCTAAAGGATCTACTGCTGGATAAATACCCTTGGAGGCTAATCCTCTGGAAAGTACGGTAGTAGCATCCAAATATGCAAATGTTGTGGCAGGGTCGGTCAAATCGTCTGCAGGTACATAAACTGCTTGAATCGAAGTTATAGATCCCTTTTTAGTAGAAGCAATTCTTTCTTGCAAAGAACCCACCCAACCTGAATCTGGTTTTATCCAAGGTACATACGTTTCTTTCTTTTGCAAAGGCTTCCCTTTGTCAAGTGATACAATAGCACTCTTACCTTTGTCACCAGCATAAGTGAGAAGTGCACCATTTTGCTGAAACGAGATCAAGTAAGCTTGTAGAAAAGAAGCAGATTGCTCAATCGAACATTTGCCATCCCCAAATATAGAGTTATTCCGAATGTGCCAGGTTCTCCACCAAAGAAAGAGCAATTTTGCAATCATGTCTTCGCAATATTGGCTTAGAAGAACGAGAACCCAATTAGAACCTGAGAAATAAAAATTACTGTCTGAGGGCAATGACCATGGATTTTTTAGGGGCATTCTAAGTGCCTTAGCTTTTGGGCAAGTTACCATCGCATGGTGAGCTGATTCCGGTTCCATCCCGCAGATTTGGCAAGTAGGTAACATGTCCATGTTTCTTCTGCATCGGTGAGCTTGCACACCTAGAGAGTCCGTGGCTAGTTTCCATGAAAACACTTTTACTTTAGGTGGCACATTAGCATTCCAAATCAGTTTCCATAAGCTTCTTTCTCCTCCAGGGTTGCTGCTCGTTGAAACTTGGAGGCCTTTCCTCTTAATCTCCATGCCAAGCCTATAGGCACTTCTAACAGTGAAGATGCCATTCTTCTCATGGTGCCAAGCCAAGAAATCTTCCCCATCAGCACAAGGGATTTTTATTTGCATGATGACCTCTGCGTCTGGTGGGTAGAATAAAGATCTTACCTCCTCTTCTTTCCATTTTTTTGTGCTTTGATCAATGAGATCAGAGACCCAGCGAGACCTTGTCCGGTTTGCTTTACCCATGACTTTTAGATTCCCCCTAGGAAGCCAATTATCCCGCCATATTTGCACCTTGGAGCCAGAGTACATTCTCCAAATTAAGCTTTTCTTGAGCAGTTCAAGGCCATAAGAGATACCTTGCCAGCAAGGGGAAACATTTTGGTTGAAAACAGTGTCGATGAGGTGCCCAGCCGGGTAGTATCTAGCTTTGAGGAGTCTTGCACATAGGCTATCCGGGAACTCAATTAGGCGCCAAGCCTGTTTGGCTAGAAGAGCTTGGTTGAATACTCTTAAGTCTCTAAAGCCAATACCACCATGACTTTTCGGTTTGGTCATTTTCTCCCAAGACATCCAGTGAGTTTTCCTTCGCTCGTCTTCATCTCCCCACCAAAAGTCTCTAATGATCTGCGAGAGATCGTCACACAAGCCAGCAGAGAATTTAAACACGCTCATGGCATGTGTTGGGATTGCTTGAGCAACAGATTTGACTAGCGCTTCCTTAGCGGCGCCGGACATGTATTTATCATTCCAATCAGAGCCTTTCTTCAGGAGCCTCTCTTTTGTTGATTTTAATTTGCCCTCCTTAACTTGTCCTTCAGGGATAGGGAGACCCAAATATTTGTCGTCTAATGTCATGGAACCCACTTGGAGGATAGTGCTCACAGCCTCACTATCTTCCTTTGAACAATTCTGGCCTACCAACAAAGAGCATTTCGCAGGGTTCAACAACTGCCCTGTGCTTTTTTCATATGCCCGTAGGGTGTCGTTCATTATGCTGGCTTGTTCTGCATTTGCATTGAAGAAAATTGACCGAACTTGTTACAACCGAGCGAGGTGGGACTATTAGCAGCGCCAAGCATACAACGGAGATTCTTCCCACCATGGCACCATCCATCGAACCGAGAAATCCTGGCCTCTGTCTGGCCGAGCCAACCAGTGTATGGGCCGCAGGCTCCATCCTACGCTGCGGTCGGCACGGAGGAAGGTGCGAAGTAAAGGAAATCGCTCGGGAGGGAAGAAACAGAAAGAACGAATCGGTATTGTGGCAGTTTGATGTGTTATGCGTTTTGGTGGGAGGGTAAATCGGTCCAATGAAAAGTTGGACCAAAATTTTGGCAGAAACCTGAGCTCCTTTATTATTAGGTATAGATACTGCACGAACGAATGTTGGAGAGTTTTTGAGCACGACGCCTATCTCCATTCTACGGTGCTTTACCTGCTCTAAGGAAGACATGGATATATTGTACACTGTCGCAAGTACCATGGTTAGAAATGCGTGCATTTTTAGGAGGCACCATGGCTCGATGGAAGTATCTTTGCTACTCTCTTTTTATCGGTTTATAAGTTCAGCGCGTGTATCTAGGTCGCTTGTTTGATCTACATAGCGTAAACAACATGACATAAAAATACACTACTGAAAAATATAACATCAGAAGTTTACTTGGTCAAATTGACTACCTAAGACTACGTGTAGGACTAATAAACTGATACGGAGGAAGTATATCAAAAAGAAAAGCTTGGAAGGTGAACCAAGACATGAAGGAGAATCCTTGTATGGTCAAAGTTAACATGGGTGAAAATTTCTCTTGGGAGCATCTCACACAATTTGTGGAGCTTTGGGTTCGCTCGCAAGATGTGCAACATGATGACAACATGGAAGACAACATTACTTGGAAACCCATGGCAAATGGGCAATACTCTTCTAAGTCGGCATATGTAGTTTTTGGGATTCATATCCTTCGACATGTACATGATGGTATGGAATGCTTGGGCTCCTCCTAAAATTAAATTCTTTGCGTGGCTCCAAATGCAAAATAGGATTTGGACGTCATACCGTTTGCAAAAGAGAAGGTGGCCAAATTGTGGGTTATGCCCACTTTGCAAACAAGAATTGTTGTCAGTGCCATGTTTGTGTCACTTGTTGGCACACGAAAAGCATTTGGCAATTTATCAAAGATTGAATGGGCATTCATGACATCCACCCATGCCAATGTACATGCATCTCAATCAAGAAGGTTGAGCATGATGATGGAGGGATCCATTACTATCTGCAAGGCCATGTCAACTCTTGCTTTACTTGTCACTTGGAATGTTTGGAACAAGCATAATGCGAGGGTGTTTCACAATAAGCACGCGCCACCCATGGTAATTTTAGAGAAAGTTAAGAAGGAAGCAGGTTCGTGGGTTATTGCGGGTGCAAAACATTTAGGCGAAATGATGCTGAGAGAGTAGTTCCATGTAATTTCTTTTTTGTCCAGAATATCTTGTCAAAACCATTCTCCTTAATTAATAGATTTTGGGAAAATATTTTACCCCCATTTCAAAACAAAATCTTCATAAAAAAAGGGTAAAAAACTGATGCCACTGAAAAAACGTAAGTCCAAATTTCAATAATTACTGACTCTCTCACAGTGAACCATTAACTATCAGTTTTCACCATCGCCTTACTTCTGATGAGATTAGCAGAACTAGAACACATATTTGTAAAGAAAATACATATAGTTGCCTTACTTCCCGATGACATCTTTCCCTTATTTCATTTATTTTTTCGTCTTCAAAGCTACCATCCAGAGATATCATAAGTTGAGACCATATTTGTACAAAAAATACTATCCAATAATTCAGCAATTAAACATAATTGTTTCGTAAGTCTGGAAAATATTTTTCTAAACAGATCTCAGTTACATCTAGTATTATTGATACAATAGCTACTCTTTGTTTTTCTTAGAGAAATGGCATAGGCTAAGAGCGAGAGCAAACAATTCCCTTTTGGTATTTAAATTAAACATTTTTACTTATTAGTTTCGCAATCTCTTATGAAATGTAACAACATTAACCAAGCAATTGTGTTTGTGATGTTATAAATTGTCTTTTTCTATTTCTACAATCTGCATATTAATTATTACATATTATACATAAGTTACATAGCAATACTCTATTTTCCCTGGAAAATAAAGTTACTTATCCAGAATTTAGTTTCATGAATTTCACTCAACCAAATTTGGATAATTCTAGGCAAAACATTAATGATTACAAAATCACACTGATCTACAAAATAATTTGGACCATTGAGATTTACCATAGTGTATTTGTAATTTTTTTTGGTATCTTCAAAGTGTTGTTAGAGTGGAGGGGCGTTTTGGCTCATAGGAGCAAATGCTCCTATTATACAAAATAATTTAAAATAATTTAAAAAATATCAAAACAAAATTGACATAATTTTTTCGGTGTATACCGTGACATTCTATGTTAGTGCACAAGTTTTCGTGGAGAAATAACATTTTATGTGGCGTGTACAAAAAAGACAAAAAAATGTCCTATACGTAGTTGTGTTATAGCATCAGAATTTGTCTTTTTTACAGGAGTCACAATTTTTTTATTTTTTTTTTAAACTTATATACGAACATAAAATGTGTAGATGTAGATGGAAAATTTTATTTTAGAATTTTTGACACTTCAAAATGTAGATTCACATAACGTGAGCAAATACTCTTATGAGCCAAAGTGAATATCCTTGTTAGAGTGTTCTACACTGCACAAGGTAATAAATATCATCACAGAGGTATATAGGGAAGGATTATCCATGCTAGATTTACTCCTTCGCCCTCACTAGTCAAGAGTGCTTGTTTCGATCCTAATTTATTCTTCTGTGTTCTCTCCTTTATATTTGTCCTTAGGTACAATTGATCATTACACATGCATTTGCTTGTATTTCCATGGACACCTTAAATAAAAAAATTGCTGGTGCGATTTAAAAGTATAGATTTTGTCTCAACAGAAAAATTGCTTTCATGCGTTTTGAAATATGAAGGTTCACGTATATGCTTCATGCTTGTGTAAATAATATAATCTGAACCTGAAATTGAAAAATTCTTACTATTGGCTTATCTGATTCCAACTGTCAGAAAATAAAAAATAATTTTATTCGGAATCAGAAGGATGCGTAGAAGAAGGTCTAGAAGACCATGGGATAGAGGGTGTGGTGGAGTCGAGAACGTTGAGTTTGACATCTTTGTTAGTGGTGAAGGAAACGATCATCATTAACTTTTCGCCGAGGATCACTCACTCAGTCAACCATTCAAACCGCCGCTACACAGGAACATGCATGTATCATGTCTGGCAACATTGACGATGCAAATTGATTATCCAAATTAACAGGGATGCACTTGTAAATTATCTGTTCACGAGGCAAGTATTCTTTTGCTCATGCGTCCATGTTGACGTAGGTGCCAAGCGCGTCCAAGAAGGTACCGCAGCGACCATGGAAGCTGATAATTCGGCCACCTGCTGCCGGGAGATCGAATGGTGCACCTTCCTCCGTCCCATACGAGATACGGCCCAAAAGTTCGCCCGTTGCCCACGAATGTAATCGATCGAAGGAGGAACCAACCATTAGAGTTTCCTACATACCGTTTCACGCCGATGAGGTACTCATCTGGTTCCAGACAGATCTGCAAAATGCCATGCATGAACTATTTAACCACTCAACCTTCGTCGCCACCAAGCATTTTCATGAATGAAAGTGCCTCTCGAAAGGACTTAAGAAAGTGTATACCTCAGAGCGGTTGGCGTCCCGAGGTGAACCCCACTGCAACCTCTGCTCCTCGGCGCTGTCAAGCTCGTAGGAGACCATCATGGTGTCCACCATGATGTCGTGCCAGACAACCAACATTACGATACTGTTGACATGGCGCACGTCCATCTCCCTAGCCTTGCCGCCTCCACCACCGCAAGGGCCCATCTTAACAACCGGTTCGATGATGCCGCCGGAGCCGGCCATGCCGGGACATGTCTGCTTGTGCTCCTCCTTCTCGTGGTATGGCATCTTCCCGGCGACGCACCCGTAGATGGCGTTTGCGCAAGCGACACGGACGGATCGCAGGATGCGTTCGAAGTTGTGGCAGTGGCTGTAGGAGGTGGGGATGAAGCGGGGGTGTAGCCAGCGTTGATGAAGCATGAGGCGCACCTGTTCTTCTCCGGCAGCTCGTCATGGCAAGATGAACAAACCAGGTGGCCAGCCGCACACTATAACAAATTGCGCATATTAGATCTGCTAAATAATTTGCTGGAGAGAACTGTATTATAGTTCATACCTCGAAAACCGGAGGTGCGAGGGGACGAAGGCATTTGGGGCAATCTAGAGCCTCCTGATCGACGTCCACACGGTGATCACCTTGGCGGCGGCCAGAGGCTCTGCTTTGACGATGTTCATCTTCGAGGCCTTCTTCACCTTGCTTGTTCGAACCTTGGCATTGGAGTCAACTAGTACCGTGCGCGGGGCGAGGTGAGAATCTGAGACTGCACGAACGTATGGGCCAGGATTCTATTTGTGGAACCCACTCGCGGACTGAAGATGGAAAGGCTCTCGTTCCGTCTTCCACTCAATTGTTGGTTTCGGCAATAAAGCATGACAGGTGCTGTACAGTACCTATAATTGCTTTTAATTAACACGGCACCATGCCTAGCTAGTACGTGAACCTTGCGTCCATTGTAATTGATCGGAGGGAGTAGGTACTTATACCGACTATAGAGTCTAATTTCTTTTTCCTTCATTCTGAAAGTCAGACTTATTTTGAGGAACTTCCTATGAACACATTTTGGATATATAATCCCTAAAATGCTCCAATTCAAGATACTCCGAGGAGTACATTTTTGTAAGTGTCCTAATATGACCCACCTACAACGGCACCAACAAAACAAACAAAACCTATCATGTGTTTTAGAGGTCCTACGATTATTTGCATATTTCTTTATTTATTGAAAAACAATTTGTTGTAGTGGTGATGAAAACTTGTATTTGTTGGTGAATAATTGTTCTATTGGTTGTATTACTCATGTACCATTTGCTTGGGTTGTAATTTTGTTCAATTAGTTGGGTTTGTTTGATCTTGTTGATCCTATTGTTGAGTGTGAAACATGTTTGCGCCAGTGCCAGCTCGCTGCATTTTAGCACGTTTGTTGGGGGGGGGGGGGGCAATTTTGGCTTTTTTTGTGCGGGGCTTTTTAGCTTTTCCGTTGTAGGAGAAACCGCCACCGCCGTGTGCTATATGAGTATGCAGCGCGTTGCAAAGCCTCTGTTGTCGTTGCACTTAGGTCACACGTGTTGGGAGTATTCAGCCCAGTGACATTGTTTATGCATTACTTCCTAATATGTTGCAACATGAAAGCAAACAATTATTGCAATTACTTACTTGTTGCAACCAGCATACAAATTTGTTGCAAATGATATTATTTTGGGTTGTTGGTGGATGATTGAGAGATGAGAACATGGTGTTTTGACTCATAGGTCTAAATACATATTGACTTTTGGTAATATTTTTTTAGGCAACGGGTGCATCTATACATGTAACCAAAATGGATTTCTGGATAATTGATGTTTATCAAGTAGAGTAGGAGTGATCAGTTCGGAAATTAAGTTGTAAAAGTTGAACTAGTGATCCAATCAAGAGAGGTGTTTTGTGGTATCCTCAAATTAATATTAGCCATTCATTTTAGTTAATCCAGCGAGCCACAAGCGTTCATACTTGTGCCAAAAAGGTAACCAGTAGAATTTATACTGATGATCGGGCGATGATTAAATACAACACATTGACATGAAAGGCTTGGCCCAACCGAGATCATCGATGTGTTGGACTTCGCCGCCGTGCGTCCTGGCGCTGGAAACAGAACGAGGAGAGGGGAACCGTTGATGAAGTTGTTTGTCGATTGCGGACCCACTCGTTTATCGGGTGGCGCGACTTGTCGGGGTCGCCACGGAAATCGACAATGGAGGCCTCAGCTCTCTACACGTCGTCGACGATGGCGTAACACAAGCCGAGCTTCAGCAGGCACAACAGGTCACTCCAGACGCCGCACGAGGACGCGACTCGCGGCCCACCAGAGCAAGACCGGTCACGCAGCGAGTTTTCCGCTGCCCCCGGGCGAAGAACATGGTCACGAGCTTGCCGCAGGACCGCTAGATTATTGATTGTCGGCGTCGAGAATTGCTTTATGTATTCTGTAGTATCAAATCGTAGAAGTACATGCTAAGGAATTGATGTAGCCCCGCTCACCGACGACACTACATCAAGACCAACTAATCCCCCAAGTGGACCGATGACTCGGGCTCGAGTTAAAGCGCTACATGATAAGGTGAATTCGCTCCTCACCACCCTTGATCTTGACACCCCTTTGGATGGAATGCTACCTCATGCCGACGTGCTATGTGTCATTAGGTACAAGGCACATCAAGACGCCGGAGAGGAGGACATGCCGTGGTCAAGAGGAGGAGAGTAGCAGCTGGTCATGAAGATGGACATGGAATTGGACCGGAGGTCGCCCGAAGAACGCGAGGAAGAGAAGATGGCCGGCCGGTCCAGAACCCGGTTGACCGGCCTCCTGACCGGACCACCCGGCCCAGAATCCGGTCGACCGGCCTCTCAACCGGGCCACCCGGTCCCAGACCGGCCTCCCAACCGGTGCCATCCGGGCGCCATCCAGTAACCTCGGCACCTCGCCCGGTTGCAGCCCGGTCCAGGACCCGGTCAGCGACCGGACTGTCCGGTCACAGGTCCGGTCTGACCGGCCCCCTGACCGGCCTGCCCGACTAAAGATACCTTTTCGGTCCGAACCGGTTCCCCTTGTACCTTTTCGGCCCGTGTCACCTTGTAAGACTATATAAGCACCCAGGACACCCCTTTTTCCCCTTAGACTTGTTTTGAACTCAAACCTACCTTTGAGCTTAGTCTCCCTTGGGTATCATCCCTCTGTAATCAAGGCACCTTGGTTGTTGACTTTGATCTTGTTGAAGGAGATTCTAGTACTTGTTACTCTCTCTCCCTCACCAAGCTCTTCCCCTCCAACCCCAATCTCTCTCCGGGAATTCTGCCACGTGCCTCTTCCTCGGAGATTCTATTGGCGTGGTCCATCGAGCCACGGAGGTAAGCATCGGGTGTATCGGGTTGGTGTGCGTGCGTGAGTCTCGGAGTTCCTCGTGTTCGTCGTGTTCTTCGTGTTCCTCGCGTTCTCCCATCTCTCCCCTTGGTTTCGAAGTCAATCCGCGAGATCGGGCCACACACGGGGTCTTAGACCTCATCATATGGTATCAGCAGCTCTTGGTTACCGCGGATTTGACCCTCCACCCACCCGATTTCGTTCCTAGAAAATTTTCCAAAAAAAAAAATCCCCAAAAATAGCCCCAAATTGCCTTTGGACCGATCTGTGATTTGGTTGCGTTTTGAGTGGTTTTGGTCCGTGGATCTGGTGTTGTTGTGCTTGATCTACTATTTCCCCAACTTTGAGCCTCCAATTCCATCGTTTCCCTTCGATTTGGTCGATTTGGTTTTGGTTTGGGGAAGAACAGGAGAGAGAAACGTCCAGCTCGAGAAATCCGGTCGAGCACCCGGTCAACCGGACCCACGACCGGCCGAGCCAGCCCAGAACCCGGTCGACCGGGCGGAAACCGGACAGGCCGGTCCAGGAGCCGGTCCAACCGGGCCTCTGACCGGGCGCATCTTCGCGCCCTCCTTCGACCTCGACGTCCGGCGATCTCCACCACCACCACCACCATCGCAGGTATAACTTGCAGCTGTCACCTTGTAACCCCTCTTCCTTTTGCGATCTATCCTATCGAGCATTGCTTGTCTAGTGTTGCGAGACATTGCACGTGGCCCCGCATTGTGAGGTGTGTGTGTCGCGTTGAGTAAGGCATCCAAGCAAACACCCGTGTGGCAAGATAGCAAAAGCGAGGCTAACGCTAACATAGTGCGTGAAAAAGCCCCAAAAACACAAAAAGAGTGCGAGTAGCACCATACATCCATACATCCATACATCCATACGCCCATACATACAAAAGTGTCCAAGTGCCACCAAAGATACAAACGAGTGCAAGTGCCACCATACACAAAAGAGAAAAAGCTTTTAAGCAACGAGAGATACGAGAAGAGAGGCCGCGTGTGAATCTAGTTGTCTCTTCCTTTGCAACCGAAGCTTTGGCTCTCCTTGTGTTAGTGTGACACCGAGCACTTATACATACACTTTTCCGCTCACTTTTGGTTGCACTAACCCCGCTTATCTCGTGTGTGTGTTCCACATCTTTTTCCGTGTTTATAGTGATCTTCACATTGACATTTGGATTTTTGGACCTTACCCACTTTTAACAACATACTCGATCTTGGATTTGTCTTTTGGCTTTCCACAACACTCGCCTAACACCATATTTGCTAGCTTTTGCGTGTGGTTTTGCGTGTGTTCCCGATACACTTGATCTTGCTTTCGGCTTGGTGGATTGCCTCAATACTATCTTACCTTGGTAAGAGTGCGAGGTAGTCTCCTTCCACTAACATTCACAACATAGTTCTTGTCTTTGCATCATGGATAGGAGCGGAGATGATGCAAGGGATGGAGAAGTCCTCCGCAACACCGAGAGGTTGGCTACTCAACACAACCTATGGACGCAACGCCAAGAGTTCAAGGAGCAACTCACACTCTTCGAGACACGCATCGATGAGCAATACGAGGAAGTGGCACACAACTTCTCCGTTGTGAACCAAGACTTGGCTCTCCTTCGCGAAGCTACGGACAACTTGAATGGCCAAATGGCGGCCAATGATGCGAACATGGAGCGGCGCATGGATAGCCTCGAGCGCGCCATCACCAACTTGGGTCGTCATCACCGACACCGCTCTACTTCATCATCATCAAGCTCGTCACAAGATTACTACTCTCATGGTCATCGTTCGTCCTTAAGCTCCTCCTCAAGGCATGAAGATCATCATCGACCTCATCGCCCACATGCTCGTCATGAAGACTCTCGCTCCAACTCTAGGCGAGGAGAAATCCATCGCCATGCTCGTCCACATGAACGACCTCCACAAGATCGTCCTCAACCGGATGGTCATGCCCACCATGGGCGTGACAACCATCCCCACGACAACGTCTTCCACAACATGGAGCCACATGGTGATGCTCAAGGCCATGGACGTCAAGAACAACCGAGGCGTGACCTCCGCAATCATCCTCGCCATGACCAACGTGGAAGAGGAGACCCGCAACATGAGCAAGATGAGAGGGCCTGTAGAATAACGTTGCATGGAAAACAAAAAATTTCCTACCGCGAACACGCAATCCAAGGCAAGATGCAATCTAGAAGACGGTAGCAACGAGGGGGTATCGAGTCTCACCCTTGAAGAGATTCCAAAGCCTACAAGATGAGGCTCTTGTTGCTGCGGTAGACGTTCACTTGCCGCTTGCAAAAGCGCGTAGAAGATCTTGATCACGATCGGTTCCGGCGCCACGAACGGGCAGCACCTCCGTACTCGGTCACACGTTCGGTTGTTGATGAAGACGACGTCCACCTCCCGTTCCAGCGGGCAGCGGAAGTAGTAGCTCCTCTTGAATCCGACAGCACGACGGCGTGGTGTCGGTGGCGGTGGAGAACTCCGGCGGAGCTTCACTAAAGCTACGCGGGAGATATGGAGGAGAGGGGGCGGCTAGGGTTTGGGAGGGGGTGGCCGGCCACTTCAAGGGGGGCGGCCAGCTTGTGGTCTTGGGGTGGCCGGCCCCCTCCCTTGGCCCCTCATTATATAGGTGGATCCCCAAGAGTTAGTCTCCAAGTCTTCGAATAAGACCCGAACCAAAAACCTTCCATATGGAGGGGAAACCTAGCCAAGCTAGGACTCCCACCAAAGGTGGGAGTTCCACCTCCCATATGGGGTGGTGGCCGGCCCCCTAAGGGGGAGTCCACTTGGGACTCCTCCCCCACTAGGGTTGGCCGGCCATGGAGGTGGAGTCCCATGTGGACTCCACCTTCCTTGGTGGTTTCTTCCGGACTTTTCTAGAACCTTCCATAGAACCTTCCGCGACATTTTAATTCACATAAAATGACATCCTATATATGAATCTTATTCTTCGGACCATTCCGGAACTCCTCGTGATGTCCGGGATCTCATCCGGGACTCCGAACAAATATTCGAACTCCATTCCATATTCAAGTACTACCATTTCAACATCCAACCTTAAGTGTGTCACCCTACGGTTCGTGAACTATGCGGACATGGTTGAGTACTCACTCCGACCAATAACCAATAGCGGGATCTGGAGATCCATAATGGCTCCCACATATTCAACGATGACTTTAGTGATCGAATGAACCATTCACATAAAATACCAATTCCCTTTGTCTCGAGATATTTTACTTGTCCGAGGTTTGATCTTCGGTATCACTCTATACCTTGTTCAACCTCGTCTCATGACAAGTACTCTTTACTCGTACCGTGGTATGTGGTCTCTTATGAACTTATTCATATGCTTGCAAGACATTAGACGACATTCCACCGAGAGGGCCCAGAGTATATCTATCCGTCATCGGGATGGACAAATCCCACTCGTTGATCCATATGCCTCAACTCATACTTTCCGGATACTTAATCCCACCTTTATAGCCACCCATTTACGCAGTGGTGTTTGGTGTAATCAAAGTACCTTTCCGGTATAAGTGATTTATATGATCTCATGGTCATAAGGACTAGGTAACTATGTATCGAAAGCTTATAGCAAATAACTTAATGACGAGATCTTATGCTACGCTTAATTGGGTGTATCCATTACATCATTCATACAATGATATAACCTTGTTATTAATAACATCCAATGTTCATGATTATGAAACTAATCATCTATTAATCAACAAGCTAGTTTAAGAGGCATACTAGGGACTTCTTTGTTGTCTAAATATCACACATGTACTAATGTTCCGGTTAATACAATTATAGCATGATATATAAACATTTATCATAAACATAAAGATAGAAATAATAACCACTTTATTATTGCCTCTAGGGCATATCTCCTTCAGTCTCCCACTTGCACTAGAGTCAATAATCTAGATTACATTGTAATATACCTAACACCCATGGCATTCTGGTGTTGGTCATGCTTTGCCCTAGGGAGAGCTTTAGTCAACGGATCCGCTACATTCGGATCGGTGTGTACTTTGCAAATCTTTACTTATCCATCTTCGATGTACTCGCGAATCGAGTGGTAACGCAGCTTGATATGCTTCAGCCTCTTGTGTGACCTTGGCTCTTGTGCATTGGCGATGGCACCCATGTTATCACGAGTAAATGATTAATGGGTCCAATGCACTAGGAACCACACCGAGCTCTACAATGAACCTCTTCATCCATACCGCTTCGATGAAGCCTCCGAAGCCGCTATGTACTCTGATTCCGTTGAAGACTTCGCCACCGTGCACCGCTTCGAGCTTGCCCGACTCTTCTGCAGCACCATTCAATATAAATACGTACCCGGACCGTGACTTAGAGTCATCGGGATCGGTGTTCCAACTTGCATCGGTGTAACCATTTACAACGAGCTCTTGGTCACCTCCATAACAAAGAAACATATCCTTAGTTCTTTTCAAGTACTTCAGGATATTCTTGACCGCTGTCCAGATGTTCCATTCCTGGATCACTTTGATATCTGCTAGTCAAACTAACAGCATGTGCTATATCCGGTCTAGTACATAGCATGGAATACATGATAGATCCCACTCGCCGAGGCATAGGGGATATTATTCATCCTTTCTCTTTCTTCTGCCGTAGCCGGTCCTTGAGTCTTACTCAAGACCTTGCCTGGTAACATAGGTAAGAACCCTTTCTTACTTTTGTCCATTCTAAACTTCTTTAGAATCTTGTCCAGATATGTACTCTGTGATAGCCCTATTAGGCGTCTTGATCTATCTCTATAAATCTTGATGCCTAATATATACGATGCTTCACCAAGGTCTTTCATTGAAAAACTATTATTCAAATAACCTTTAACACTGCTTAATAGTTCTATATCATTCCCGATCAATAATATGTCATCTACATATAATATCAGGAATACTACAGAGCTCCCACTCACTTTCATGTAAATACAGGCCTCTCCATGACACTATATAAACCCGAAGTCTTTGATCACCTTATCAAAGCGTCGGTTCCAACTTCTCGATGCTTTCTTCAGTCCATAGATTGAACGCTGAAGTTTGCATACTTTGTCAGCATTTTTAGGATCGACAAAACCTTTGGGTTGTACCATATACAACTCTTCCTCAATGTCTCCATTAAGGAATGCCGTTTTGACATCCATCTGCCAAATCTCATAATCGAAAAATGCAGCTATTGCTAACAAAATCCTCACAGATTTTAGCTTCGCTACGGGTGAGAAAGTCTCATCGTAGTCAACTCCTTGAATTTGTCGGAAACCTTTTGCGACAAGTCGAGCTTTATAGACAGTAATATTACCATCAGCATCTGTTTTTCTCTTGAAGATCCATTTATTCTCGACAGCCTTTCGGCTATCAGGTAAGTCTACCAAAGTCCATACTTTGTTATCATACATGGATCCCATTTCGGATTTCATGGCTTCTTGCCATTTGTTGGAATCCGGGCTCATCATCGCTTCTTCATACGTCGCAGGGTCCTCATCATTGTTATCCACAATCATGACATTTAGACAAGGATCATACCAATCGAGAGTGGTACGTTCCCTTGTTGATCCGCGAGGTTCGAGTAGTTTCCTCGTTCGAAGTTTCATGATCATTATCATTAGCTTCCTCTGTTGTCGGCGTAGGCGGTACGGGTACAACTTCCGATCTGCGCTACTCGATCAACGAGTATAGATTCATCAATCTCATCGAGTTCTACTTTTTTCCAAGTCACTTCTTTAGTGAGAAATTCTTTCTCAAGAAAGGTTCCGTTCTTAGCAACAAAGATTTTGCCTTCGGATTTGTGATAGAAAGTATACCCTATAGTTTCCTTAGGGTATCCTATGAAGACGCATTTCTCCGCTTTGGGTTCTAGCTTGTCCGGTTGTAACTTCTTTACATAGGCTTCGCAACCCCAAACTTTCGAGAACGACAACTTAGGTTTCTTATTAAACCATAATTCATACGGTGTCATTTCTACGGATTTTGATGGTGCTCTATTTAAAGTGAATGCGGCTGTCTCTAATGCATAACTCCAAAATGATAACGGCAAATCAGTAAGAGACATCATAGAACGAACCATATCTAAGAGAGTTCGATTACGACGTTCGGACACACCGTTACGTTGAGGTGTTCCCGGCGGTGTCAATTGTGAAAGTATTCCGCATTTCTTTAAATGCATGCCAAACTCATAACTCGGATATTCACCTCCACGATCGGATCGTAGAAATTTGATCTTCTTGTTACGTTGATTTTCTACTTCACTTTGGAATTCCTTAAACTTCTCGAAAGTTTCGGATTTATGTTTCATGAAATAGATATACCCATATCTACTCAGATCATCTGTGAAGGTTAGAACATAACGATAACCACCGCGTGATGCTACGCTCATTGGTCCGCACACATCGGTATGTATGATTTCCAATAAGTCAGTAGCTCGCTCCATCATACCGGAAAATGGAGTCTTAGTCATTTTTCCCATCGGACATGCTTCACATCTATCAAGTGACTCAAAGTCAAGTGATTCAAGTAATCCATCGGTATGGAGTTTCTTCATGCGTTTCACTCCAATATGACCAAGACGACAGTGCCACATATAAGTAGAATTATCATTCAATTTAATTCGCTTAGCATCAATGTTATGTATATGCGTATTACTACTATCGAGATCTAACAGAAATAAGCCATTCTTTTGTGGTGCTCGACCATAAAAGATATTATTCATAAAAATAGAACAACCATTATTCTCAGACTTGAATGAATAACCGTCTTGCATTAAACAAGATCCGGATATAATGTTCATGCTCAACGCAGGTACATAATAACAATTATTTAGGCTTAAAACTAATCCCGAAGGTAGATGTAGAGGAAGTGTGCCGACTGCGATCACATTGACCTTGGATCCGTTTCCAACGCGCATCGTCACTTCATCTTTCAGCAGTTGTCGTTTATTCTTTAGTTCCTGTTTCGAGTTACAAATATGAGCAACCGAACCGAGTATCAAATACCCAGGTACTAGAACGAGAACCGGTGAAATGAACATCTATAACATGTATATCAGATATACCTTCTTTCTTCTTCTTGACAAGGCCGCTCTTCAGATCAGCCAGATACTTGGAGCAATTACGCTTTCAGTGTCCCTTCTCCTTGCAGTAATAGCACTCAGCATCAGGCTTAGGGCCGTTCTTAGGTTTCACAGGAGGTGTGGCAGCTTTCTTGCCACTCTTCTTGAATTTTCCCTTAGACTTACCCTGTTTCTTGAAACTGGTGGTCTTGTTGACCATCAACACTTGGTGCTCTTTCTTGATCTCAATCTCAGCAGCTTTTAGCATGCCAAAAAGTTCGAGTAACTCCTTGTTCATGTTCTGCATATTGTAGTTCATCACAAAGTTCTTGTAACTTGGTGGCGGTGATTGAAGGACACGATTAATCCCCCGGTCTGTTAGGAATCACTATTACCAAGTCACCGAGTTTCTTCGCATGCCCGGTCATGGCGAGCATGTGCTCACTAACGGAGCTGCCTTCTTCCATCATGCAGCTTGAAGAATTGTTTCGATGCTTCATAGCATTCCACGGCCGCATGAGTCTCGAATATAGCTTTCAGCTCATTCATCAACTCATGAGGATCGTGGTGCTCAAAACGTTTTTGAAGATCGGATTCCAGACTACACAGGATGGCACACTGAACTTGAGAGTACGGAGTTTTCCGAGTCTCGTAAACAACTTTTACTTCATCGGTTTCGGTTTCGCGGGAGGGTCACCTAGCGGTGCATCAAGCACATATTGCAGATTTCCGCCAGAGAGGAAGATCCTCACATGACGGAACCAGTCGGTGAAGTTGCTACCGTTGCTCTTAAGTTCCTCTTTCTCTAGGAACTGATTAAAATTGATTAGGGACGCCATCTCTACAACATATATTTGCAAAAGTTTAGACTAAGTTTATGACAAATTGAGTTCAAATTTTAATTCAACATAATTAAAAACCTAGGTGAACTCCCACTCAAAACAATATCCCTCGCATTGTCTTAGTGATCACACGAACCAAATCTACCGCACCTAAACCCGATCATCACGAGAAAAGGTATGATTTCAATGGCGAACACTCAAAGTGTTCATCATATCAACCATATGATTCATGCTCTACCTTTCGGTATCACGTGTTCCGAGACCATGTCTGTACATGCTAGGCTCGTCAAGGCCACCTTAGTATCCGCATGTGCAAAACTGTCTTGCACCCGTTGTATGTACTTATTGAATCTATCACACCCGATCATCACGAGATGCTTCGAAACGACAAGACTTGATAACGGTGCTACTAAGGATGAACACTTTATTATCTTGAGATTTTAGTGAGGGTCATCTTATAATGCTACCGTCGCGATCTAAGCAAAATAAGATGCATAAAAGGATTAACATCACATGCAGTTCATATGTGATATGATATGGCCCTTTTGTCTTTGCGCCTTTGATCTTCATCTCCAAAGCACGGACATGATCTCCATCATCTTCGGGCATGATCTCCATCATCGTCGGCGTAGCGTCAAGGTCAATGGCGCCGTCTCCATGATTGTCCTCCATGTAGCAACTATTACAACTACTTTGAAATACTACTCAACATGAAATTTAAAGACAACCATAAGGCTCCTGCCGGTTGCCACAATACAATAATGATCATCTCATACATATTCATCATCACATTATGGCCATATCACATCACCAAACCCCTGCAAAAACAAGTTAGACGTCTCTAATTTGGTTTGCATATTTTACGTGGTTTAGGGTTTTCGAGAGAGATCTAATCTACCTACGAACATGAACCACAACGTTGATACTAATGTTGTCAATGGAAGAGTAAATTGAATCTTTACTATAGTAGGAGAGACAGACACCCGCAAAGCCTCTTATGCAATACAAGTTGCATGTCGAACGAGGAACAAGTCTCATGAACGCGGTCATGTAAAGTTAGTCCGAGCCGCTTCATCCCACTATGCCATAAAGATGCAAAGTACTCAACTAAAGATAACAAGAGCATCAACGCTCACAAAACCATTGTGTTCTACTCGTGCAACCATCTATGCATAGACACGGCTCTGATACCACTCTGTAGGATAACGTTGCATAGAAAAAAAAAATTTCCTACCGCGAACACGCAATCCAAGCCAAGATGCAATCTAGAAGACGGTAGCAACGAGGGGGTATCGAGTCTCACCCTTGAAGATATTCCAAAGCCTACAAGATGAGGCTCTTGTTGCTGCGGTAGACGTTCACTTGCCGCTTGCAAAAGCGCGTAGAAGATCTTGATCACGATCGGTTCCGGCGCCACGAACGGGCAGCACCTCCGTACTCGGTCACACGTTCGGTTGTTGATGAAGACGACGTCCACCTCCCGTTCCAGCGGGCAGCGGAAGTAGTAGCTCCTCTTGAATCCGACAGCACGACGGCGTGGTGTCGGTGGCGGTGGAGAACTCCGGCGGAGCTTCACTAAAGCTACGCGGGAGATATGGAGGAGGGGGCGGCTAGGATTTGGGAGGGGGTGGCCGGCCACTTCAAGGGGGGCGGCCAGCTTGTGGTCTTGGGGTGGCCGGCCCCCTCCCTTGGCCCCTCATTATATAGGTGGATCCCCAAGAGTTAGTCTCCAAGTCTTCGAATAAGACCCGAACCAAAAACCTTCCATATGGAGGGGAAACCTAGCCAAGCTAGGACTCCCACCAAAGGTGGGAGTTCCACCTCCCATATGGGGTGGTGGCCGGCCCCCTAAGGGGGAGTCCACTTGGGACTCCTCCCCCACTAGGGTTGGCCGGCCATGGAGGTGGAGTCCCATGTGGACTCCACCTTCCTTGGTGGTTTCTTCCGGACTTTTCTAGAACCTTCTAGAACCTTCCATAGAACCTTCCGCGACATTTTAATTCACATAAAATGACATCCTATATATGAATCTTATTCTCCGGACCATTCCGGAACTCCTCGTGATGTCCGGGATCTCATCCGGGACTCCGAACAAATATTCGAACTCCATTCCATATTCAAGTACTACCATTTCAACATCCAACCTTAAGTGTGTCACCCTACGGTTCGTGAACTATGCGGACATGGTTGAGTACTCACTCCGACCAATAACCAATAGCGGGATCTGGAGATCCATAATGGCTCCCACATATTCAACGATGACTTTAGTGATCGAATGAACCATTCACATAAAATACCAATTCCCTTTGTCTCGCGATATTTTACTTGTCCGAGGTTTGATCTTCGGTATCACTCTATACCTTGTTCAACCTCGTCTCCTGACAAGTACTCTTTACTCGTACCATGGTATGTGGTCTCTTATGAACTTATTCATATGCTTGCAAGACATTAGACGACATTCCACCGAGAGGGCCCAGAGTATATCTATCCGTCATCGGGATGGACACATCCCACTGTTGATCCATATGCCTCAACTCATACTTTCCGGATACTTAATCCCACCTTTATAGCCACCCATTTACGCAGTGGTGTTTGGTGTAATCAAAGTACATTTCCGGTATAAGTGATTTATATGATCTCATGGTCATAAGGACTAGGTAACTATGTATCGAAAGCTTATAGCAAATAACTTAATGACGAGATCTTATGCTACGCTTAATTGGGTGTATCCATTACATCATTCATACAATGATATAACCTTGTTATTAATAACATCCAATGTTCATGATTATGAAACTAATCATCTATTAATCAACAAGCTAGTTTAAGAGGCATACTAGGGACTTCTTTGTTGTCTACATATCACACATGTACTAATGTTCCGGTTAATACAATTATATCATGATATATAAACATTTATCATAAACATAAAGATATAAATAATAACCACTTTATTATTGCCTCTAGGGCATATCTCCTTCAGGGCCATCTTTGGGCGTCGTCAACCACCTCATCAAGATCTTCAACCACATCCTCACCGTGAACCAAGTGAAGCAAGTGTGCAACTCCAACGCCAACCCAATGCTATGGTTGGCCGTAGAAGACCTCCTATTCCTCCTCAAGCCGCAAGAGATGAAGGTGCCCATCCTCATCGAAGAAACTTGGAGGATGAAGAGAACATGTTTGGAAGACTCAAGTTCACCATGCCAAAGTTCAAGGGAGAAGAAGATGCCGAGGCCTACCTCTCATGGGCACTCAAAGTTGACAAGATATTCCGCATCCACAACTACTCCGGTGCCAAGAAAGTGGCCATGGCGTCTCTCGAGTTCGAGGACTACGCCAAAACTTGGTGGGAACAAGTCCTCACTCTTCGAGAAGAGAAGGGTGAACCTCCAATTGACACTTGGGAAGAAATGAAGAAAGAGATGCATGCTCGCTTTGTCCCCACGCACTACATGACCGACCTCTTCAACAAGCTCCAAAAGTTGAAGCAAGGCACCAAGACCGTTGAGGAGTTCTACAAGGAGATGGAGCTCACCATGATGCGAGCCAACATCCAAGAGTCCGAGGACCAAACCATTGCTCGTTTCTTCAATGGCCTCAACTACCCCATCAAGAGGATCGTCGAGTTCCAACCATACTCCAACATGGTTGAGTTGGTCCATCAACGGTCGAAGGCCGAGCGCCAAGTGATTGAGGACATCAAGTACTCCAAGGCTGTTGCGGTCAGAAACCCACCGGCGGGCAGCGACTGGCAACACCGTAGAGCCAGGAACAACTCAGGGCTGCGGCTGGCCCTAGTCCCTCAGAGCGACGGCCCGCAAAGCCTTCCTCGGTCACACGTCCGATGCTCGTCGCAAGGGCGTGCCACCTGACCTATACCTGGTCGGGAAGGTGTTGGATGATGCCTCGCTTAGTTTCCTGCATGGCATACACGTAAACATTAAATACGAGCCTCGATCGGCTCTCAGGTTATCCTGTGAATCGGCTCGAAGAGCCGATCCACCCATGATTCGTACAAGGTGTCCGAATATATGGTGGTCCTGCTTGATCAAGATAAAGCTAATGCGATCCACGATGATTTAGGGTTTTCACCGCATAATCGGATCATCCTACTCACGATTGGGCCTCGCGCTCGCGTACGGTGATCGTAAGCCGATCCTAGACAGGGCCTAAAAACCAACACGAGGTTGATCCCCGGAACATCCTGTCTAGGGCTAGCAAACTACACCCTACACGCCGCCTGGATCCTCCAACCCTTTGTAAGGCCTAACTATTGCGGATATTAAACTAATCCTTGAAGAACAAGGAGCAACCGTAACGGATCGGATCTACTAAACAATGATCAAGCGGGGTGCCGCCCCTACACCTAAGATAGGTGTAAGGGCGGCTAGATGCATAAGGGTTGCACTACGACAACATATGATACGAAGAACAATGCTAACCCTAACACATCTAAGATAACTACGTTGCTCGCCATCAAAAAGGCTTCAGCACGAGCAACGCATGAACAACGTAATAAGCTTATGCTGCCTAGATTGCAAGATGCGATCTAGGCAGCATGGTGCTTACCAGGAGAAACCCTCGAGACGAAGGAGTTGGCGATGCGCCGAGATTGATTTGTGTTGAACGTTGGTTGTTGTTTTTTCCATAAACCCTAGATACATATTTATAGTCCCGGGGACTTTCTAATTTAGGTGTGCACCTAACCGTGCACGGGTAAAACTCTAACTCCTAACCGACACGTATCTACTATGGTACAGATACACGGGCAATTAGCCCAAACTTGGTACACAAGGCCGATTCATGTATTTCTTCTATATATATTCTTCAAGCCCATCTTGATCGCGGCCCACCTCTGACTCGGTCAAATTCTGGTGATAACACATGCCCCCTGGTTTTGAAAATGACATTTCCAAAATCATTACGCTTTTCTTCCATCGGGTCATGTCGTGGCAGAGCAGAACTGCCGCAGAATCTTCTATCATTTCGCCTCGCCTCCTGGGCTTCTCTGCACGAATTGATAATTTCGGCATAACGTCCTCGAGAACCGTCATGGCATTAAACCTCCACTACACCCACTTTATTTATCTGTGCCGAACGGTTCGCCACTCCATCCCCTTGCTCTGTTCTGTCCACCAGTGCCAAAAAACCCTCTTCCCCTGTAGCAATGTCTTCCTCTTCCTCTTCCCCCTCAGGCCTCCCACTCCAATCCTCGCCGAAAAGCAAGAATGAAGACGACCTCTACTCCGGGGCGAACCCCATCTCCTCCGACAAGGAGGAGAAAGAAGGAGAAGTAGAGAAGACAGGGGCCTCCCCCTCCGCCAGGCTTCCGCCGAAGAAGCGCTCCCGCATGTGGGCGGACAGCGAGGACGAGGATGATGACGAGGAAGGAGAAGAGGAGGAGGAGGATGATTCCTCCTCTTCCGCTGGGTACCCGCCGACGAAGCGCTTCCGCGCTTGGGCGGACAGCGAGGATGATGATGATGACGAGGAAGAAGAAGCTCCGGCCGAGGGCTGGGGCAGCAGCGACGAGGAAGCCTCCGGGGTAGCGCCGGCGGCAACTCCGATGCCGACGATGATGCTAGCGAGGATTAGCAATGTAGGATTAGCAATCCCTGAGCAATCGGCTCTCCTTTTGTTCTTCTTTTCTTCTTTGAGCAGTCGGCTCTTCATTGTAAGAAATCCCAATATTAATGAAGAATTTCCCTTAACTTGATTCTGCCGATTTCTTTCCGTACTGATTTGGCCGATTGTTAATTTGATCACCGCTCAATAAGCCGATGGCAACACATCGGTAACCTGCGAACCTTGCTCAAATTCAGATCACCAAACTTCCAACCGAACAGGTCCAATCCGCAGTCACCGAGCGTAGTGTTGGATTTCAACGGCAAAACCCCTAAAATAATGCCTGGCCTTATCATTAACCTCAGGTTTTCAGACATTTTCCTGCCAGACTCTTCTCTTCCAAATCCCCTTTGCTTTCAGGGGCTCTCTGAGACCACTGCTAACTCAACCCAGAGGCTGGAGATGATACTTCTGCAGGACAGGCTCCTACTCCGTTTTTCCCGCAGCAACTATTCCTCAAAAGCTGAGATGTAGAGCCAGCCGATTTCAACAAAATCGGCTCCCTATAGCAAAGGGTCCTTCAGGACAAGCTGCCCCCCGAGCCTCAGTCAAGGCGAGAAAGGTAGTGAGTCAGCCAAATGTGCCGCCATTGGTCTCAAGTCATAACGCAGAGCCAGCCGATTTCAACAACATCGGCTCCCCGGAGCGAAGAACCTTCGGGGTGAGCTGCCCCCGAGCTTCTTCAGTCCACTTCTCGCGCCTTGCAGGGTCGGATCGGCTCCTTTCCTTTGGCGGATCTGATGCAACCCATCCTTAACCTGATCTGCACGTCCAGGCTGCTCTTGGCATTGGTCAGGGTCATGATCCCTCAAACCGCCCCAGCTGATATTGCGGACTCGAGTACTTGCAAGAAGGCATTCCATTGAGTCTCTGCTTATAACAGTTGTACCTCTGGAGTCGATGGCCACGCATCGGCTTTCTTAAAAAAATTTGAATTTTTTACGGCCGATTTATGTATCGGCCCCCATACTTCAATACCCATCATCAAAGGATATCTTGGGCTGCTGGGCATTTGAAAGACGCTTCTACTTCATATCCTCGTGTTTTATCCACCTAGGTGCCCCCCGAGCCGATTCTTTCAAGGGATTTGATGGCATCGGCTCTTTAGGTATTCCCTGCTGGATCAAATGTTGAACCCAGGCAGAATGGATGGTGAGGATAATTTTGGCCGATTGCTGGAATCGGCCTCCACGTTGCTTGTTCGATGAAGGTTTTGTAATGTTCCTCCATAAATCCTTGGGGCCGATCTCCTGGATCGGCATTGCCACGTTTGTCCATAGACGCTGCGTTCGCTACACGGTCGGGCTCATGGATAAGACCAACCTAGTCCCATCCTGTGTCACGTTGATGCGCTCGCAGTCGTCGAAATTGGGTGCCTCGTGTAATCCCGGAGCACCAAACTCCGCTGGAAGGACGAGCACCATGTTTGTGCCAGCCGATGTCTCATCATCGGCTTTCCTTTGCCTGGGGCGCCACTCTTTTCTTTGTGGCCGACCTTCTTCGTCCAGGGTTCGCTGAATTTTGGCGGCCGGATCAGGCCGTGCCTTCCTCAACGTGTGCGGGTATAACCTTTCGGCTTCCTCCAACCCACGCGGACGCCGAACCCTTCGCTTCTGGGAACGGCTAAGCCCATCGGGGCACCACCTTGGCCGATGATACTTGTCTTCTTCTTCATCATCGTCCCCTAGTTCCTCGAGATCTTCCACCCGAGCAGACTCAGCATGTTTGTTCCGAGGCGGGAGAGGCCCTAGACGTTTGAACACGGACACGTTAGCTGCATCCTTCTTCTTTTGTTTACATTACGGGCAATTGCCGATTGTAGGCAATCGGCTCATTCCTGAATCCCAGCAGTGTCGAAGAAGGGGCGGTCCCGGTGCCTATCCACGTCGTCTTGCTCCCTCGACTTTTCCTTGGCGTGGCGCTCATATTGCTCCTCGTCGTGATCATGTCGACGACGTCTCCTGTCGTCCCTAGCCAGACGATCTTTTTCATCATCATCGCTGGATCGTCGGCGTTGGTCATACTGACTCACATACTTGTTGAGGAGGTGATCAGAGAGAGGTCGCTGATATCTTATGTTCTTCACTTCTCCCTCCGTGACGTAGCGCTTGCCGTCGTGGCGGAGCCGATCGCGTGGAGCGGCTTCCTCTGTGTCTTTGCTATGAGAGCAGACTGCCCTCATCACCGTCCTTACCGAGTGGTGCCCGGGTCCCACCATGTTGATATTGCACGAGAAATCTGGGCTGGCACCCTCCATGGTAAGTATACTCCACCATATTAACGGCGGGGAAGGGGTGTGTGTCGACCTTCATGGCGTCTCGGTTGAAAATTAGCCGCCCTTTTTCTATCGCCATTTGGATCCGCGACGCCACACCCTGCAGTCGTTGGTGGCGTGGGTGAACGTGTTATGCCACTTGCAGTATGGCTTTCCGTTCAGCTCCTGCACCGTGGGGATCTTGTGGCCTTCGGGTACCTTCAGCTGCTTCTCCGTGAGTAAGAGGTCGAAAATCCGCTCGGCTTTGGTCACGTCGAAGTCGAACCCTTTTGGAGGACCTTGTGGCTTAACCCACTTACGGGACACGGGGCTTGCCGCCCGAGCCCATTCAGCCACTTGCTACCTCCCGATCTCCCGCAGCACCTTCATCCTCGTCCGCCTCAACCGGGACCACTGCTCGCTTGAATTTGTCTCGGTAAACATCCGGGTGGCGCTGTTCATATGCGACAGCCTACGCACCATGTGCGCCAATGAAGGGTAGTACGCTTGGGATGCCACGTCCTTGATCGATGATGAGAGACCCACCACCGCCAACTCGGCGCTTCTTTTTCACTTACGTGAACCGAATAGCATCGGTTCCTAACGGTCCTGAAGCGCTGGATGTATTCGACACTCGTTTCCCCGCGCTTACGTCGTACTTGTGCTAGATCGGCAATGCCAGCCTCGGAAGCCTGCGAGTGATACTGCTCATGGAGCTGCTCTTCCAAGCTGCTTCCAAGTCCGGATTGAGTTCGGTGGAAGCGATGTGTACCACCCGAAAGCCGATCCTGTGAGGGACTGTGCGAAGAACCTCACACGCAGCTCGTCTGATGCTGAGATCGTGCCCAGCTGTGCCAAATATCGGCTCACATGCTCGATGGAGCTGGAACCATCTGATCCACTAAACTTTGTGAAGTCCGGGAGCCGATACTTGGGTGGTAGCGGGATCAATTCGTACTCGTTGGGGTACGGCTTGGTATAGCCGAATGTCTTCCTTTTCGGCATCATGCCGAACTGATCTTTCAGAATTGTACAAATCTGATCCGCGGTGATGGCTGAAGGTGTCGAACCACTGAAGATTCGCCGGGGTGGCATACTTAGCCAGCCATGCTTGCTTTTCCAGTTCTAAGCCAACTGCAGGAGCTGAGCTGCGGAGGTTTGTCGGAGTAGCGTACTTAGCTAACCACGTTTGCTTCTCAAGATCCGCTCCCGACGTTCCTCCTCGCTATTCCGGAGGCCCTCGTTGTTGCGGCCTGGTTCGAGAGTGCCCGAGTGCTGCGGTCGGCACGTATGCGCACGTGTATCCGTGCGGGATCTCCTTGGGCGCCTCGGGTAGGAATTGGTAGTCACTAGGATCACCACCAATCTTGTAGACGACGTATGCCGATGAGTTCGGCACTTACGGTGCTGCCAACGCGAACGGCGGCGGTGGACGGGGCCGGAGTGGCATCTCTCCTTTGTAAGTCCCCGGAGCTGGTCCCGACGGAGAATGCGATGGCTCATGATTTCCTGGATCACGCGCGGAGCGACACGCTCCAAAGTGTTCACCGGGCTCTCGGAGTGGCGGTGCGGCGAATGAGCCACCATGAAGTTGATCTCCGACGCGGCGACCTGGTGCGTTCTTCCGACGGGGAGGACAGGTCCACTCCATCGAGCGCGCCTTCGGGTGAGAACCCCTTCCACCGATGCCATGGGAGCGGGTTACGTGGAAAGAGCCGATGAGGTCGGCTTCGAGGACTGCCTTGATCTCGTCATGCTTCTTCTTGAGCTCGTCGGTCGGATCCTCGTACTTGACCGGAGTGCTTTCCGCCATCTCGGATGTAGATGGCGATGCGGTGGATGTCGAAGATTGTCCCACCGGGCGTGCCGAAATGTGTTGCGGTCGGAAACCCACCGGCGGGCAGCGGCGGCAGCAACCGTAGAGCCGGGAACAACTCGGGGCTGCGGCCGGCCCTAGTCCCTCGGAGCGACGGCCCGCAAAGCCTTCGGTCACACGTCCGATGCTTGTCGCAAGGGCGTGCCACCTGACCTATACACGGTCAGGAAGGTGTTGGATGATGCCTCGCTTAGTTTCCTGCATGGCATACACGTAAACATTAAATACGAGCCTCGATCGGCTCTCAGGTTATCCTGTGAATCGGCTCGAAGAGCCGATCCACCCATGATTCGTACAAGGTTTCCGAATATATGGTGGTCCTGCTTGATCAAGATAAAGCTAATGCGATCCACTACGATTTAGGGTTTTCACCGCATAATCAGATCATCCTACTCACGATTGGGCCTCGCGCTCGCGTACGGTGATCGTAAGCCGATCCTAGACGGAGGCCTAAAAACCAACACGAGGTTGATCCCCGGAACATCCTGTCTAGGGCTAGCAAACTACACCCTACACGCCGCTGGATCCTCCAACCCTTTGTAAGGCCTAACTATTGCGGATATTAAACTAATCCTTGAAGAACAAGGAGCAACCGTAACGGATCGGATCTACTAAACAATGATCAAGCGGGGTGCCGCCCCTACACCTAAGATAGGTGTAAGGGCGGCTAGATGCATAAGGGTTGCACTACGACGAGCATATGATACGAAGAACAATGCTAACCCTAACACATCTAAGATAACTACGTTGCTCGCCATCAAAAAGGCTTCGGCCACGAGCAACGCATGAACAACGTAATAAGCTTATGCTTGCCTAGATCGCAAGATGCGATCTAGGCGGCATGGTGCTACCGGGAGAAACCCTCGAGACGAAGGAGTTGGCGATGCGCCGAGATTGATTTGTGTTGAACGTTGGTTGTTGTTTTTTCCATAAACCCTAGATACATATTTATAGTCCCGGGGACTTTCTAATTTAGGTGTGCACCTAACCGTGCACGGGTAAAACTCTAACTCCTAACCAGACACGTATCTACTATGGTACGGATACACGGGCAATTAGCCCAAACTTGGTACACAAGGCCGATTCATGTATTTCTTCTATATATATTCTTCAAGCCCATCTTGATCGCGGCCCACCTCTGACTCGGTCAAATTCTGGTGATAACAAAGGCCAAGACTTATTTCTCCTCCAAGCTCGCTACATCGACTCCTCCTACTACATCAACTCCTCATGCTACAAGTGCCAAGGCCGACGTGTCCTCTACAACATCCAATAAACCGACTTTCCAAAGTCGCATGAAGCAAACGGTCTCCTCCACCACCTCCTCTAAGGCATCCACGGGACCCTCTAGTGTCACTTGCTTCAAGTGTGGCACCCAAGGCCACAAATCCTTTGAGTGCAAGAATACCAAGGTCATGATCACCATGGAGAATGGTGACATAGAGACGCTCGATGAAGATGAATATGAAGCCCTTGTGCAAGCCGCCGTGGAAAGTGAAGAAGCTTATGAGCAAGAAAGTGGAGAAGATCCTCTCTTATGTGAGCATGACCCAAGTCCCTCACTTGTGGTCACAAGGGTGCTAACAACGCAACCTCATGATATGGAAGAACAACGGTGCAACATCTTCCAAACCCGTGCCGGAATTGGTGGCAAGTCGATAAAGGTCATCATAGACGGTGGAAGTTGCCATAACCTTGCAAGCACCGAGTTGTGTGAGAAGCTCAACCCCACTCTCCGCAAGCATCCTCACCCTTACCATATCCAATGGTTGAGCGACAAGGGCAACATCAAGATACAACATACCGTCACCGTCACTTTCGAGATTGGACCTTATGAGGATACTATTGAGTGTGACGTGGTACCCATGACGGTGTGCCACATGTTGCTTGGCCGCCCTTGGCAATATGACAAGAAGGCTATACATGATGGACTCTCCAACACATACACCTTCAAGGTCAACGACAAGAAGTTCGACTTGCGCCCGATGACTCCTAGCCAAATCATTGCGGATAATGCAAAGGCTTTAGCGAGGGCACAACTCCGCACCCACCATAGTGAGATGAGGGGAGAGGGAGCGACCAACCACAAGGATAGTGAGCGCCACAAGCCATATATGAGTGAGTCCAAGAGTGTCCTTCTAGCCACCAAGAGTGAGTGGAGAGAGCTCCAAGAGAACCCATCCACCATATTGCACTATGTACTCATATGCAAGGGACCCTCGTCGGCAACTAACGACTTAACCAACATTCCTCCGTCTTTGTTGTCTCTTTTGCAGGAATTTCAAGACGTCTTCCCCGACGAGCTCCCTCATGGACTACCACCACTCCGTGGCATAGAACACCGCATCGACCTCATACCCGGCGCTCCGCTTCCAAACTGTGCCGCCTACCGCACCAACCCCGAAGAAACAAAGGAGATACAACGCCAAATACTAGATCTCCTCGCCAAAGGGTACGTCCGCGAAAGCCTTAGCCCTTGTGAGGTTCCCGTGATTCTTGTGCCTAAACCGGATGAGACGCAACGGATGTGTATGGATTGTCGCCCCATCAATGCCATTACCGTCCGTTACCGCCATCCCATTCCGCGTTTAGATGACATGCTTGATGAACTTAGTGGTGCCACGATTTTCTCTAAAGTCGATTTGCGTAGTGGTTACCATCAAATCCGCATGGCCATTGGAGATGAATGGAAAACGGCATTCAAGACCAAACTCGGTCTCTATGAATGGCTCGTTATGCCTTTCGGTCTTTCCAATGCTCCATCTACTTTCATGCGCCTCATGAATCACATCTTGCGTCCTCTCATTGGCAAGAGTGTGGTTGTCTATTTTGATGATATTCTCATTTATAGCAAAAGTCTCGAGGACCATGTGCAACATGTGAGAGAGGTCTTGTGCATCTTGCGTAATGAAAAGCTTTATGCTAACCTCCCCAAGTGCACCTTTGCTCAAAACAAATTGGTTTTCCTTGGCTTTGTGGTTTCCGCTAATGGGATTGAAGTTGATTCTTCCAAGGTGGAGGCCATCCATAATTGTCCTACTCCTACAAATGTTGGTCAAGTCCGAAGCTTCCATGGACTTGCCGGGTTTCTACCGCCGCTTTGTGAAAGATTTTAGCACCATTGCTTGCCCTTTGAATGAGCTTACCAAGAAGAATGTTCCGTTTGTTTGGGGCAAGGCCCAACAAAATGCTTTTGATGAGTTGAAGAAACGCCTTACCGAAGCTCCCCTTCTTGTTCTTCCAAATTTTGCCAAAACTTTTGAGATTGAGTGTGATGCAAGTGGGCTTGGTATTGGCGGTGTTCTTATGCAAGAGGGCAAACCCGTGGCATACTATAGTGAGAAGTTAGATGGCGCACGCCTCAACTATCCTATATATGACAAGGAGCTCTACGCTTTGGTTCGTGTTCTTGAAGTTTGGCAACACTATCTTTGGCCAAAAGAGTTTATCATCCATTCCGACCATGAGTCTTTGAAGTACTTGAAAAGCCAACACAATTTGAACAAACGTCATGCAAAATGGGTTGAGTTCATTGAGTCCTTCCCATATGTAATCAAATACAAGAAGGGCAAGGACAATGTAGTGGCGGATGCTCTTTCCGCAAAAACACCCTTTTGCTTACTCGCTTGGATTTTCATGTCTTGGGACTTGAAGAGATCAAAGAACTCTATACTTCCGATTCTTTCTTTGCTCCGGTATTTGAGAAGTGTTCCGTTGACCGAGGATTTGATGACTTCTATTTGCACAAAGGCTACTTGTTTAAAGCCAACAAAATTTGCATTCCCGAGTCTTCTCTTCGAAAGTTACTCTTGCAAGAGTCACATGGTGGTGGCCTTATGGGACATTTTGGTCGGGACAAGACACTTGCGATGTTATCCACTCACTATTATTGGCCGAAGATGAAGCGGGACGTGGAGTGCCTTTGCAACTGTTGCACGACATGCCTTCAAGCTAAGTCTACCTCCAATCCTTATGGTCTTTACACGCCTTTGCCTATACCTTATGCACCATGGACGGATATTAGCATGGATTTTGTACTAGGGTTGCCTCACACCAAATATGGACATGATTCAATCTTTGTGGTAGTGGATAGGTTCTCTAAGATGGCACACTTCATACCTTGCCATTAGACCGATGATGGTTCACACATTGCTTCATTGTTTTTCAGGGAAATTGTCCGCCTTCACGGAGTACCGGCAAGCATTGTGTCGGACCGAGACGTCAAGTTCATGAGCTATCTATGGAAGTCACTCATGGCAAAGTTTGGAGTGAAGCTCCTATTCTCATCATCCTCCCACCCGCAAACGGACGGACAAACGGAAGTGGTCAATAGAAGCCTCTCAACTCTTCTACGCATACTCGTGAAGAAAAACTTGAAGTCATGGGAAGAGTGCCTTCCGCATGCGGAGTTCGCCTACAATCAAGCCAAGCACAAGACAACATCACGGAGCCCCTTCATGGTCGTCTACGGCTTCGAACCTCCCACGGCACTCGACATACTACCACTCCCCCTTCATGAGAGGACGAACATGGACTTCGACAAGCGCACCGCCGCCATGAAGAAACTACATGAAGAAACAAGAGCAACAATACAAGAACATGTGCTTCGTCAAGCTAACCGCCTCAACGCCAAGAAGAAGGAAAGAATATTTCAAGAAGGAGATCTCGTTTGGATCCACCTCCGGAAGGAACGGTTTCCTCATGAACGCAACTCAAAGCTCAAGCCAAGAGGAGATGGCCCATTCAAGGTCCTCAAACGCATCAACAACAACGCTACGTCATCGACATTCCGACCTCCAAGTACTTGGTGAGCAACACATTCAATGTCTCCGACTTGTCACCCTATCATGGAGATGAGGAAGACCACGAGTCGAGGACGACTCTTTCCCAAGGGGGAGATGATGTAGCCCCGCTCACCGACGACACTACATCAAGACCAACTAGTCCCCCAAGTGGACCGATGACTCGGGCTCGAGTTAAAGCGCTACATGATAAGGTGAATTCGCTCCTCACCACCCTTGATCTTGACACCCCTTTGGATGGAATGCTACCTCATGCCGACGTGCTATGTGTCATTAGGTACAAGGCACATCAAGACGCCGGAGAGGAGGACATGCCGTGGTCAAGAGGAGGAGAGGAGCAGCTGGTCATGAAGATGGACATGGAATTGGACCGGAGGTCACCCGAAGAACGCGAGGAAGAGAAGATGGCCGGCCGGTCCAGAACCCGGTTGACCGGCCTCCTGACCGGACCACCCGGCCCAGAATCCGGTCGACCGGCCTCTCAACCGGGCCACCGGTCCCAGACCGGCCTCCCAACCGGTGCCATCCGGGCGCCATCCGAGTAACCTCGGCACCTCGCCGGTTGCGGCCCGGTCCGGAGACCCGGTCGGCGACCGGACTGTCCGGTCACAGGTCCGGTCTGACCGGCCCCCTGACCGGCCTGCCCGACTAAAGATACCTTTTCGGTCCGAACCGGTTCCCCTTGTACCTTTTCGGCCCGTGTCGCCTTGTTAGACTATATAAGCACCTAGGACACCCCTTTTTCCACTTAGACTTGTTTTGAACTCAAACCTACCTTTGAGCTTAGTCTCCCTTGGGTATCATCCCTCTGTAATCAAGGCACCTTGGTTGTTGACTTTGATCTTGTTGAAGGAGATTCTAGTACTTGTTACTCTCTCTCCCTCACCAAGCTCTTCCTCTCCAACCCCAATCTATCTCCGGGAATTCTGCCACGTGCCTCTTCCTCGGAGATTCTATTGGCGTGGTCCATCGAGCCACGGAGGTAAGCATCGGGTGTATCGGGTTGGTGTGCGTGCGTGAGTCTTGGAGTTCCTCGTGTTCGTCGTGTTCTTCGTGTTCCTCGCGTTCTCCCATCTCTCCCCTTGGTTTCGAAGTCAATCCGCGAGATCGGGCCACACACGGGGTCTTAGACCTCATCAGGAATAGGCATATTATGCACGGCACGGTGAATAATCAATCCACAACAGCTATCGGTTTCTGTTCCCGTCTCTGCCTCTGTAACATGCGTGGGTACAAGGGGAGCAGAACGAGCTCGAGCTCGAGCGTTCATGGAGGCACAACCGGGAACAAGCGGAGCGAGACCTACCGACCATGAAATTGATGGGGAAGAAGTGGAGGATGAAGGCGGAGCTCGGCACAAAGAATGCGACGAGCTTGGTGGGTTAGGTGGCGGGCAGGAGGTTAGGCAGACGGCGGCCGTAGCGGCGTCGGCGTCCCTGTTAAGCTTCATGCACTAGCCACTTGAACCAAAAGTCTGAACTGATGGAAAGGGCTAGGCAATCTACTTGTACACTTCACAACACCCCCACTCGCGTGTGACAGGAGAAGAGAGTCAACACGTGAAAGAAGAAGAGCACACCGAAACACAACGGTGGCTAAAGAGGGGGGCAACAACAATTTTTAGGCTTAATTGCGAAAACCAGGATTTGAACTCGAGACCTGGGGCTCTGATACCATGTTAAGCTTCATGCACTAGCCACTTGAACCAAAAGTCCGAACTGATGGAAAGGGCTAGGCAATCTACTTGTACACTTCACAACAGTCCCAAGCTGCTCCGGGCCTCCGGCTCCACTACTTTCTTCGTGGAGGACGGTGACGGTGACACACTGACACCAAGTTAATTTCCGCGGTCCGACGATCTTGGGGCGGGGCACGGACGACAGTGCATACGAGCTTGTTCTCCGGCGATGGAGGAAGTCCTAATCCGTTTTTTCTGATACTTAGTGGTTCTTGGGCATACTGGGCCTAATCTTCACGCTGAATCTCAGCCGTCCAATAATTTTATACTGGTCACTCTCATATGAGGAGTAGAAGGTACCGTAAAATTTGCCAATCAAGAACACAAGAACCACACATCCACATGTCTATAGAAACATGCGCGTTGCGCAAGTGCATTGTTCGGACTTCGGACACGGGGTATATATATTACTGTAAGTTTGTATTATGTCTCACAAATTGATACAAAACTGTTTGGGGTACAAGGGATATAAACAGTAGAGCCAACCGACTAAGCCTAAAACCCTAGCTTGCGTTACAAGTCTAGCTTAACCGAAACATATAATCTAACATCCCCCGCGAGTGTCAACGTGGGGTTCAATCACGTTGAGACTGAAACGAATGTCATGAAACGGCTGTGTCCGCAGTCCCTTGGTAAAGATGTCGGCGAACTGCGCTCGTAGTGGGAACATGAAGAACTCGAACTTGGCCCAAAGCAACTTTCTCCCCGACGAAGTGAATATCTATCTCAATATGCTTTGTCCTCCGATGCTGAAGCTGGATTGCTTGGACATGTAAACCGCTGAAATATTATCACAATAAACAATAGTGGCCTGCTGGATGGGACGATGAAGTTCAGCCAACAACTGCCGTAGCCAAAGCTGTCTCGATGATCGCATGTGCAACGAGCTCGATACTCGGTTTCTGCGGACGAGCGTGAAACCGTAACCTGTCGCTTAGAAGACCATGAAAGCAAATTGTTACCCATAAAAACACGAGTATCCGGACATGGACCGACGAGTGTCGGGGCATCCAGCCCGAGTACCCATCGAGTATGCTTGTCAAACTGGTAGGTGAAGTGGTGTTTATGTGAAGGCCATAATCTAATGTTCCTTTTAGATATCTAAGAGTGCGTTTCATGTGATTGTAGTGAGAAACTCGTGGATCATGCATATATAGGCAGGCTTGTTGGACAGAATAAGATATTTACGGGCGTGTTAGAGTAAGGTATTGTAGTGCACCCGCAATGCTACGGTAGAGAGTTGGGTACGAGAATGGTTCGCCATTAGCGAGAGAGTTTGGCGCTAGTGTCAACGAGTGTACGAGCAGGCTGACGATCAATCATGCATGCGCGGTTGAGAAGATCTAGAATGTACTTGACGTTGGGAAAGAAAAAGACCATTAGAGTCACGTGTAACAGTGATGCTAAGAAAATGATGAAGCACACCAAGATCAGTCATAGAGAATTCAGAGTTAAGCGGTGTAATAATATGATCAAGAAAAGTCTTAGTGGAAGCGAGTGAGAATGATATCACCAACATAAAGAAGAAGATAAGCTGTGTGTGTGGAAGTGTGATAGAAAAAAGAGAGGTGTCGGTGAGAGAGGGAGTGAAACCGATTGTTTGAATGTAAGTTGAAAAACGTTGGAACCAAGCCCTAGGGGCTTGTTTGAGACCATAAAGAGATTTTTGAAGGAGACAAACATGATCGGGAGCGAGAGGAGTCTTCGAAGCCTAAAGGTTGTTGACAATAAACAGTTTCTTGGAGAGCACCATGAAGAAAGGCATTTTTGACATCGAGTTGGTGAATGGGCCAAGAAGAGGAAGTGGCGATGCTAAGAACGAGTGCGAATAGTGCTAGGCTTGACAACGGGAGAGAAGGTCTCGTCGTAGTCGATGCCGTGCTGCTGAGAGAAACCACGACAAACCCAGCGAGCCTTGTAGCGAGAGACAGTTCCGTCGGAGAGAAATTTTTGGCGAAAAACCCATTTGCCGGAAACAATATTTGCACCAACAGGGCGAGGAACAAGGTGCCATGTATCATTGTGAATGAGAGCAGAAAACTCATCACGCATAGCGGCAGCCCAGTTAGGATCGAGAAGAGCACTTTTGTAGGTTTTAGGGATGGGGGAGATCGGAGAAGTGGTGGCATGAAGATTGAGACACGGCCTTTTTGGAACGTGAAATCCCGTTTTGGCCCGAGTGCGCATTGTGTGATCATTTGTGGGAGCTTGGGTAGGGACAGCATGGGGTGGTAGAGGTGGAGTGGGATGAACAACGACGTCAGGCGCAGCGGATGAGTCAGACGTCGAAGATGGTGGAATAGGTGGAGAAGGAGCGGCGGGGGAGATGGGTGTATCGGGTGGAGCTGCGGACGCGGCAGAGGAAGCAGCCGACCCCGCTGTCGCGGTAGTGGAGTCGGCTGAAGGGTCTGCCGCGGCAGGCGAGGAGGGCACTGGGGTGGCGGTAGGAGGCGGATGTATGGGTGTAGTAGGAGCGGTGTAGTGGTGAGGAAACCTAGCGGGGTGAGCTATGGGATGATGTAGGGTAGGCGATGGGTCAATGGGAGTTTGGGAGGGTGTCCGTGTGGAGAAAGGGAAGATATGCTCGGAAAAAGTAACGTGCCGAGAGATGTGGACGCGGCCGGAGACGAGATCCGGGCGGTGATAACCCTTGTGTTCATCGGAGTATCCTAGAAAGACACGGGGAATGGAGCGAGGTGATAGTTTGTTGGTGGAGATGGCGGCAGTGTTTGGAAAACAAAGACAGCCAAAGACGCGAAGTTCAGAGTAGTTGGGATGACTAAGGTAAAGAGAGTAGAATGGTGTAGAGTTTGGGTTGTACTTGTGAGGCCGGATGTTAAGTAAGTAGGTGGCCGTGCGTAAGGCTTCGGCCCAAAATTTTGGTGGCATTGAGGAGTGGATTAAAAGGGTGCGAATGATGTCGTTTATTGTGCGAAGCGAGCGTTCGCCTTGCCGTTTTGAGGTGAAGTGTATGGGCATGAAAATCGGAGAAGAATGCCATGTTGAAGAAAGAAGTTTCGGTTTTGAAAGTTATCAAATTCTTTGCCGTTGTCACATTGGTTAAATTTAATGGGAAGAAAGAAGTGTGTGGCGACATATTTGTGAAAGTTTAGGAAAATGGTGTGTACGTCCGATTTGTTGCGTAAAGGAAAAGTCCGGACAAAGTGTGTGAAATCGTCTAGAACGACTAGATAATATTTAAAGCCGGAGACACTAGTATGGGGAGATGTCCATAAATCGCGAGTGCAAAAGTTCAAAAGGAAAGGTACTAACGGTAGTAGAGGAACTAAAGGGCAAGCGAACATGTTTTCCTTGCTCGACAAGAGGGACACATGGAGGTATTATGACTATCCTTATTACAATTTATTGAAAATTCGCTAAGTATAGAAGACAAGGTAGCGTTGTGGGGGTGGTCGAGACGGTGATGCCAGAGGTCGACGGACGCCGCCATGGAGGTGGGTGGGTCGTGGGTGGCGGCGCCATGGAGAGTGTAGAGGTCGCCGGAGCTATTGAACCGAGCGATCTCCGCTTTGGTCTGGTAGTCCTTCACAGATAAACCAAACGGATCAAATTCCATAGAAACAAGAAATTAAGTTTTTGATTAGCGCGGGTGCAATAAGGACATCACGTAGGAGGAGTTGTTTGGTGGGTGTAGGTATGGTGGTTTGGCCGGTGCAATATATAGGTATAGTAGTGCCGTTTCCTAGGACTATGGATGAAAGTGGTGTGGTGGAAAAATTTGACGAGCATATTACTAGAAACGGACATGTGACTAGAAGCACCGGAATCGAAAATCCAGTCCATACCTGAGTTTCCCTGGGCAGCGAAGTTGTTCATGGCCTCGCAAGAACGCAGATTGGTCCCGAGCTCGGTGAAGGAGCGGAGGTCGGTTGATGCGGCGGTGCGGTTGGAGCAGGCGGCATGAGGACAGGCGAAGGCTGAAACATCCGGGGGTGCTGATATGGCATGTATGGCATCCCCCGTCGTAGTAGGCCGGGGCGGCGTGGTAGGCGTTCGGCGGGCGCGCTGGCCGAGGAGTCCAGGGGAACCGGTGTGGGGGCGAAGACCCGGCGCCCGAGCACCCGTGTAAGCTGGAGGAGCGCCGATCGGAGAGGGAGCCGCCCAGGGCATGGACCAAGCCTGAACCATGCCGGTCCAGGGATCATGAGGAGGGCGCCAGGTAGGCGGCGCGGCAGGTGCTGGCGTAGGCGTCGGTGCCCCCGGTGGCGTGCGCCAAGCGGGAGGAGCGGCAGGCGCTGGCGCGGGCGTCGAGGCGGCTGGTGGAGTGGCAGATCGCGGCGGCCAGTACATCGGATTCTTTCCCTTGTAGTTGGGGCTGGGACGCCAGCCAGGAGGAGGCTGCCCGGCGGAGGCTGGAAACGGTACCGGGGGTCCTGCCGCGGCAGTGGGCTGGCTCGTCGGGCCTGCCGGTGCAGGAGTAGGCAGCAGGGGCGGCCGGGGGAAGGCGGCGAAGACGTGAGGCCGCGCCTCCCGCCGTGTGAGGTCATCATCGGCGTTCTGCAGCAGGGACCGGATCTCCGCGAAGGAAGGGCGAGGCCGCATGAAGGGAATCATGGCCGCTTGAGTCTTGAACCGGTCGCTGAGCCCTTGGAGAAGGATGTTGATAAGCTGGCGATCGAGGCATAGGATCGCCTAGTTCGCGGAGCTCATCCGCCATCGTCCGGATGCGCCGGCGGTAGACGCCGAGCGAGGAGTCCCCCGAGGGGTGTTGCGGATCGCGGAGTGGAGGTTGTTGATCCGGGCGTCAGCGTTGTCCGGGAAGAGCGGGCGCAGGGACGCCCAGAGGGCGGCGGCGGTGGCGGCCTCACGGAAAACGAGATTGAAAATCTCCGTGGACACGCGTGTGTAGATCCATTGGATGATGGCGAGATCATCTGTGATCCAGCGAGCGTCGTCAGGACGAGGGGCGGCGTCGGCGGCGACGTGGTGACGGAGGTTGCAGCGCCCGAGGTGAACCTCAAAGAGGTGGCGCCAATGGTAGTAGTTGTGTTGGGCAAGATAAAAAGTAATAGGTATGAAGGGGGTGACATCAGCTATGGTGTCTGTGTAGGAGAGAGGAGTAGCCGTGGGAGGGGTAGAAGAGGCCGAGGCCTCGGCGGCGGCGGCGGCCTTGGCGTGCTGGTCGAAGTAACCAGGCGGCGGCGGCTTAGGCGGCGGCGCCATAGGTCAGGATCGATTAGTCTGATACCATGTAAGTTTGTATTATGTCTCACAAATTGACACAAAACTGTTTGGGGTACAAGGGATATAAACAGTAGAGCCAACCGACTAAGCCTAAAACCCTAGCTTGCGTTACAAGTCTAGCTTAACCGAAACATATAATCTAACAATTACGTACATCGGTACAGGATCATGGCCTATGGTAAGGGTGAGGCGTCCATCTTCACGTAGGTGCCGAGAGCGTCTAGGAAGATACCGGAGCGTTCATCACTAGTAGAAAAAGAGGCTTCCATCCACCTCCATTAGTCCCCAAAATATTCGAACCGCGACTAAAGGGGTCTTTAGTCGGAGTTCGGGAGGCGATCCGCGACCAAAGGTCTGGACCCAGTGGGCTCGGTCGACAGCTGGGGGACGGGAGGCACTTGTTTCGTCTTCCACGGAACAGCTGGTTCGTCCAGGAATAAAGCATGGCAGGCAGCACTTACAGCGATCTAGGAGGAGGATCCTGTAATTTAATTTATCTCGGTTGCGAAAATCGGAATTATAGAAGTTTCACATCCAGTGCCCGCTCGGTATGCAATTTTTGTTATGAATATGAACACGGTATGTTTTGAGGTAGACAACATTTTTAAGAGACTGTTTTTGTACACCGTAAATCTTTTTTAATAGTATGTACACCAGTACACCACAAATGGTGAACTTGAATTCGTCCAAGGACAGCTCACGAGTGCCGAGGTGACAACACTCTAGCGGGCTATCTAGGCCACACAGTAGATCGATCGCTGGACTCCTTAGAGAAGAGAAGGTCAAATGATATCAACCTTATAAGGTCTAGTTTATTTTGGAAGAAGACTTGAATACAACATACTTTCACAGTGTCGCTAACAGCAGAAACTGGAGAAACCTATTCATCCTCTTGTTCAAAATGAGGGCACTTTTGAAAATTAAAGGCGATTCTTGGGGTTGTGTGGACGAAAAATAAACTTGTGCCGTCGGCATAGGGCTTAAGAGGAAAATTAAATAAAAAATTATGCCGACGGGGCCTCACCATCACAGCGGAGACCACAGTGGCCACGGTTTTCAGTGCCGCCGGCCAAACAGGGCCTGTGCCGAGTCCTTTTTCAATGACGGGCCGTCGGCACAAGTTACCCTGTGCAGATGGTCCAGATAAAAAGCCGCTAGCATAGGAAAAACCTTTACGTGTCAAGTTACAGCATGCAGTGTAGGAGTATTGAGTGCAGTTTTCTTTCGGTAAATACGTAATAGTTGGCAGAAGTATTCTTCAAAAATATAGTTGGGGTACACACTAATTGTATGCAACAGTTACACAGTTGTTTCACACGCTAATTTTTGTTGTTGATGGATGGCCGTTGATAGTCGTACATATAGTCCCTGCTGCTGAATTACTTTGCAAACATGAAACTCGGTAATCATATTCACCATCAAAATAACCACATGCGTTGCAGCATGCATAGTAACGATGCAGATAGATTGCCCACGTTTACAATATAGTCACAAGGTACGTCTTTAAACTTGTTCTTGCAGCACGATCGATGATACGGCTTAAGATTGTCGATTAGACTACCATCTTAACGTATGTGCCAAGAGCGTTGAGGTAATCCTTAGAGCGTCCATGGAAGCCAACGATTCTACCTCCTGCCGCGGGGAGCTCGAACGGCACACCGTCCTCCTTCCCATACGGGCCGAAGGTTTGCCGGTTGCTGACGAAGATGAGCGATCTGATCATGAAGACGTTGTTGTAGTGGATCAGGTGCCCTTTCAAGCCAGTGAGGTACTCATCCGACTCCAGACAGATCTGGGCAATAAAACAAATCAGTGAATCTTTGTCACTGCAAAATCGTTTCGGGAAGTAGTACAAGTTTGTCTAAAAAAAACAGTGGGGTACCTCTGAGCACTCCCCTGCAGGTGTGCCCCATTGTTCTGTTTGCTCCTCCCGGCCATGCCGTTCATAGACCACGGTCATGGCGTCAACCGTGAAGTCACGGTGCCACACAACCACCTTAAGGATACGGTCGATGCCGCGCACGTCCATATCTCTCCGCTTGCCGCCGCTACCACCGTATGGACCGATCTTCAGAACACGTCCCTGCCGCTTCATTGAGCTATCTTTGATGGGGCAAGTTTTCTCGTGTTCCTCCTTCTCGTGGTAGAGCATCTTCCCGGAAGTGCACCCGTAGATGGCGTAGGGGCAGGCAACACGCACGGATCGCAGGATGCGCTCAACCCCATGGCAGCGGCTGTAGCTTGTGGGGAGGGAGTAGCGGGAGTAGCCCGTATTGATGAAGCACGATGCGCACTTGTTCTTGTCCGGGAGCATGTCGTGGCAGGAGGAGCAGATAAGATGTCCAGTTGCGCACTGTATGTACAGTACGAAACATATTCAGATAGTGGATATAAGCAGGTAATATGAAGCGTCAAGAAAACTTAGCAAATCCACCAATTGAAGTTTGTGTGCCTGTACCTGGAACACTGGCGGTTTGAGGGGGTGAAGGCATTTCGGGCAACTAACAGCCTCCGGATCATCGACGATGATCACCTCTGCGGCGGCCGTCTTCTTACCGCCGTGAGGCAGCTGCTTCTGCTCCACTTCGACGAACGCCTTGGCGGCGGTTTTCTCCATCTGCTCCCTCTGCTTGACCAATGTTTGAGAGGGCTGTCTAGTACTGCGCCCTGCTAGTGGGAGGTGAGGGGAACTGGCCGTGGAAGAAGATGGAATATATGGAGGCAGCGTTGGTGTAAGATGGACTCCCTCTAGCTACCCAAGTTGTTTCATCTTCTATGGAACATGCGCCGTTAATGCGTCTTCATACATCTCGAGAAAACCGAATTTATTGTCAAGTTTAATATCCATTTGCATGCGCCGGGTGCAAATTTCTCCTAGTACACGGCATGCAGTTCACTGAACTTTTGAGTTCGTACAAATCTCTACTGTACAGCGTAAAATTGTAAGGACTAAGGCCATCTCCAACGACAGATCCAAACCTAAAAGCGGACAACAGATGTGTCAAAACTGCACCTAGCAGGGAACCCATCCTAAAAGCGGATGCTTCCGGCGCCGGTTTGACCCAAAACTGCTCAAATCTGGAAGCGTTTTGGTCTGGTTCTTTCCGAGCGGATACGCGTTCTGGCCCATTTGACAGAGAGACAAAGGAAATCCAGTAGACCCTGCACCATTCTCTCTTCTCTGTCCTCCTTTCCTCCATGGAAATCATGGGTACAGCCGCCAGAGTTTGGCTCGCCTTGTGGACTACAGCCGTCGTCTATGCATGGAGGCACCCGTCGCTGGCGCCTCCTTTTTCACACCTGCCGAAAGTCGTTGGAGGCGAAACAAGCTCCGCACCGCCGGCCAGCAGCGCCTCGCCACGCCGCGTGGGCATGGGTGACGGCCACGCCTAGCCACCGCCACGCGGGCAAGGGGCCGGCCACGCCTCGCCACGCCGCTGCAGGCACGGGGCCGGCCGCGCCTCGCAACCTCCACGCGGGCAGGAGGCGGAGCTCGCCGCGAGCATGGCCGTGCGCGCCTCGACGCGAGAGCACGGCTCAGGCACGGACATCCGCAGAAGTGCTCCCTGCAGCTGCCGCGACGGTGCGGAGCAGCAGCGGCCGCAGCGTGGCTATCGTGCGCGGCGGCGTGCTTGTCTTGAGCTCTGAGGACTTGCTGAAAAGCTCCGTCTTCAGGATCTTATCGTGCAAGGGACTCTGCGGCAGGAGATTTTTAGCCAGAAAAAAAGGAGAAAGAAAAAAAGGTGCTGGATTTGGGTTGCACCGTTGGTGAGAAAATGGGTCACGGCGTGCGCAGGAGATGACACAACCGACCAAATTCGGATGGCTAACGTGTCCGGTTTGGGTCTTCCTGCTTGGAGATCTTGCAGGAACCATAGCAGTTAAAAATTGATTTTCTTTAATAAAATCCATTTTAAATAATGTTTTTTTAGAAACACAGTACAAACGCAGACGCTCACAAACACACGAATACACTCACCCCTACGTACTCTCGAGTGATTAAACAACTTTTATTTTATCATTTTTCCAGTCTGAACAAAGACTTTGCCCACATAATTACCAGCACGTGGATCATCTCCAAACGGTAGTGGAACCTCTGGACCTCTGCTTAAGCCACCCTGACCAGCTTCGTCCGTGGTAAATTCGCTTGTGTAGGTCACCGCCGGGGCGCTTGCCCTCCATGAATGGCTCGATGCTTCATGGACGACAAAGAGCATCACATTGCCACTACCTCGACCTCTACCTTGACCTCGACCACCAACATTGGTGGACTCTTGCTCTCCTCTCCCTCTGCCTTTTTCCCCTACCCATTGCACCCTTGCCGCCTTGCACGTCAGCGTCGACCTCATCTTGCACGCTTGCTCCTAGAGGCCTCCCCCTTCCACTACCGGGCATTCTGAGTGGCGCCCAAGCCGGGGAAGAGGAAGCAGGCTAGGGAAAGGCGACGGCGAGAGTCATATGGAGGAGAAATCCGCCGCGCAATCCAACAGTCGGGCCACCGCCACCAAGTCGCCTAATTTTGGGGAGGGGGCGAATCGTGGGTTTTGGGTCGGTCAACTGAGAGGAGATGCAATGCGGGAGAGGGCTTCGTTAGGGTTAGCGATGGACTGGGCACAGGCTTCTTTGGGCCGGGCTAAATTCAAAAATCCTCGATTTTTTTTGCCCGGGAGGCCCATTTCCCGTGGGTGCTCGGGAAACCCGGTTCCCGGCCGGTAACTAGAAATCCCGGTCGGTAACTGATACGTCTCCGACGTATCGATAATTTATTATGTTCCATGCCACATTATTGATGATATCTACATGTTTTATACACATTATATGTCGTATTTATGCATTTTCCGGCACTAACCTATTAACGAGATGCCGAAGAGCCAATTCGTCGTTTTCTGCTGTTTTTGGTTTCGAAATCCTAGTAAGGAAATATTCTCGGAATTGGACGAAATCAACGCCCGGGGTCCTATTTTTTGCACGAAGCTTCCGGAAGACCGAGGGGGAAAGGAAGTGGGGCCACGAGGCGCCGACACAACAGGGCGGCGCGGCTCGGACCTTGGCCGCGCGGCCCGGCGTGTGGGGCCCTCGTGGCCCCGCGTTGCCCTTCCGCCTACTTAAAGCCTTCGTCGCGAAACCCCCGTACCGAGAGCCACGATACGGAAAACCTTACCGAGACGCCGCCGCCGCCAATCCCATCTCGGGGGATTACGGAGATCGCCTCCGGCACCCCGCCGGAGAGGGGAATCATCTCCCGGAGGACTCTTCACCGCCATGGTCGCCTCCGGAGTGATGAGTGAGTAGTTCACCCCTGGACTATGGGTCCATAGCAGTAGCTAGATGGTTGTCTTCTCCTCATGTGCTTCATTGTCGGATCTTGTGAGCTGCCTAACATGATCAAGATCATCTATCCGTAATTCTATATGTTGTGTTTGTCGGGATCCGATGGATAGAGAATACTATGTTATATTGATTATCAATCTATTACCTATGTGTTGTTTATGATCTTGCATGCTCTCGTTATTAGTAGAGGCTCTGGCCAAGTTTTTGCTCTTAACTCCAAGAGGGAGTATTTATGCTCGATAGTGGGTTCATGCCTCCATTAAATCTGGGACAGTGACAGAAAGTTCTAAGGTTGTGGATGTGCTGTTGCCACTAGGGATAAAACATTGATGCTATGTCCAAGGATGTAGTTATTGATTACATTACGCACCATACTTAATGAAATTGTCTGTTGTTTACAACTTAATACTGGAAGGGGTTCGGATGATAACCTGAAGGTGGACTTTTTAGGCATAGATGCATGCTGGATAGCGGTCTATGTACTTTGTCGTAATGCCCAATTAAATCTCACAATACTCATCATATCATGTATGTGCATGGTCATGCCCTCTCTATTTGTCAATTGCCCGACCGTAATTTGTTCACCCAACATGCTATTTATCTTATGGGAGAGACACCTCTAGTGAACTGTGGACCCCGGTCCTATTCTTTACATCGAATACAATTTACTCGCAATACTTGTTCTACTCGTTTTCTCGCAAACAATCATCATCCACACTATACATCTAATCCTTTGTTACGAGCAAGCCGGTGAGATTGACAACCTCACTGTTTCGTTGGGGCAAAGTACTTTGGTTGTGTTGTGCAGGTTCCACGTTGGCGCCGGAATCCCCGGTGTTGCGCCGCACTACATCCCGCCGCCATCAACCTTCAACGTGCTTCTTGGCTCCTCCTGGTTCGATAAACCTTGGTTTCTTTCTGAGGGAAAACTTGCTATTGTCTGCATCACACCTTCCTCTTGGGGTTCCCAACGGACGTGTGCTGTACACGCCATCAAGCTCTTTTTCTGGCGCCGTTGCCGGGGAACTGAAGAAAAGCTACACAACAAATATTTCTTACTCCCACGTCAACTACACGCCAGCAGATCTTTTTCTGGCGCCGTTGCCGGGGAGATCAAGACACGCTGCAAGGGGAGTCTCCACAATCCAATCTCTTTACTTTGTTTTTGTCTTACTTTATTTTATTTACTTCTTTGTTTGCTGCACTTATATCAAAACACAAAAAAATTAGTTACTTGCATTTACTTTATCTTGTTTGCTTTATTTACTACTGCTAAAATGGCCACTCCTGAAAATACTAAGTTGTGTGACTTCACAACCACAAATAATAATGATTTCTTATGCACACCTATTGCTCCACCTGCTACTACAGCAGAATTCTTTGAAATTAAACCTGCTTTACTGAATCTTGATATGTGAGAGCAATTTTCTGGTGTTAGTTATGATGATGCTGCTGCCCATATCAATAATTTTGTTGAATTGTGTGAAATGCAAAAGTATAAAGAAGTAGATGGTGACATTATAAAATTAAAATTGTTTCCTTTCTCCTTAAGAGGAAGAGCTAAAGATTGGTTGCTATCTCTGTCTAGAAATAGTATTGATTCATGGACTAAATGTAAGGATGCTTTTATTGGTAGATATTATCCCCCTGCTAAAATTATATCTTTGAGGAGTAGCATAATGAATTTTAAACAATTAGACAATGAACATGTTGCACAAGCTTGGGAAAGAATGAAATCCTTGGTTAAAAATTTCCCAACCCATGGACTGACTACCTGGATGATCATCCAAACCTTTTATGCAGGACTGAACTTTTCTTCACGGAACCTATTGAATTCAGCTGCTGGAGGTACCTTTATGTCCATAACTCTTGGTGAAGCAACAAAGCTCCTTGATAATATGATGATTAATTACTCTGAATGGCACACGGAAAGAGCTCCACAAGGTAAGAAGGTAAATTTTGTTGAAGAAACCTCCTCCTTGAGTGATAAGATTGATGCTATTATGTCTATGCTTGTGAATGATAGGACTAATGTTGATCCTAATAATGTTCCATTAGCTTCATTGGTTGCCCAAGAAGAACATGTTGATGTGAACTTCATTAAAAATAATAATTTCAACAACAATGCTTATCGAAACAATTCTAGTAATAACTATAGGCCATATCCTTATAATAATGGGAATGGTTATGGTAATTCTTATGGGAATTCTTACAACAATAATAGGAGTGTACCCCCTGGTTTTGAAGCTATGCTTAAAAAATTTATTAGTACACAAACTGCTTTTAACAAATCTGTTGAGGAAAAGCTCAATAAAATTGATATTCTTTCTTCTAAGGTTGATAGTCTTGCCTCTGATGTTGATCTTTTGAAATTGAAAGTTATGCCTAATAAGTATATTGAAAATAAAATTGTTACTACAGCAAATGCCATCCAAGTTAGAATTAATGAGAATATAAGATTGATGGCTGAATTGCATGCTAGGTGGGAAAGAGAAGAAAATGAAAAACTAGCTAAAGAGAACAATGTAGCTAAAGTTTGGACTATTACCACCACTAGTAATGCTAATGCTCCACATGTTGCTGCACCTCTTACTAATAATGGTGAAAGAATTGGTGTTGGCAATGTTTCCACTTCTAATGCAAAGCCTGCAAAACTGCCGGAAACTGCTAAAACTGCTGAATTTTTTTTCAACATTGGGGATGATGATCCCATTGCTGTAGATCATAATGGTTTAGACTTTGATGATTGCCACATCTCTGAAGTTATAAAGTTCTTACAAAAACTTGCTAAAAGTCCCAACGCTAGTGCTATAAATTTGGCCTTTACAAAACATATTACAAATGCTCTCATAAAAGCTAGAGAAGAGAAACTTAAACTTGAAAATTCTATTCCTAGAAAGTTAGAGGATGGTTGGGAGCCCATCATTAAGATGAAGTTCAATGACTTTGATTGTAATGCTTTATGTGATCTTGGTGCAAGTATTTCTGTTATGCCTAAGAAAATTTATGATATGCTTGACTTGCCACCATTGAAAAACTGTTATTTGGATGTTAATCTTGTTGATAATGCTATAAAGAAACCTTTGGGGAGATTTGATAATGTTCGCATTACCGTTAACAATAACCTTGTCCTCGTTGATTTTGTTGTCTTGGATATTGAATGCAATGCATCTTGCCCCATTATATTGGGAAGACCTTTTCTTCGAACTGCTGGTGCTATCATTGATATGAAGGAAGGTAATATTAAATACCAATTTCCTCTCAAGAAAGGTATGGAACACTTCCCTAGAAAGAGAATGAAGTTACCTTTTGATTCTATTATTAGAACAAGTTATAATGTCGATATTCCATCTTTTGATAATACTTGATACACACTTTCTGCGCCTAGCTGAAAGGCGTTAAAGAAAAGCGCTTATGGGAGACAACCCATATTTTTACTACATATTTTGTTTTATATTTGAGTCTTGGAAGTTGTTTACTACTGTAGCAACCTCTATTTATCTTAGTTTTGTGCATTGTTGTGACAAGTAAAGTCTTTGATAGTAAGGTTCATACTAGATTTGGATTACTGCGCAGAAACAGATTTCTTTGCTGTTACGAATTTCGACCTGCCTCTCTGTAGGTAGCTCAGAAAAATATGCCAATTTACGTGCGTGATCCTCAGATATGTACGCAACTTTCATTAAATTTGGGCATTTTCATTTGAGCAAGTCTGGTGCCATTTTAAACTTCGTCTTTACGAACTGTTCGTTTTGACGATTCTGCCTTTTATTTCGCATTGCCTCTTTTGCTATGTTGGATGAATTTCTTTGATCCATTAATGTCCAGTAGCTTTATGCAATGTCCAGAAGTGTTAAGAATGATTATGTCACCTCTGAACATATAAATTTTTATTGTGCACTAACTCTCTAATGAGTTGTTTCGAGTTTGGTGTGGAGGAAGTTTTCAAGGATCAAGAGAGGGAAATGATGCAATATGATCAAGGAGAGTGAACGCTCTAAGCTTGGGGATGCCCCGGTGGTTCACCCCTGCATATTTTAAGAAGACTCAAGCGTCTAAGCTTGGGGATGCCCAAGGCATCTGATGGCGTGTATTTCACACGTTCGTTGGGAACCCCAAGAGGAAGGTATGATGCGCACAGCAGCAAGTTTTCCCTCAGAAAGAAACCAAGGTTTATCGAACCAGGAGGAGCCAAGAAGCACGTTGAAGGTTGATGGCGGCGGGATGTAGTGCGGCGCAACACCAGGGATTCGGCGCCAACGTGGAACCTGCACAACACAACCAAAGTACTTTGCCCCAACGAAACAGATGAGGTTGTCAATCTCACCGGCTTGCTGTAACAAAGGATTAACCGTATTGTGTGGAAGATGATTGTTTGCGAGAGAAAACGATAAAACAAGTATTGCAGCAGATTTGTATTTCAGTATTAAAAGAATGGACCGGGGTCCACAGTTCACTAGAGGTGTCTCTCCCATAAGATAAAAGCATGTTGGGTGAACAAATTACAGTCGGGCAATTGACAAATAGAGAGGGCATAACAATGCACATACATGTCATGATAAGTATAGTGAGATTTAATTGGGCATTACGACAAAGTACATAGACCGCCATCCAATCGCATCTATGCCTAAAAAGTCCACCTTCGAGTTATCATCCGAACCCCTCCGGTATTAAGTTGCAAAGCAACGAGACAATTGCATTAAGTATGGTGCGTAATGTAATCAACAACTACATCCTCGGACATAGCATCAATGTTTTATCCCTAGTGGCAACGAGCACAACACAACCTTAGGGGTTTCTCGTAACTCCCCGAGATATCAATGCGAGCATGAACCCACTATCGAGCATAAATACTCCCTCTTGGAGTTACTAGCATCAACTTGGCCGGAGCCTCTACTAATAACGGAGAGCATGCAAGATCATAAACAACACATAGGTAATAACTTGATAATTAACATAACATGGTATTCTCTATCCATCGGATCCCGACAAACACAACATATAGCATTACGGATAGATGATCTTGATCATGTTAGGCAGCTCACAAGATCCAACAATGAAGCACAATGAGGAGAAGACAACCATCTAGCTACCGCTATGGACCCATAGTCCAGGGGGTGAACTACTCACTCATCACTCCGGAGGCGACCATGGCGGTGTAGAGTCCTCCGGGAGATGAATCCCCTCTCCGGCAGGGTGCCGGAGGAGAACTCCGAGAATCCCCGAGATGGGATTGGCGGCGGCGGCGTCTGCGGAAGGTTTTCCGTATCGTGGTTTTTCGCATCGGGGGTTTCGCGACGGAGGCTTTAAGTAGGCGGAAGGGCGGAGTCGGAGGGCCGACGAGGGCCCACACCATAGGGCGGCGCGGGGCCCCCTCGGCCGCGCGGCCCTATGGTGGCGGCGCCTCGTCGCCCCACTTCGTATCCCTTTCGGTCTTCTGGAAGGTTCGTGGCAAAATAGGACCCTGGGTCTTGATTTCGTCCAATTCCGAGAATATTTCGTTACTAGGATTTCTGAAACCAAAAACAGCGAGAAAACGACAGCTGCCTCTTCGGCATCTTGTTAATAGGTTAGTTCCGAGAAAATGCACGAATATGACATAAAGTGTGCATAAAACATGTAGGTATCATCAATAATATGGCATGGAACATAAGAAATTATCGATACGTCGGAGACGTATCAGCATCCCCAAGCTTAGTTCTGCTCGTCCCGAGCGAGTAAAACGATAACAAAGATAATTTACGAAGTGACATGCCATCATAACCTTGATCATACTATTTGTAAACATATGTAATGAATGCAGCGATCAAAACAATGGTAATGACATGAGTAAACAAGTGAATCATAAAGCAAAGACTTTTCATGAATAGTACTTCAAGACAAGCATCAATAAGTCTTGCATAAGAGTTAACTCATAAAGCAATAAATCAAAGTAAAGGTATTGAAACAACATAAAGGAAGATTAAGTTTCAGCGGTTGCTTTCAACTTATAACATGTATATCTCATGGATAATTGTCAACATAGAGTAATATAACAAGTGCAATATGCAAGTATGTAGGAATCAATGCACGAGTTCACACAAGTGTTTGCTTCTTGAGGTGGAGAGAGATAGGTGAGCTGACTCAACATAAAAGTAAAGAGAATGGTCCTTCAAAGAGGAAAGCATCGATTGCTATATTTGTGCTAGAGCTTTTATTTTGAAAACATGAAACAATTTTGTCAACGGTAGTAATAAAGCATATGAGTTATGTAAATTATATCTTACAAGTTGCAAGCCTCATGCATAGTATACTAATAGTGCCACGCTTGC
>NC_061513.1:282752449-282780302 GCF_022539505.1 Lolium rigidum
TTTGAAGCGGCCTTGCACGAAGAGTTTGGGCTTAATTGCCCATGTATCCGTAATATAGTAGATCGCATCTTAGTTTAGAATTAAAAGATAGAGTTTAACTCGTGCACGGTTAGGTGCACGCTCGAATTAGAAAGTCCCTTGGACTATAAATATGTATCTAGGGTTATCGGAAAAGGAGGACAATCACGTTCACAACAAACACAAATCAGGCGCATCGCCACCCCTTCTTTCGAGGGTTTCTCCCGGGTAAGCATCATGCTGCCTAGATCGCATCTTGCGATCTAGGCAGCACACGTTTATTCGTTTACCTTGTGCTGCTCGTGCTGAAGCGTTGTTAATGGCGAGTAGCACTACTTATCGTAGATGTTTTGGGGCTTGCATAGATGCTTTTCTTACGCATATCTGCTTAGCTGTGCCGTCCCTCGATATCTAGCTGCCCTTACACCTATCCAGGTGTAAGGGCAGCATCTTGCTTGTTCGTTGTTTAGTAGATCCGATCCGTTATAGTTGCTCCTTGATTCTTCAAGGATTGGTTTAATATCCGTATGGTTAGGCCTTGCAAACGGGTTGAACGATCCGGTAGTGCGTTAGGTATGGTTTGTTAGTCCTAAGAGGGATGTTCCGGGAATTAACTTAATGTTGGTTTTTAGGCCTCTTTTAGGGTTAGTTTTCCATTATCTTTCGTGTCTATTAGGCTCAACTACGCGTAGGATGTTCCGATCATACGGTGAAAACCCTAAACTGTCGTAGATTGGTTTAGCTTTATACTGATCAAGCAGGAGCCCCATGTCAGCGTTAAGCCTACGTAAACCATGGGGCGATCGGCTTTGTGAGCCGATCCACAGGGCAACCTGAGAGCCGATCGGGCTCGTATTTAATGTTTACGTGTCTGCCATGCAGGAAACTAATCGAAGCAATCCAACACCTTCCTGACCAGGTATAGGTCAGGTGGCACGCCCTTGCAACCGCTAGGACGTGTGCCGGAGCATTTGCGGGACGACGTCGAGGGACCAGGGCCCACTGCAGCCTTGGAAGCCTCCCGGCTCTTCGTGTTGCTTAACCACTGCTCGCCGGTGGGTTTTGGCAGGCAACACATTCTGGCACGCCCGGTGGGACATCGGGACAATCTTCCGCAGCAACCACGTCAACATCTGCATCTGAGATGGCGGAAGAACCGGTCAAGTACGAAGATCTGCCTCCTGAGCATAAGAAGAAATACGATGATCTCAAGGCCATCTTGGAAGCCGATCTCATCGGCGCTTTTGAGAAAACCCGTTCGCACGGGATCAAGTTCAAAGGGTTCCAACCCGAAGGTGCGCTGGGAGGGACTAGATCTATCTCTCCCTTCGGACGAACGTACCAGAGCCCTGCGACAGGAGATTAACTATGCCGTTGCTCACTCTCTTCATCGGCATTCTGAGAGCTTGGTAAACACTCTGGAGCGTGTCGCGCTCAATGTGGTGCAAGAAATCATGAAGCATAAGTACTCTCCGTCAGGACCTGCTTTAGGAACTCATCAAGGAGAGATATCGCTCTATACTAGGCCACCACTGCCGTACACGATGGCAGCTCCACGGCAACAAGGTTCACCGGCGTACGTTGTCTACAAGGTTGGAGGTGATCCTGGCGATTACCAATTCCTGTATGAGCCGCCCAAGGAGATTCCACATGGATACGTGTGCACATACGTGCCAGACTGCAACAACTGGATGACCCAGGTTACAGCAGGAAGGACTGCCACGGCAGGAGGGATCGCTGGAACAGGAGTAGTTGCCGGAGCAGGAAGCAGTTCTGGAGCAGATGCTGAGAAACAGGCGTGGCTAGCCAAATATACCACCGGTACAAGTTATGAACGCTCAACTTCTGCAGCTCCTACGGTGGATGAGATCACCGCAATCATGAGAGACCAGTTCGGCATCCTGTCGAAGAAGAGAATGATCGGCTATTCCAAGCCGTATCCCAACGACTATAACCTAATCCCACTACCGCCTAAGTATCGGCTCCCTGACTTCACAAAATTCAGTGGATCAGAAGGAACCAGCTCAATCGAGCACGTGAGCCGATATTTGGCACAGTTGGGCATGGTCTCAGCTTCAGACGAGCTGCGTGTGAGGTTCTTCTCACAATCTCTCACGGGTCCGGCCTTTGGTTGGTACACCTCGTTGCCACCAGATTCGGTTCGGACGTGGAAGCAGCTGGAGGAACAATTCCATGTACAATATCATTCAGAAGCTACTGAAGCTGGCATTGCCGATCTGACCCAGGTTCGGCAGAGGCAAGGAGAGACGGTGTCTGAGTATATTCAGCGCTTCAGGACCATCAGGAACCGATGTTATTCGGTTCGTCTATCTGAGAATGAAGCATGCGAGCTGGTGATAGCAGGCCTGTCAGCGCCGCTCAAAGATGTAACCTTCCAATCAGAGTACAATTCACTGGCGCATATGGTTCAGAAATTGACATTGTATGAACAGCGCCATCCAGAATTGTACAAGGACAAGTACAAGCGCGTCGCCCTGATCGAGATGGAAGAAGATGATGATTCTATAGGAGATCAGGAAGTCGCTGTAGCTGAGTGGACTCGGGGGGCAAAGCCCGTGTCCTGCAAGTGGATGAAACAACCAGGGCCTGCAAAAGGGTTTGACTTTGATTTGAGCAAAACGGAGCAAATTTTTGATTTGCTGCTGAAGGAGAAACAGCTGAAATTACCCGAAGGCCACAAAATCCCCACGCTACAAGAGATGAACGGCAGGCCATACTGCAAATGGCATCACACGTTCACCCATGCCACCAACGACTGCAAAGTCTTGCGCGGACAGATTCAGATGGCGATAGAACAAGGCCGATTACTCTTCGGTCAGTTTGCCATGAGAGTTGACACGCAGCCGTTTCCAGACATCAACATGGTAGATCTCAGCCATTGCATAAGATGCGAGCCAGGTTTCTCTTTTGATATCAACATGGCAGGGCTCGCAGATCGCCATGGTAAAGATAAGCCCGAGAGCAGTCGCTCCCGTGGCAAAGATAAAGAGGAGGCCGATCCACGCGACCGGCCCCAGCATGATGACAGACGGTATTTGACTGAGGAAGAGGTGATAAGCATGCGGTATCAACGACCACTTTCCGCGCACCTCCTTAACAAATACGAACAGCAGTACGACCGACGTCGCCGCCACGACGTAGATGATGATAGATATCGTCGGTCTGATGCAGACAACAGGAAATACCGTCGATACGAAGGGTATGAGCGTCACGCCAGAGGGAGGTCAAGAGAGCAAGAGGACATGGACATGCATTGGAATTGTCCTTTCTTCAAACACTGCTGGGACTCAGGAATGAGCCGATTGCCTACAATCGAGAACTGCCCAGAATGTAAACAGAAGAGGAAGGGAACGAATGAAGTTTCAGTGTTCAAGCGTCTAGGACCTCTCCCACCTCAGAACAAACGAGCTGAGTCATCCCAAGATGAAGACTTCGAGGAGTCAGAGGAAGAAGATAGATATCACCGACCAAGGTGGTGTCCTGATGGACTCAGCCACTCCCAAAAGCGCAGAGTGCAACGGCTACGAAACTTGGAGGAAGCCGAGGCGTAGTACCTGTACACGTTGAGGAAAGCACGGCCCGATCTGGCCGTGAAAATTCAGCAAACAATGGAGACGGAGGCTCGCCCACCAAAGAAAGTGTGGCGACCCAAGCAGACAAAAGCCGATGCAGGGACATCGGCTGATACAAACATGGTGTTCGTTCTCCCGTCAGAGTTTTGTGCTCCAAGAGATGAGGAAGTATCAGTGGCACAGTTTGATTGCGGGCCACGACCAGTTATCTTTGAAAATCCACAAGAGAAGAGCTACAGGCATCTGAAAGCCCTATACCTGAAGGGTTATATCAATGGGCAGCCTATCAGCAAGATGCTGGTTGACACGGGAGCAGCAGTCAACATAATGCCCTACTCCATGTTACGACGTTTGGGACGGTCCACTGAAGATCTGATCAAGACCAACGTCACTCTAAGCGATTTCAACAGCCAACCGTCAGAAGCCAAGGGTGTGCTGAACGTGGACTTAACTAACGGCCGAAAGACCATCCCTACGTCCTTCTTCATCGTCGACAGCAAGAGCACTTACGCTGTCCTGCTAGGAAGGGATTGGATCCATGCTAACTGTTGCATTCCGTCCACAATGCATCAGTGCATCATACAATGGGATGGAGATGAAGTGGAGGTTGTTCATGCAGATGACTCGATCGACATTTCTTTGGCTGCCATGAACATATGGGAAGCAAATGACCAAGAGCCGCTCTCTGGAATCAATCTGGACGGCTGTGAGCGCATCGAAGCTACAAAAAATGGGGTGAGGCTGGTCTCATCCACTGGCCTCACAGAGTAGCAAGATCCAAGTCTATGGACGTGCGTGGCGAGGCCGATCCCTGCTATCGGCCCCAAAAAATAAGAAACAAGGATCTCACTTCAAGCATGCCACGTCGTTGTAGCAGAGAACCAAGAAGTTGTAAACCCTCGTTAAACATTGCAATGGAAAAGGAGGCCGATTCTAGCAATCGGCCACAAATAGTTTCAACATGCCTTCTGCCTGTGTTCATCATTGATTTAGCAGGCGATGGAAAGCTGGGGTTTACAGCAGCTGATGGACTGGAAGAGATCGAAATTGGTCCTGGGGATAAGCCATGGCCAACATTTATCAGCAAATAGTCGGATCGAGAACTGCAAGGGAAGCCGATTCCAGCAATCGGCTAAAATTATTCGCACAACACGTGTTCACTGATGTGCTATTTCGCATGGTGAGTTGCGAGACAAGCTTGAATTGGCTGAAAAGCCGATATCTTCAATCACTTGAAGGATTCGGCTCGGGGGGCATACACACAGAGAAGGTACGAGGCTACGAAGTATGTACCCAGGGGAAGCCGATTCATCAGATCGATCGGAAAAATCGAAAATACAAAAAAAATTAAGCACAGCCGATGCTCGGACATCGACTTTAGAATTACAGAGTTTAAGCTGCCACTTGATCAGGCCTCATTGAAGGAAAATGACCTGAAGACAGGCAACGTCACGATTGGCCAGGGCTTCAACTGCAGCGTCATTGGGATGTGGGGATGGATTTCGTCAAGGATGGTGAGCCGATCTAAGCAGCAGAGCACAAGAATTGAGCCAGGAGGAGTTAGAGAGCCATTGCATGTGAAGCTTCTTGGTTCAAAGAAGGGATTTGCTGGTCCTGCCGAGCCCTCGTGGTGCATCGACTCCTTGTGCGTAAGCTTTCCTATCTTGTTTTGATGGGAGTTGAGGGCTGACCTTTTCTTGGAAGCCGATGGTGACACATCTGGCTAGTTTTATGTGGTGGTGTCCCCAGAGGTGCCCAAGCTGGAGTTTCGTCGGCTGGATTGCATGTTCTCGCTGATATTATCTTTAGTATCCCTTTTTGAGCCGGCACAGGGTTGTTGCCCTTCAAAGTTTTCTTGGCAGCCACCTTTTTCACTACTATTCTCGCCTTAACTGAGGCTCGGGGGGCACTGGCCTTGAAGATCCGTGACCAAGTTTCATAATCCTGTCTGAGGTAGTCATACCATCGGTCCTGTTTGAGGTAGTTATACCAGCGGGGAGGAAGCAGGGACGGATCATGAGTAAAACTGCCAGGTGCTGTCGTCATCGGCAAGGTGGTCTAACCTGAGGGAGTCCATATTTTTAAATTTTCAGGCTCCTGATAAGGAAAGTTCTGAACCTTTCTGATACTTCCTTGGGTTCGGTTTGATGCCTGGTAGATTGTGCAAGGTTGCCCTGGTGATTTGGAGTGGTTAAGGATTGCCGTTTGAGGATCGGAATTGGGACAAGGATTGCAGCGTTGACCACCTTTGACCATCAGAAAGTGGCAAGAGGTGAAATCGGATGATTGGAAATTGAATTGGAAGAACATCTTCATCTTCATTGATTAAAAAAAGGTGATTTCTTACAAAGAGAAGCCGATTGCTCAAAGGGAACAGATTACTATTGCTAATCTTATGCTAGTAAATCCCTACTCTAAGGGTTGTTGCCGTCTTCGCCGTCGCTGGGGTAGCTGCCGTCATCGCTGCTGTCGACGATTTCCTCGTCGCTGCTACTGTAACCTTCAGCGGAGGCTTCTTCCTCTTCGTCATCGTCGTCCTCATCTGACCAAGCCCAGCCACGGATGCGCTTTGGCGGCGGTTCGTCAGAGGAGGTGTCGTCCTCCTGTTCTTGCTTCGTGTTGGAGGAGACGTCTTCGTCTTCATCGTCCTCTTCTTCTTCTTTGGTAGAGGAGGTGAATTTGCCCCGGAAGGGGGGGGGGTCATTGCTGTCGCTCTCCGCCTCCATTCTCCGTCGATCAAGAACCGAAGGTCATCTTCCCCGTCAGTCAGGGGCATGTCGCCATCTGACCAGACGAGGTCCTCGGGTCGGCCCTCTGGCACGAAGTAGAAGTCAAACTCCTGCTCATCCCAATGCTCGGGAGCGTGCCGATTGTACGCTTCCATCTGATTGACCTCCGGCTCTGCTTCACTCGAGGAAGAGGATTGGGAGGAGGAAGAGGAAGACATGGCTACAGAGGAAGAGGGTTTTTGGCTGACGGCTGGTTTGGAGCAAGGGGATGAAGAGGTGAACTGTTAGATGCGGTTAAATAAAAAGAGATATATTGGAGATTCAATGCTCGAACAGTTTCCGAGGATGTGGTGCCAAAACTGTCAAGTCGTGCAGAGAAGTTGAGAAGGCAAGGTGTCATGATGAAGAATACTGCGACGGTTCTGCTCTGCCACGACATGACCCCTCAAAGAAAACACAGAGTGGTTTTGAAATTATCATTACCAAAACCAGGGGGCATGTGTTATCACTAGATTTTGGCCAAATCAGGAGATGGGCCGTAAGTGAAGATGGGCTTGAAAGATACACGCGTTGAGCATCTTTGAAGCGGCCTTGCACGAAGAGTTTGGGCTTAATTGCCCGTGTATCTGTAATATAGTAGATCGCATCTTAGTTTAGAATTAAAAGATAGAGTTTAACTCGTGCACGGTTAGGTGCACGCCCGAATTAGAAACTCCCTTGGACTATAAATATGTATCTAGGGTTATCGGAAAAGGAGGACAATCATGTTCACAACAAACACAAATCAGGCGCATCGCCACCCCTTCTTTCGAGGGTTTCTCCCGGGTAAGCATCATGCTGCCTAGATCGCATCTTGCGATCTAGGCAACGACACGTTTATTCGTTTACCTTGTGCTGCTCGTGTCGAAGCGTTGTTGATGGCGAGTAGCACTACTTATCGTAGATGTTTTGGGGCTTGCATAGATGCTTTTCTTACGCATATCCGCTTAGCCGTGCCGTCCCTCGATATCTAGCTGCCCTTACACCTATCCAGGTGTAAGGGCAGCATCTTGCTTGTTCGTTGTTTAGTAGATCCGATCCGTTATAGTTGCTCCTTGATTCTTCAAGGATTGGTTTAATATCCGTATGGTTAGGCCTTGCAAACGGGTTGAACGATCCGGTAGTGCGTTAGGTATGGTTTGTTAGTCCTAAGAGGGATGTTCCGGGAATTAACTTAATGTTGGTTTTTAGGCCTCTTTTAGGGTTAGTTTTCCATTATCTTTCGTGTCTATTAGGCTCAACTACGCGTAGGATGTTCCGATCATACGGTGAAAATCCTAAACTCGTCGTAGATTGGTTTAGCTTTATACCGATCAAGCGAGAGCCCCATGTCAGCGTTAACCCTACGTAAACCATGGGGCGATCGGCTTTGTGAGCCGATCCACAGGGCAACCTGAGAGCCGATCGGGCTCGTATTTAATGTTTACGTGTCTGCCATGCAGGAAACTAATCGAAGCAATCCAACATCTTCCTGACCAGGTATAGGTCAGGTGGCACACCCTTGCAACCGCTAGGACGTGTGCCGGAGCATTTGCGGGACGACGTCGAGGGACCAGGGCCCACTGCATCCTTGGAAGCCTCCCGGCTCTTCGTGTTGCTTAACCACTGCTCGCCGGTGGGTTTTGGCAGCAACAATATCACTCCCCCAAAACGGGATAGTCCATTAATCTCTCATAAGAGCCATATAAGATACAACAAGATGCAAAGAGGCTCCAACACAAACACAAGTACACGGTGTGCAACCCAACATACATAGACTTGATTTCTCAAGAAAAGCAAGTAGGAAACACAACATATACAAACACATGCTAGGAACAAAACTAACACATGCAAAGGGGCGAGTAACTTTCAATATAAGTGAGTTGAGAACATGTTACCGCAAGGAGGAACATTGAATACATGATAGAAGCAAGATAACCAAAAGACTTGGCTTGAGATAATATAAATGATGAAGATCCCTTAATTCTTCATGATGTAGCCAAGTCTCCAATGCCCTCCAACAAGCACCTATTGATCAAATTTTGGATTGTTGGTCCCCAACTAAGTTGGGTCCTAAGAGGTTAGTCACAATAGGCTTGGCAACCCAAATGGTTCTTTTCTTGACACCACTTTGAGCACCAACATATTTGGCAAACACATTGCCACCTGATACGTCCAAAACGTATCTACTTTCCCGAACACTTTTGCTATTATTTTGCCTCTAATTTGTGTATTTTGGATGCAACTAACACGGACTAACGCTGTTTTCAGAAGAACTGTTCTGGTGTCTCGTTTTTGTGCAGAAATCCAACTTTCAGGAAAAACCTCGGAATTTATACACAGAAGGCCCTATTTTCCCAGAAGATTCACAGAGCCAGAAGGGCAAGTCAGGTGGAGGCCCGAGGGCCCCACACCCTAGGGCGGCGCGGCCCAGGAGGGGGGCGCGCGGCCCTAGTGTGTGGCCCCCTCGGCAGGCCTCCGACGCCCTCCTTCGGACTACTTATCGCCCTCGACCTAAAAATGCACGGGGAGAAGTCGAAGTCGCCAGAAACCCTCCAGAGAGCCGCCACATCGCGAAACTCCGTCTCGGGAGCCAGAAGTCTCCGTTCTGGCACTCCGCCGGGACGGGGAATTGGAGGAGATCATCGCCACCATCACCACCAACGCCTCTCCATCAACCAGCCATGTTTCCCCCATCCATGTGTGAGTAATTCCCCCGCTGTAGGCTGAAGGGGATGGTAGGGATTGGATGAGATTGATCATGTAATAGTCACAAGATTGTTAGGGCATGGTGCCTAGTATCCGTAGATGTTACTTTTATGATATTGTTGCAACTTGTTATGCTTAATGCTTGTCACTAGGGCCCGAGTGCCATGATCTCAGATCTGAACATGTTATTGCTTCATCATGATATGCATTGTTTATTGATCTTACCTGCAAGTTGTATACACATGTCGCTGTCCGGAACCAATGTCCCCGAAGTGACAGAAATCGGGACAACCGGAGGGGATGGTAGTGATGTGAGGATCACATGTGTTCACGGAGTGTTAATGCTTTGCTCCGGTACTCTATTAAAAGGAGTACCTTAATTTCCAGTAGTTTCCCTAGAGGCCCGGCTGCCACCGGCTGGTAGGACAAAAGATGTTGTGCAAGTTTCTCATGGCGAGCACGTACGACTATATATGGAACACATGCCTATTGATTGATTAGTACTTGGATACCGCTTTATTATTACCTCGCAAATGCCCTACCATGATTGTTATATGAATTCTCTCATCCATGCAACGCCCGTTCATCCGTCCCTGTGCCTACAGTATTTTAATCCTGCTGTTTACTATATTCACTACTGCTGTCTTTATTTCACCGCTGCTGTTATTTCACTATTCCTACTACTATAAAACTGTTGTTACTGATAAACTCTTGCGAGCAAGTCTGTTTCCAGGTGCAGCTGAATTGACAACTCCGCTGTTAAGGCTTACAAGTATTCTTTGTCTCCCCTTGTGTCGAATCAATAAATTGGGTAATACTTCCCTCGAAGACTGTTGCGATCCCCTATACTTGTGGGTCATCACCACCCTCATCCTTACGAAGAGAATAAACATCATCAATGGTGATAGAGTTGGATGAGGTATCAATAGTGCACAAGGAGGAGATGTGGCCCTTCTCACGGCATATGTAGCAAGTTCTTTTCTTCTCCTTCTTCTCACTAGGTTTCTCCACAATGGGAGCATTGGCTTGTTTTTCTTGGGAAGTGGTATTTCCTCAACTTGAGGTTGAATATGAGTTTGAGCTTGAGGCCGCTTCCCTTTTTGCTTCTTCTTCAAAGGGCAAGATCTAACATGGTGCCCTTCAATATTGCACTTGAAGCAAACAATCTTGGCCGGGTCTTTGACTTGTACTTGGCCCTTCTTCTTGTTGTTGTTCTTGGACTTGTTCTTGTTGTTGGATTTGAATCCAAGTCCACTCTTGTCATTGGGGGATTGTTGCACACTCAACATCGTGTCAAGTTTGCATTTCCCTTCATGACTCTTTACCAAGTCATTCTTCAAAGAAGTGACTTGGGCCTTGAGCTCTTTGATTTCCTCTACATGGTTAGTAACAACACAAGTACTAGAGGAAGTAGAATCTTCATGGTTAGAGCAACAAGGCAAGGAAGATAATTCATCACAAGATTTAGCAATATTATGAGTGGATGAATTACTAGGACTAGCACACGGAAATATAGCATTTTGAGTACTAGTGCTAGTACCCACATGAGGCTCACAAGGTGTTGCCTTTGATATGATAGCCTCATGAGCTAACTTTAGCCTATCATGGGAGGCTAGAAGATCCTCATGGGAGCTAGAAAGCTTTCCATGATTTTCTTCCAATTTCCCATAATTGCTAGTTAGCAATTCAAGTTGAGCCCTTAGCTCAACATTCTCCTTCAAGATAGATGCTTCACAAGAAGTAGAGTTAGTAGCACAAGCATCATCACAAGACATATCAAGAAGAGAGGGTAACATAGCATGCTCTTTTAAATATGAAGCTTGTAATTGCTCCATTTCTTTCAATCTCCCCCATTTTGGTAATTGATGACAATCTCTTTGAAAGTGCATGGATCCCCTATGTGTGGTTTTGGTAATTAATGACAATCCCTATGGACTAATGTTTGCATTGAGTTATATTTGTAGGTGTTGTCCATAGGCAATGCTTGAACCATATGTTGGCTTCAAGGTTGCAATAAGAAGAAATTGATGAAGGATATCAAGTGTCAAGTATGTCTTGAAGATGAAGATGAAGTGAGCCCTCAAGTTACTTCAAGACATCAACATGAATAAATGAAGTGCAAGTTCAAGATGAGCCAACTCGAAGAGATCATAAGCTTGAAGCTTGCCATGAAGAAATGAAGTGCAAGTTTAAGGTGAGCCATCTCAAAGAGATCATTTGCTTGAAGCATGCCCTCCATATGGTGTTAATGGATATATGAAGTTGCACCGAAGAAGAAGCTCTCCCATGGTGGATTATGGGGGAGCAATCCACAAGACTTCGTCAAGCAAGCACAATCAAGAAAGGTGTTCCATCTTGTTGCGGTCAAGATCGTCATCATCAAGCTCAAGTGGAATGCTCAAGGTTAAGGTTTTCTCTTGATAGGGTTTCTTTCTCACCGGTCTCATGGTGTAGTTGGAGACCGGTTTATAGTTTAGTTGCCGTACTATCAAGAGGGCTCTCGAGTGAGTAACTCGATCGTATCCTTCCGAGAGCTCAAACCTTTGCATCCTTGCATCATCTTTCTTGGTTGTTATTTGGATCTTATCCATATGGTGTTTTAGAGCTTGTGCTTATTCTCATGACAAGCTCTAGTTCATCGAAAACGGATTCCACATGAATCACTTGTTGCGTTTTCGATATTGGAGTTTTTCTCGGTTTCTCGTATTGAGAGGTTTCACTCTAAAATACATAGAAAAATCTACCCCACTTGTTCTTAAGCTTTTCACTCTTTGTGGGGTAGCTCTTGTCATCTTATTTACAACAAAATTGGTTTCACCTAAATCCGTGTTTCCTAACTCAAGTTGTTGCATTTTTCATATTGGAGGTTTTACCGGTTTGCTGTTTATAGATAGGTAAAACCTTTATCCATTTGCTTCTATCCTACTTTGCTGGACTATGATGTTTCTATGCATATTGTTGTAGAGCTCATTGTTGTGATTTCAACGAGCCCAAGATCATCGAAATCGGAGTCAGGATGCAAAAGTTATGCCCGTTTCTATTTGTTGTCTCTGCCAGTTTTTAGGGGGGCGGAAAATCCGCTAAGGACCAGAAGAAAAGCAGCTCTGGACAGGGGCCGGACTTTTGGCCGGATTTTTACCAGGTTTTGTCCCTGAGGCCGGATTATCCGGGGGGGCGGATTATCTCGGCCCTTACTTAGGCCGGATTATCCGGCCCCGGTTTTGCCCAACGGCTCGATTTTCTTGGGGGTATAAATACCCCCTTCTTCCTCCTTGGGCTGTTGCTTCTCTCACTCTCTCTCTCCTCCATTGTTGAACTAGAGAAGCTTGCACTATCTCTCAATCCCTCCATGATTCTTGCCCCCATTTGAGGGAAAAGAGAGAGGAGATCTAGATCTACACTTCTACCAATCAAATCCATCTCTTTGTGAGTGGAACTCTCTAGATCTTGATCTTGGTGTTCTTTGTGAATTCCTTTGTTCTTCCTCTCTTATTCCCCCAATAGCTTTTGTAGCTTTGTTGGAATTTGAGAGAGAAGGACTTGAGCATCTTTGTGGTGTTCTTGCCATTGCATTTGGTGCATCGGTTTGAGTTCTCCACGGTGATTCGTGGTGGTGAAAGCAAGAAGGTTGTTACTCTTGGATTCTTGGAACCCTAGACGGATTCTACGCCTTTGTGGCGATTTGTTGGGAGCCTCCAATTAAGTTGTGGATGTGTGCCCCAATCTTTGTGTAAGGCCCGGTTTCCGCCTCGAAGGAAATTCCTTAGTGAAACCGTGACCTAGGCCTTTGTGGCGAGGGTCACCGGAGATTTAGGTGAGGCGCCTTCGTGGCGTTTGGTGTGTGGTGTGAGTACCGCATCTTGGGGTGAGGCCTTTGTGGCGTTGGTGTGCATCGAGCAACCACACCTCAAGGTGAGCCTCTTGTGGCGTTCGGGAGCACTAAGCAACCGCACCTCTCCACCGGAGATTAGCACTCGCAAGAGTGTGAACTCCGGGAAGCTTCTCATCCTGATCTCCTTCAACCTGAAAACCCACGTCTACCCGTCAGGCGTCAGGCAGGCAGTAGAATTAGCAGATTGTCACCTTGCTCTGGATCTCACGAAATCATTGGTGAACAATTAGACATGCGGAAGTGCATGTTGGACCCATGGAGCGGCGCGAGGGAATCTTGCTGCTTGCGTATGTAGGGGCGCACATGAGTTTTTTTTTTTTTTTTTTTTAGACCTCTCGATCTGTGTTACAGTTGTAGTATCTGAACTTATGCACTAACTCGACCCCACACTCACACCACACTCACGCACACCCCTAGTGCACAAGTTAGAGCCTAGAACTATACACACAGCACGCAAGGGTACCCAGTGTCCCAAAGGAGCTAGTAATTGTGGCGTACATGCGTGTGAGAGGATTATTAAAAGGGATCAACGCCCCTGTGAGACACCCGTAAAAATCGTCCCCAGCGGGGATCGATCCCGGGCGGGCTGGGTAGCCACTGCTACCACTAGCCAACGAGCTATCAGCTCGTTCTCCACATGAGTTTGTTGTGATCGAATTGGAGGACACGGCTGATAGCTGCTACTCCTGGATTTTTCTGCTTAACTCGATCGGCGTCCGTTTATACAAAATCGGTAGTATTGCAAGCAGGCGGCAGATTGGAAGGGGGTCGTCGGCATTCTAGATTGCCACTTAGGCTAGCTGCTCATTCCACGCTCAGGCACATGAATTAGCCTATCTACCTAAGATGAATTGGCTTCGTGCCTATTAAACTGTGTTTGGTGTCTCTCTTCCTAAGATGTTGTTTTACCGTTTCTTTCCACGTCATCTTAATAGCTCCCTGCCAAGTCGAAGACGCCGCTTCCTCGGGTTCAATTGGAAGAAGTGATGCTCGATCTTTTTATCTAGTTTTCCTGTTTAATTGAGTTAGAATTAGAATTCTGCAATAAACAATTAATCTAGGGCGATGCTACTAGAAAATATCAACAAATTTTATGCGCCATTTTGAAAATCATGCATACCTACACTGCGTGTCACATAGTAACGTAGCGAGATGAAAATCACCACAGAGCGCAAAAAAAAAGTGTGCCCTTGGCATACTGCACACTTGAGGTTTCTTGACCGGCCTTCGTGGAGATCGAAAATGCGTCTGAGTTTTGCTCCAGCGGGACGATGCAAAGTGACCGGACCGTCCGCGGCGACGCAAACCTGGCCCAAATACGCGTCAGGTTTGCATCTCCGCGGACGCTGCGTGGTCGCGCGGAGCGTCCTCATTTTCTTACCTGGTCATGCATGTCAGGGACAGCGAAATCGAGCGCTTCGATTTGTTTCTTTTTCCCCTTCTTTGCTGCCCTAGTGCGACGCCACCACCCCAACCCCACCCGCCGTCGTCCCACCGCAGTACTCGCCGTCGACTCGGTTCTCGCCGCGCGGGAGAGCAGGATGTAGTCGGGGTAGGCTCTGGCGCACACCTATCGCCTGTTTTGGGGCCAAACTTTGCCGGTTGCGCCGCCCGGCCTCGCCGCCCACTACATGTTTGGTTATTGTGTCGGTAGGTTTCTTACTCGTGTTTTCGGCACTATTGTGCGCGGCCATTGATCCGCAGTTCCTACCCACGCAGATGGACATGTGGAAGATGCTGGACAAGTTCCGCGCGGAGGTCATTGACTCCTCTTCCGATGAGGAGTCCGATCAGTCGACGCAGACATTGGCTACTGTTGTGGCCTCCATCCTCCACGAGTACAATTCAAACCAGACGCTGGTGCACCGGGGCTCTGTCAAGGGATGCTCAAAACACCTGCCGTGCAACAGAGTGGAAGGTCACCTCCGTTCCACAAGGACTACTTCCACCGCACCGATCCGGTGTTCAAGGAAAAAATGTTCTGGCGCCGGTACAGGATGCAAGGGACCTGTTCATGGTCATTCTACGGGGCGTCAGAAACTACGACCCATACTTCCAATGCAGGCCCGATGCAACAGGTGCGCTAGGCTTCACCTCCTGCCTTTAGTCCATGTACAGGTTTTGCCGAGCCATGATTGTCGTGTTCAAACAACACATTACTATAGGAAACGAACTGTTGAGGATACAAGGCGGTGTTGTCTATCAACGAGTCTAGAGAGTTCCCAGGAATGATTGGCAGCATAGATTTCATGCACTGGGAGTGGAAGAACTGTCCACTTGGACGGCAGCGTCAGTACAGCGGGCATGCGGAGGGACAGACAGTCATTCTTGAAGCTGTCATATCTCAAGATTTATGTGTTTGGCATTCATTCTTTGGCATGGCCGGTTCCAACAATAACATCAATGTGTTGGACCGATCACCGTTTTCAACATGCTTATGCAAGGCAAAGCTCCCCGGGTGAGCTACGAGGTCAATGGAAATACATATGACAAGCCATATTATCTTTTTGATGGCATCTATCCTGAGTGGGCCACATTGGTGAAGACTGTCCGTAATCCAAACTCGGAGAAGACGAGGAGTTTTGCCAAGATGCAAGAGGCTTGCAGGGAAGATGTGGAGCGAGTATTTGCTGTGCTCCAAGCTCGGTGGGAAATTGTCCGTCACTCGGAAGAACATGGTCGCTGAAGATCATGCATGAGGTGATGACATGCTGCGTGATCATGCACAACTGATCGTTGAGAACGAGCGTCTTGATGGCCGAAATGAGAACCACTGGGATTTTCAAGGTGAGCTGGTTGCGCCTTTCTCTAGGGCATTATCTTGGAAGGACTATCTGCATATGAATGTAGAAGTCACTAACGAGACCGTGTGCAAACGCCTGCAGACGGATCTGATTGAGAATCAGTGGGCATTGGCTGGCCATGAAGAAAATGCCTAGAGGAATACCATCTTATTTTCATGTAGACTTTTTAAAATTTGGATGCAATAACTATGACTTCGTTGAAACTGTTTATTTTCTTGTTTTCAAACATCCTAATTCATGCCGACACTCAAATGCGTCGGGCCGCTGGAGGCATCCTAGGTGCAAACGGACGCGCGGGTAAAGAATGTCATGTTCGCGTCCGCGGAGTGACGCAAACGGATGCACGTGGACAATTTGAACGTTCGATTTGCGTCGTCCCGTTGGAGATGTCCTGACACTAGGGTTACTCACTTTTACAGCAGCATGCAGTGGTAGTAGCCTCTAGTGAAGAAGCAGGTGTCAGTGAAGGTGCCCGGTCGAAAAAGCAGGGAAGAACAGAGAGCCTAGGCACCGACAGTGTAGAGGACACGCATACATGGTTCAGACGTGAGAGAAGGTTCTCATCCTTTTTTTTTTGAACATATTAAAAAAAAAAGAACCCATGTGTACCGGCACCTGTACATACCTACCCGCCAGGCAGGCAGGAGAGAACCAGTCAGACAGGCAGTAGAATTAGCAGATTGTCACCTTGCTATCGATCTCACGAAATCATTCGTCAACAATTACACATGCCAAAGTGCATGTTGGACCATGGAGCGGCGGGGGAAATCTTGCTCCAGTTACATGCTTGCGTCGGGGCGCACACATGAGTTTGTTGTGATGGAATTGGAGGACACAGCTGCTACTCCTGGATGTTTCTGCTTGACTCGGCGACTCGGCGTCCGTTCATACAAAATCGGTGGTATTGCAAGCAGGTGGCAGATTGGAAGGGTTCGTCGCCATTCTAGATTGGAAGGGTACGCTAGCTGCTCATTCCACGCTCAGCCACATGCATTAGCCTATCTACCTACCAGGCATACGTACGCACGTACCCATTTGGCAGGCATGTGCCTTTGTAGAGCTATAGCTAGCAGGTACGTAGCTGGACGTACGTTCCTGAACGACTCCAAATTTTTCATCACAGATTGAGTTGCTCGAAATGACCAAATAAGGGCGTCTCCAAATCTATTTTGGTCACCTAAAAGCGAACGTTTCCGTTCGTATATGTTGGGGCAGTGGACACGAATTTGATCTCCTTGGCTAGAATCTCTGTTTAGGTTGGCTAGCTCAGCGGCCTGACGTATTTTTTTGTCCAATAATTTTTAATAATTATAGTATAACTAATTTACATAGTGCCAAAAATAAATTTAAAAAAACTAGAAAATAATACTAGCTAACTAGTGTGCGGTCCATGGTTGCCTACGTGTCATCGACAAGGTCGGTTAAGATTGGAGGCGCCCAAGGCCAAGGCCACTGAGGCGGCGGTGTTGGCGTGCGAGGAGGCCGACACTGCTCGTGGGGCGCCTAGGAAGGCAGTGTGTACGCAGTTGGTGCCGGTGCACGGTAGGAAGGAGGCGGCATAGGCCACGGTGGTGGCGTCACGTGCGATGCCTCCATGGCCTCCTCCTCTCAGAAGCCAGGACGCATGACCACCGGTGCATATGCACTTATGGCGGTGGCGGCGGAGGCTGCTCCTGCGAGGTCTTCATTGCCCTAGCCTTATCGCCTCCTCTTCATCCATGCCTTCCGGCATGAGGGAGAGCTCGCCCACCATGCCCTCCTCCTTGGCCTTCTCCGCGATGTACGCTAGGTGGCCGAGGTAGTCCTCGGTGTCGTCCCGCTACTCGTCTTCCTCAGCCTCCCCCTCTTCCTTCCTTCTCCTCCTTTACCGGCGCCGAGGAACCCCACTCGGCGCCGAGGACCCCATTCAGGGTGGCCGAACGAGTCCAACATCGACGAGTCAAAGCCTTATGCCTGGACGGCTAGGAGGTCTGGCGACAGAAGGCCCCTGCGTCAGGAAATCTCCAGCCGCTGCTCCCGTCGATACCATGGCACCGTCGGCATGGAAACCCTCCGGTGGCTAGGTGATGTCGGTCCTTCCAGGGGCGCATGGCGTGCGCTCACGGTATAGGACGCGGGCCACGTCGACGGTGACGGAGATGCGGATGTGCGGCTTCTTCTTTTTCTTCGCCGCCGATGACACGGCCTTGGGGTCATGCTTTGGCTTCCACCATGGCCATCCCTTGCCCATGGTCGAGGTCGTGCTGCATGTTCTGTGGGAAATTGAGAGGAACGGTGACTAGCGGTGGATGAGAGCTTAGCTAGCTAGTGGCAATAGCGTGGCAAAAGACGAGTCTCTTAAAAAGGACGGGATGGGGGCGCGGAAGCCTAGCCACCGTCCGCCATGCCAAAGCGTGCTCATTGAAGGCGCTGCAGCAAGCAGCCACGCAGGTGGTCAGCGATGCGGCCGCGCAGGAAGGACGGTGATCCGAATTTAAAGAGCGGGGCCGCTTGGTGCTTTGGCACTGCATGCACGATGGTGCGGACACACCGGTCACTTTACGTCGGGCGATGGCCTAAGGACAGACCCATTTTTTGATTTGATCTATTTACGTCTGGCCGATGGAGATACCCAAATGAGCAAAGCTACTTTTTATACTACGCAGCTTCGTGCGGCAAGTCGCGGACAGCGGGGAAAGATCGAGCTCTTGTATCGGATCAGAAAGGAGGAAAGGTTTCTTGTCCAAAAGGGAGAAGAATCGAACCCAAACCGCATAGGTATATCGAATCCAATTCTCCTCCGTCGGTCTAAATAACAACGAGCAAAGTGGGCGACCTTAATCTCTCTCTCTCTCTCGAGGCTGAATGTATTTTCGCTGGACAAGTTTGGATGGATACAGTTCCAACTGCGTGTGCAGTGTGCGTGGATGGTAATATATATTGGTGACAGAGATCCGACGATCACGGGAGCAACACGACGACGCCGACCACGAGAGATCCATCCAAACGCAATCTACCACTACATCATCTCATCTTCTCATCGTTTGGACTCGGCCTACGTACAGGCCACAGTTGGCCGGACCGCAGAATATTCTCATCTACTAGTACGTACTTGAAGTTGAACACGCACGTAGGGGACCAACCAATTCCTTGCGTTGATCAGCCCATCAATTCATCATCGAGTGTGCATCAACTGGCCGGGCACGACGGACATGGGACGTTGGGAGTTGGGACGAGTAACATACATGGCCTCGTTTGGCCAGGCCATGTAGTTTTCTACCCAAAACAAATAAAATTTTGCGTCTCGATATATTGATAGAAAATACAGACTCTACATTTAAAACACTAGGACAAGCCAACACCGCATCATACAACTCGACTCGCTACATCTAATTAAGCTACAGCGGCAATCAAGCTATTAAAGCTAGTCATGCCAGCGGTAGCCCAAGATCGAGTCTCGGATCGAACCGTGTCGACGAATCGTGTTGTCAAGGATGACCGGCGTTGCGATGCTTCCAAATCCACCATACCATGAGCATGACAAGCGACAAAGTTCCCTTGTCCAGACCGCGAGGGGCTGATTGAATATCCATCGTGAACAATTCATCAATACATCACATGCATCAGGTGGTCCAGTCGTGCATCGGATCTAAAACAACACCTCATACCTTACCGTCGTAGAGAAGGGGCATCCGGTGAGCAGGTGCTCACACATGGAACAACATGGTGGTGTTGGAACCCCATTCTAGTAGAATTCGTAGCAAGAAAGCTAGTAGAAGAACTTGACCCGTCGGGGAGCCCAAGAGCGTTGTTAACTTTCCATGATCTTGACAGGATGGCCCTTCAAGAGGATCCTTTTAGCAATAGTTAGAATAAATACTTCGTGCTCATGGTACACCGCCAAAGGATAGTGTCCAGACTTGTCGAAAGCTCCACCTCTCGCACCCTAATCCAAATCTGAATGTATTGCCAAAGGGCTAACAAACTCAGTGTGCCCCCCATGTTGGCAATCCATCGATGCTCCATTACCGCCTATTTTACCGTGTGGCACTTAAGAGCGTGGTTCAGGACTAGCCCTTTCTCCTTAATGGTCTTCCCGTCTAGACATTTGTCCACCCAAAAGAGAGTTGTCACCCCGTCTCCTACCACCGCATTTGTGGAGGTAGTACACCACTTGGATCTTGATCGGTTTTTGAGAATTGCATATCTTGGCCACGCCAAGGTCACAGCAGGCCAATACGCATCCTCAAGATCTGGAGAGTTCGAAGGTTGATCGCCGTGAAAGCGAGCTCTTGGATTCCCAAACCACCATACCTCAACCGGCCGGACACCTTTACCCAGTTGATGTGACAATGGCCACAATTCGCATTCGCTCTGCCAGCTGGAAGGCGTCTTGTTTTAGTGCGAGCAGGATGATCCGATGAAGCTAGATCGCCATAAGCACCGACTTGACTTGGTCAAGGGGTCCGGCCTTTGTCATGAAGGAGTGCTTCAAAAGGGGTAGGTGGTCCCCTATTCTGTATGATTTATTATTTACTTCGCATTCTAGGTAGAGACGAAGTCAATATTTACGAAGTTTGACCAAAACATAATTAAAATACTACTCCGTCCATAAATAGATGTCTGAGATTTATCTAAATCTGGATGTATCTAGACACTAAATAGCGTCTAGATACATCCAGATTTAGACAAATCTCACACTTGAAAGAGGTAGTATATCAATTATCAACACTCATACTACCAAATAAAATAGACTTATAAATATTAATAATTTTCTGTAAATATTTATTCCAAGTTTATTTTCCTTTTATTTTGGCCAAACCCAGAAGCCGAAGTAATTGTAAACGGTGGATTATTGTTCTCCTGATTTCTGTCTGAGTTCTAGTACTTTTTCTTGCGCGATCATTCTACTAGTAGTTACACGTGGTTCCGGCGAACTAATAAAGAGATTACTTTACACCAAGCTCAAACCGCCGCATATAATTTCTTCAATTAGCAGCGGCAGCAGGTACACTTAACAAAGCGCTCCCCATTCCTTCCGTCCCCCAATTATAACCCCACTCAACCCCTCACCTTTCCTCTCCTCTCCCTTCTTCCACTCCCGTTTCCGCCACCTTCCACTCCTCTCACATTCCCACACACGCCACCGCACTAGCTCAGCTACACTCCCTCCCTTGGGCGCGCGCCATGGCAACCTACAAGCTCCTGGTCATCCTCGTCTTCTCAGCCGTCCTCATCGCCTTCGCCGCCGCCGACAACTACCAGGCCGACTGCCCCTACCCGTGCCTCCTCCCGCCGCCCACGCCACCCGCCGCGGCCGACTGCCCACCGCCACCCTCCACGCCGTCCGTCTACGGGTACCCTCCCCCACCGCCGTCCTCCTCCGGGGAGTCCCCGCCGTCGCCGTCCTGGAGCTACCCGCCGCCCGCCGGTGGCTACATTCCCTACTACCAGCCTCCGGCCGGAGGCGGTGGCGGAGGTGGAAGCTACGGGCCGGTGCCGCCGCCGCCCAACCCCATCCTGCCGTGGTACCCCTGGTACTACAGGTCCCCGCCCTCGTCGTCGGCGATCACGCTCCGCGCCTCGTCGTCCGTCCTCCTGCTGGCCGCCGCTGCTGGTTTGGCTCTATTGATGATGTGATTCACTAGCTAGCTAGCAGTCTGGCACTCCCGTCTCTTTCTTCATTGTTAGTTGATTTTTCCGATATATGATTTAATATATAATGTGGCAAGACTATTAGTGGTATTGATTATCATTGTACTAGTATGATTCATTGCTCAATTTGCTTTTGGGTAGTGGAGAAGCTATATATTGCTAGTTCTTCAGACAGCATAATATGAACTCCGTATGTTTAGTGATCGCAAGAATCTTGTGCTTTTTCTCGGTGCCTCTCCTTTTAAGTATTTTAGCAGTTGTGTGTAATTTTTTTGACCAGTTTTTCTGCTCACCATTTTGATCGGGAATGAGGTTTAATTATATTTTCGCTCTGAAGAAATACATCACTAGTGACAGTGGATTTTATAAGTTACAAAGAGTACTTCATGCATGCTCGTTTATACGGCACATCAGATGTACCTTCCCTGCGAAGAAAAATGCTGGGCCAAACTGATCCTCCTACCGCTCATGAGCATTCTTTCTTCAATCTAGGATCTACAAACATGAATTTGATTTCAATTGTGGTAGTACACGCGCTTAAATTGGTGTTGTTTGGATTAGCGGTAAGTTTTCTCGATGGTTAGGTGTTTGGCTCAATTTTACAAAACCCTACTAAAATGTTACCCATACAAACTACACATGCCCCTAAATCGTATTACGCAGATGGTACATTCAAATTCAGTACAAACATGATAGAGACTAGAAAACGATGTGATGGGTCGGTCGATCAGTTGTTGATGGAAAATGTGGCAAGATCTGTGTTGACGTACAGCATATTGACGTACGTGGAAAGGTGGAGTACAAATGTACGCGCGCGTAGCTGGCCGCTTTTCCCGATTCCTGTCATAAGTAATTTCCCAAAAAGGCTCGCTTTGCGAGGACAAAAGAAACTTAAAAGTTTTTTGATCGATGATGAGTTTGACACGATAAAAGAAATGTGGGGAAAGAAGGGACGATCGAGAAAGGAGCGGTGAAAAAGGCTGGCTTTGGAGCCTAGGAGGTGGAAAAAACTATGGGACCCCGGCCCGTCACGTCGCTTGGCATTAATTATTAGTTCCTTCATTTGTGACCGTCCAACCCCAAAACAAAAACCCATTTATGTCCGTTACTTGTTTGAACCATGCATGACTGAAAAGCTCGCTTGCTTGCTCGGCTGGGTTTCTTCCTTTCTCGGATTATTGACGAACGAGCCAAAATGAGGTAGCGTGAGTAGCTGTATGTGTACATATTTCTAGATAGGCACATGATACATGCCCAGCTGTATATGTACGCATTGGGAGCTACTTTTCTTTGACGTTGGCTAATTAGTCATACAACTAGTGCGGAAATATAGCAATGCGAGAAAATTGCAAAAAAAACTGGTCTAGGGTATCAAAAACCAACATGGCCGCGATTCTTTTATATTAAAATCCAACCACTATTTAGTAACAATGTAACAAAAATCACTAATCATCCAGTTGATGAATGGTGGGTCCTGATGTAAGGCCTACCTGCTAGGGTTACAGCTAAAATGGAATTACGTTCGAGAGGTTTCAACTTTAGAGGTTTGGAGTTAAATTTGCAGAGTCGTCGACTTATCTCTGAACTCTCTTTCTCGCAACACGCGAATCACACCGCCACCGCTACTAGTTTTGTCACCGCCGACGCTTACCATTTCGTGTCACCGGTGCGCTGGCCGCCTCCATCTACAGCCACACAGCTCGTGGTAGAGCCCCTCCGCATCCCACAACGATGGCATGTTTTTTTTTTTGCAACTTTTTCTGTAGCGTAGTCTTTGGTCGGTAACGTAGTCGTATATCAAGTCAGGTTTGGCTAGCTTGCCTTTGCATGCAAGACAGTTCATCTCGCTGGATCCGACGAGGAGTAGAACGTTCACACCAAGCGACTGTGCCAAGCTTTCCACCGGCCGACGCAAGGATCCAAAACAATCAGCTGGAGGACGTCAATCAGGCTCTTTTTACTATGTCCCAAAATAAATAATAATCGAGCATACGATCTTATCACTGAACTGCACACTTTCAATAATGTACATGCTCGATCGTCTAGATGATCAAAGTGGAGAAATTTCCAAGCTAGGCTACAGCGTGCACGTACGCGAATGCAGCCATGCCTGCCTGCACCGTCGTTTCTGCGAAATTTCGCGCGGGCACGGCGGCCGCAGATGGAACAAGATAGAAAGCAAGCTGAAGGAAGCGAATAAAGCCTATATATGTTGGCCATCCACAGATGGCCTCGCCTAATGTCGTCGGTAGGTGGTGGTGCGTGCCAAAAGCTACACTCTCCAATTCCATGCAACGTTTCTTTAACCCAATATCGTACAAAAGTGTGTGCACGATACCATTGATTGGATTCCATTTATAGCAACGTATAAAATCATCTACTAGTACGATGTGCAGTACTTTCTCTGTCTCAGTTTACTAGTCTTCTCCGTATCCCTAGATCGTCAATTTAACCTATATAATTTAAATTATATAATACAAAAATTATATCATTAGAAAATAGAACATCTAAACTTTCTAATGATATAATTTTTATAACATATTACTAATGCTAACTTGATCAAATTTACGATCTAGGGATACGCGTACGCTTAATAAACTGTGTGAGAGAGTACTTCCCGATTCATTTGAATTAAAAACACAACACTTATTATGGATTGGAGAGTGTTGTTTTTTTACATTAGATACCCGAATTTAAATTAACAAGCCCTTAATGTGCAAGATTTGTTTGGCATTAATTTTTCTCTTGATATGCGTTATGATACGGTATCCACCTATGATACTCTAATCTTATCTCTCCTCCTTAATTGGCTGCCACATCAGCATTTTTGTGGGACCAGTCTGCATGATACTAGCTAAGATACCACCACTATGGCTAGCCTAACGGATTACAAACTTATTTCTTACAACCTCCTTTTGGAAATAAGTGACACGGCTCTAACTAGATGTAGATGTATTTGTCCGTAGGGAGTTCAAGCCAACAAAACATCAGCCCACAACCGCACCGAGAAACATAACTAGCAACTAGATAAGCTAATGTTGGTGCGTCGAACTCAGCTTGAGAGGTAATACCGTCCTTAGCTTTTAATAGCGTGTGCCAATGCCTCATAAACATAGTCATTTTAAAAGCACAATCAGTTGCATGACCAGAGGGCCGCAAGTTCTTTGCCGAGGCTCTACGCCGACGGCAGCTCTCGGCGTAGCATGCGCCGACGGCAGCTCTCGGCGTAGCATGCGCCGACGGCTTCTTCCGTATACGCCGAGGGCCCGCGGCCAGCTTTACCGAATTCCTGTAGTGAGATCGTCTTAGTTGTAATTTATTGCAAACATTCTAAACTACCTAGCAATAGGAAACTAATAAGAACCAAATAGAAGATCTAGTTTTTTCGAGAACAATTTCCAAATCCACATAGCCATTAGACCAATGTTGAAGATTTTCAAGTTAAAAACCCTATCACCGTGGTCTTTAGGACGACCAACTTGTGTTTGTGCTTGATTTCGTCCATCGTTGATTTGATTAAGAGGAACCAGAACAAAGCTGCGTGCATGCTTGTACATCAATGGCACGATGGGATTCAGTAAGGGCATCTCCAGCGGCACGACGCAAACGGTCACTCGCTTTGGTCGTAAATGCGTCTGGCACCCTCTCCAGCGGCACGACGCAAAGTGACCGGGCCGTCCGCGGAGACGCAAACCTGGCCCAAATATGCGGCAGGTTTGCGTCTCGGCGGACGCTGCGCGGACGCGCAAAGTGTCCGCTGCGGTCTCCACCGGGCCCGCCTGGCAGCGAGCCTGCATGGAGGGCATCGCTTCCTTCGCCATCGCTTCCGCGTCTGCGCCGCAGCCTTCGCCATGAATGCCGCAGCTTCCTGTTCTGCGCGTGCACTGGCGGGCGGCGGCTGGGCTTCTGCAGCTCCTTCAATGGCATCGTATCCCGCGCGCGGCCGCCCTTAAAAGTCCACCGGCCGCGTTGCTCCTGCGCCCACAGCTCCACTCGCACCACATCCGCCGCTGCGCCATGGGGAAGAAGAACGACTTCGAGGCCTCCGGCAGCGGCAACAAGAAGGTGCCGCTCCCCGTCACGGTGGGGAGGCTCATGCACGGCCAATGGGTGCCGTGCGACGCCTGGTCCGGCGTGCAGCCGCTCGGCGGCCGGCGGCTCGGCTGCCGCCGGGTGCCCATCCCTCCAAGCACTCGCGCGCGAGCCCGAGCGGACCAAGGAGATCCGGCGCAGGAGGCGATATCCGCCGGCGGACCTCCGCGCCGATCCGGCGTACGCCATCGACTCGGAGAGTTGGCGTACGTACCTGTCCACGGAGACGGACAGCAGACGAAGGGCTGGCTTCATGGGCGACAGGGATTATCCCTTCGGCCCTGCACCGCCGGCTCATCGTCAGCAGGCGCCGACGCGACGTGAGCAGCCGCAGCACAACGACCGCGAGGACGAGGACGAGGATGACGACGACGACGCCTACGCCGTGTACGACGACGACGACGACTACATCGAGGCGCTCGCGTACCATAGCGAGGAGGTGAAGGACGACAGCGAGGACTACGTCGGCCTCGTCTTCCACGAATGGCAGCAGGCCATGGCGGAGGGCCGGAACTTCGAGTTCCCCGACAACATGACGGACGACGAGATGGCCAAGCTCGGCCTCCTCGTCTCCGAGTACGACGCGCCGTGCGGCCGCCGTTGCCCCGCTACGCGACCGCCGTCATGCCGCCGGGCCTGTCCGCGGATGAAGCACTTCGACAGCGCTCCTAGACTCGGCGGCGCCTCCTCCACCGCCGCCACAGCCCTTGGGCGCCTCCCCACCGCCGCCACAGCCTTATGGCTGGGCTCCTCATCCGCCGCCACACCCGCAGCCCTGGGCGCCTCCACCGCCGCCTCAGCCGCAGCCTCCTCAACCTCGAGCACCGGCGGCGCGCCCGGCGTACGCTCCCCCGGATGGTTACTGGCCGTGGGTCGTACCGGAGCTCATCGTGCTCGACAGCGACGAGGAGGAGCAAAGCGACGATGAGCAGCAGTAGGCGTTTAGGTTTTTTTTATGTTTTAAGTATGTAAATTATGTTTCATGCTTAAAAAAAATGATCCGTCGTAAAAAATACGTCGTGCCGCTGGAGCCACCCCCGACGCAAACGGACACGCGGTCGTTTCGACCAAATAGACCGACGCAAACGGACGCGCGCGGACGCTAAAATGTGTCGCGCCGCTGGAGATGCCCTAAGGAGGAGACGTCAAGCAAAAGTTGATGAGGGTAGGCTGCCAAAGAAAAATGTATAGTACTCCTCCTGACCCTACGGTACAAGTACGACATGCGATCCTTCCGCCCACGTTCTGCCTGCTCCTCCTGACCCCCGAATCTGCGTGTGTGCGTGCACAGAGAATGATGGGAGGAAGCACCCACGTGTCGAGGAAGCTCTGGCCACCAGATCCGAGGGATGTTTCCTCCAAACCCAGACTTTGTGGCGCACATCTCGAGGTAGCCGCCCTGGACAAGATGCGATTTTCCATCTTGCTGCCACCCGCCGATCCAACCTGCATGATTTACGCACGGTGCTCCAACTTGCAACGGATCCTGCAAGCTTGTTAGGGCATGTACATTGGTTTAGATGGACGGTGTCTGTAGTACTACTCCATGTCAGCTATAGACAATGATATAGACAGTGTGTACAACAGTCTGTCTGTAAGTTGCCTATTTTTAGCCATAACCAAATGTGAGTATAAGTTACAGACACCCTCCATACAATAGCAAAATCGTAGTCTGTAAGCTATCTGTAAGAATGCTACAGACTGTCTGTAACTTTATAGACAGCCTCACTCTCTCTCCTCATTCTCTTTCCTCCACATCATCAAAATCACATATAACCACCACTTCCAGACAGCTTAGTCAGCACCATTGTACATGCCCTTACCACATCTTCACCGATTTCGATGTAAATGGAGCAAGGTTGTTTGTTTTGTTTTCGCTGATAGAAAATAGTAAAATTCTATCGTAGCAATCCGACGTAGAGTGATTGGTTTATTCGTGCCGGCACATTCTCGGTTCAAATTTGGGCTGGCAATGCGTCGCTGCGGACACACCGTAGACCTCAAACGTGTCCACGACATGTCCCCTCGGTCTTGCCTGACAGCTGGTCAGTGACATCCTCGCTTCCCTTTTTGCGCGCACTGGTTTTTGAGGCGCCATTAGTGCCACGCTTCGGCTTCAATGCCAGGACGATGGCACCGGACAGTGCCCAGGTCGACGGTGCCGCGGCATGGCCATGAGCGACACAAAGTGTGTGTCTATGCTGCTAGTGTCGTGGCATGGCCGGGAGCGGTGGCATGAGATCACCCAATGCCAGGCCCTTCTACCACCAGACCTCCTCACCCGTCTAACTCGCTTTTGTGGGACTCGTTCGACCATCTTGAATGGGATCAGTGGCGTTGATCGGGGTTCCTCGCACTACTAGG
>NC_061513.1:282780402-282802875 GCF_022539505.1 Lolium rigidum
GATGCTCCACGCGTGTATCTTTCAAGCCCATCTTCACTTACGGCCCATCTCCTGATTTGGCCAAAATCTGGTGATAACAGATATTCCTTTGGGAATTTCATGATCCTAACAATGTGTGTACATGAGGAATATCACTTAGAATTGATATTGCAAGATTATCTAGTCTCTATGTGGTATGTCATCTTCATGAGAAATTCAAATTCCAATGTCCATTAATATCTCTAGTTGGATCTTATTTGCCTCTTCTGAAAATATATTATTTATCACATTATGGGGGAGTAATAAGCTTTGTGCATATTACAAGCCTAGGAAATGTGAACATTTGAGGTTGTGTCACATAGAATTGATATTGTAAATTATCTCTCATATGTGACATGTTTTCTCAAACATGTTCCAATTTGCTTAAATGGCTTCATTGCTAATATCTTTGTGGATCTTATTTGTGAAAGTTTTCTTGGCATGGTTTTTCACAATGTGTCCCTCAATACATTTTTGGAAAACCATATGCTTCAAGTCATACTATTAATTGCTTTGCATGTTGGTATGAATACTATTAATTGATTTGCATGTTGGTATGAATACTATTAATTGCTTTGCATGTTGGTATGAATACTATTAATTGCTTTGCATGTTGGTATGAATACTATTAATTGCTTTGCATGTTGGTATGACTATTTGAAGCTATCAAGAAACTCTCTTTGCATGATGGTTAACTCTTATCTTTTACCATATGCTTTATTTGGTGTAAATATGATCTTACATATACTTACAAACTACCACCGGGAAATATTTCCTAATACCTCTTGTCCTAGGACAATTGGCAATCTATTATGAGGTAGAAATTTATTGATCATATTTACATTGGATCTTGTGTTTAAATTTTCTTATTTATTGCCATGAATGTGTTGTGCTTTGACTCCCATGTGTCTTCCTTGCATCTTATGGATCTAATTTGTCTATTCAAACTTTCTTAGCATTTTAGTAGATATAGGTAGCGTGATGATCCTAGTTTTGTGCATTTTGTATTCATATGCAAAATCCTAGATAATGCACTAATCTTGGGGGAGCTCTCCTATATTTGTTAGGATGCTTAACATCTCTTGATCATTATCAAAAATTTGGTTTTGGGAGACATTTTTTTTGGGTACTTTATGCCATCATAAAAAGTTTCGAGGGTTTGTTTTATTTGTTGGAACCTTGCTCTCTTGGGAGTTGGTTATCTCATTCATTTGTGTTTAGGTTTAATTAGCTTCTTATAATGAAATAAGTCTTTGGGGTCAATCTTGTGTTGATTTGATTCTTTGCTATAATTTGGACAACCAATGTCTCTTGATTTATTTGGTGTTTTGTCCAAATTGTATCTCCTTTGGTTCTTGAAAGTATTGTGCATGCATATTTAATATATGTATATCTTATGGCATGTGTTACTTTCTTTAATCCAATATATAGGGTAAACTCCATCAAATCCTAATTTGGCTAAGATGTGCATGAAATTCAATTTCATATCTATATGCACATAGTATTGTGGAGTTTGTCCTATATGTTGTAGTGTGTCTAACTACTTTGGACCCAATTAGTTTGGGGACCTTTTTGTACTTACCTTTGTGTTAGGTACAATGGATATCCATTGGATGCTTGTCTCACTCTTGGGGAGAAGTGGTGACTCAATGGTAACTTGAGGCAAGCTAGGATGGTCAACGAACACATATCTACTACATCCTCACCAATGCTATCTCGGTAACAAGTATCTTCTCATGCATATTTTTCTAGCATCCAACCATGTGGTTGCATCTTGGCATGAATCTCTTGATTTGCAAATGTTGTGCTTCTTGCGAAAGTCTTAACGAAACCTCTTTATTGCGAATGTGAGTAATTTGAGATGAGTACATATGTTGGGAAGTATATAAAATCATGCTCATGATTCACCCATCCCAACTATGTCTATCTAGCAATTTTATTGCATATCAATTCCTCAAGGCTCTCACATGTGCAATATAGATGAAAGTGCAAATTTAGTTACTTCTTTTGGTATCCTCGTTTGTGATACTTGTTGCCTTTCTCGAATGCATCCCAACTATCTTCTATCCCTTGTTGATATTTGTGATGTATTTTATTTGTTTGTGGTTGAAGTTCATGAATGTACAATAAGATAAAATTGAGCCTTTGGCCATGCTATTAAGCAAAAATTCTTATTGGTATATTGCATGACTTCGTCTTAGATATCATACTATTTTTCTTGCGTATCTATTTTGTGTGTGCATGTTTCTTTGTGGATAAATATCTTTGTGATATTGCCCACTTAGAGAAACTTATACACATAAGAGATGATACATCTCCTTTTTATATCTTATTTATTTATTGCGTGTTGATTGGTCATGCTAAGCAATATAATTCATTGAAGACTATGATGATGCTTTTTGCTCATCCTTGTAATAGTCTTACAATATGCTTTATCATGCCTTTCACATATCATCTTGGTTGAGCCTTTTTATTATGGTGCCTCTTACTTGTTGCTCAACTATTTGTTTGTTGCAAGTGTTTAGCTTATTTTTATATCTATGATCTATTACAAATGTTTGTGTTTTAAATGAGGGAGTGAGGATTCCATGTTATGCATATTTTATTCAAATGCAACATTTTATTTTATGCATGTACCTTGGGGAGCTTCCTCATTTGATTTAGAGCACTATCTTGTGGTGATCATTAGAGTTTGATTCACTTGGTATCTTTTGTTTTTGAATGATATTATGGGAGTGATGATTCCATGTTTTTGCACTTTATACTCCAATGCAAATTGTCTAGTTTTGTGCACAAACCTTGGGGAGCTTCCTCATATTATTTAGAGCAATCTTCTTGATCTTATCATAATATCTATCTTTCTTTTGGTATCCTCTTTGTGGTTCATTTGGTTGCTTGCTTCATTTGTTGAAGCTTCTTGACTTTGTTATCTTTTTGCAATCTTTGATCCTATCTATAGTGTGATTCCTTCCGAATATTCGTCATTGGATATGTGCATTTGATTCCACTCAAATTATAAGAAATGCACACGCTATGGAGGAACTCTCACTATATTGGCCTTCTAAATTTTTCACCCATTTCGGCAATTGGTGCCAATGGGGGAGAAGTTTGGAGGGTTTAAGGAAATTTGGTTATGTCTTTGCATTGTGCTTAAGCATGTGCCTTTATTGCATTGCATCTTGTTGCTTTGCATAGTTGAATATTTAGAGGAAACTCCACTAGGCTTTGAATGCCAATATATGCAATGAAAGTCAAGATCATTCACACATGCATATATTATGGGGGAGTTTGCTCTATATATTCAACTTGTTTGTTACTTAAATTCCTTATATAAACCCTCTCAAAGAGATTGTCATCAATTACCAAAACCACACATGGGGGATCCATGCACTTTCAAGCGCGTGACGAGCGAGCTCCGGGGGATGGCGTGCGGTGGCGCAGGAGGAAGGAGCCTTCTAGTGTTCTTTCTTCTTTTGTTGACCCTCACTCTATTTTTGACACTATAAGCATTGAGTTCTAACCTCAAATCTTGCACACTATTGAACACCAATCCCTCCTTAAACACATGATCTTCCATATCAACCAGAGGATTGAAGACACCGAGAGTTCTATGCAATTGTTCCTCATCTTCATGCCTCAAAACCAGTGATGTGTCTTCCAATGCAACATCATCCTCCAATTGAACATCAATAGTAGGCGCATTGTTATCCAGTAAATCAGTGTCAACATTGTCACTGAACAAGTCATCATCTCCATCCTCAACATCATAGTCACTATGATTGAATTTTCAACCAGAATCACTACTGCCATCTGCAAGTTCTTCTTCTTCTTCTTCTTCGTCTTCTTCTTCTTCTTCTTCTTCTTCTTCTTCTTCTTCTTCTTCTTCTTCTTCTTCTCCACTACTACCATCTGTAACTGAACTGCTAGCTTGTGCACCTGAAACTGATTTAACAATCTCCATACTATTGCATGCATCTGAAATTGCCTTCTTCTCTATTATCTCTAGCCGAAAATTTGCCTAGCAATTGTTGTGATCAACTAGAAAATAGAGAGTTTTCTCAAGCCTTGTGGTTTCAATCATGTTAACAATGTCCCTGTCATTCTCAATACACTACAAACCCTCCGTGGGATCATTCCCCTTCTGCTGCCAGTAGATGTTCATCAAACCATCCCTCTCTATTCCAAGCTGATTCAAAAAAATCTTCAATCCACAGCATGGACAAAATTTCGGAGCTAAAATTGTCAAACCAATCTCATAGGCCATGTTGGTATGAAAATTCACCTTTTAAACCACAGAAAAACCATTCTCAAATTTAAGTGAAAAAACTCTTCAGTTTCATCTGCAACACAAAAACAAGTACAAATCTCCAATTTCAGAATTTTCAGAAACACTACAAAACAATATTGAGTTATACAAAGAAATAGGACAATCTCCAATTTCATGAATTTAGCATGGATAATAATTCTACTGATCAAAGAATACCAACAACATGTAAGTTTGTTGATCTAACAACAAAATTTTCCAAACTTTGCCCTAAAATACTAGGTTCAGTCAAGCATTTTCAGAAACACAATGACATCAATATTCAGTTATCATAGAGAAACAAGACAGTCTCCAATTTCATGAATTTTGCACGGATAATCATTCTGCTGATCAAAGACTACCAACAACATATAACCATGTTAATCAAACAACAACAAAAACTCATAGCATTGCCCTAAATCTGGCCGGCTCGATGAACATCAGAGCAGAAAAAATTGCAAGAAACTCCGATCGATCTGAATCTAACCATGCCTAAACCATGCGTAACACCTTCACCAACCAATCCCGCCCCCTTTTTGACCTAACTATGCCCAACATCGCCGGTGAAGACGCGCACTGATGACGTTGGGACTCCAAGTGTAGAGTATTGTGCCAGCAGAATATTTTTCCCACAAGGGTGACTCGAGGGTTTATATCGCACTCTCGGGGAACTGAGCAAAGAGTATTCTCTTTTCTCTTCTTCTTGCAATCCTGCAAGTAAAATAAAATCCTTGTGTCCACAACTTTACCGTGTGGTTGTCAAACACAAGGTTTCATGTAAGTAAATAAACACAAGTAAAAATAAAGCGAGTAAAACTAGATGAAATAAAGTAACTAAGTAAAGATTGTAAAGAGGTTGATTGTTTTTGGTGTTTTGGATGCAAATAAGAAAAGTAAATATTTTTATATTTTTGGATTAAAATAGTACAGCAAGTAGAAAACAAGATAAAAACAATATAAAGGTGTTTCTTATGATAAAAAAATATACCGGGGTTCACGGGTTCACTTGACTATTCTCTCTTTTACGTTGTAGTGGACAAATAGTAATTCATCAATGAGATATGAGGATGCAAAATAATAACGTGAGTAAGATACGCATTTATATGGGCATCACTTAACATAGAGATGATGCAACACATCTCTCATTTACTCCACAAGAAAGAAAAACTCCATGCAATCTTGTATTAAGAAGTAACAGAGTATAGCCATAAGTACTTTGACATGATGTTTGAATATCAAATGTGATACCTTAACGAAACAAGATCATTACTTTTTTCAAGTGACGAACATAGCACATGCATTCATTTTATCCCTAGTATGGTAGTAAAAGAAAAAGGCAAAGCTATAATAGATCATGAATTTGTTGTCACTATTCAATCACTAAAACCATGCTACTCCATCTAATACACACATCACTCCACGCACGCTCTTGCATAGATGTTGGATTAGAACAAATACTTAAGAACAGGGTACATAATATGCATCTATCAATACATCTTACACATAATATGATCAGATCTCATAGAATAATATCATAGAATAAGGATCCACCACATAGGTATTACAAATATTGCCATAATCATGTGAGTCAGCTCATATGGCACTAAGAACTATGGAGAACATGAGAGAAATAGATCGAGCTACTGCCAGAAACCCGTAGTTCAGAGGTGCACTACCCTCGCTTGATCATGGTGATGATGATGAAGACGTTGGAGAAGGTGGAGATCCCTACGATGGTGATCCCGACAGAGTTTCCCCATCCAATCTTCTATGTTGCAGTTTCGTGTTTCTGTCTTTCTACGACGCTCTCCTCCAGAGAACTCTTCAGGGCCATATATATAGTGATTTTTAGGTCAAAATACATCGGTGGGAAAAAAGATCACACGGTTTTGAGGATTGATGACCGAAAGAGCACAGATGGCGCGCCCTACATGTTTGGGCGCGCCACCTGGTGTCTTTTGAGCCTCAGGCCCATCCAGGTGTGCTTCCAGGTCCTAGGGTGCTTCTCCCAATGAAAAAATGATGCTCAAAAAAATCACAGGTCAATTTGACTCTGTATAGGTCTCTGAAAGTGAAAAATACACAAAACTGGATTTTCCTGTTATGCAGAGTTATAAACCAAATAATGGTGATCAGTGTAAATCTCCATAAATCGATGTAAAACATTGTATTTATCATCATATATGTTGCAAATATGTGGGAATTCAATATGATAAAGGATAAAGTTCATGTATGCATTTTACATGCATCACACACTTGACTATGGCGAGCGCATATCCATATGAGAATGGCGTACCATTGGTCAAAGGCGGGTCAAACCACCCGTGGTAGGTCAGCTCCAGTGGGTCCTCCATTGAATCAAACATGTAGCCACCGAGAGCGTCGAGCACGGCGTCACCGCTGTCGTCGAGGAAGGCAATACATAGAGGGTGGAGACAACTACGCACGGGAAGCCGATTAAAAAGCTATCCAGGAGGACCGTTTCATAAAAGTGGCACATCTGTGTTTGCACAGGGCCACTTTTTCGCCAGGACGGAAATGCAATGGGTTATCTGCAAACACTCTGATCCAACAGAGCAGCCAGCGGAGCAGCTAGCTAGCGCCACGTGACCGTTTGGAGTAGAAATGCGCATCTGTGTAACTATTGGGACTGTCCTACCCCATTTTGCAACAATTGGGATGAAAAATGCACCTCTAATGCAACTATTGGGACTTGGGTGCAAATTACTCTTTTTTCGTTCCATGGTGATTTCCATCTCGGTACTCAATAACACACAGTGTATGTATGAGGGATTTCCAAAATGTCGCAAATCTTGTGTTGATTTTTTAGTAGATTTATGATAGATTAAATGTATCTTGCATATTTCTAACACAATGAGCAGGAAAACTAGGCAAAATGTTTAACATCAGATCTTTCATTGAATGCGGAGAAAGCCGCATCTTTCGCATGGCAGTGAGCTATTACACATTCGTAGGAAGAAACGATCACACCACCTATTAGGAGGAGAGACACCAACCACACTTTTATTCGGATGGAACCAATGTGTCGTCTATGTAAGATGCAATCACGCCAAAAAAATTCAAGAGAGGTACACACTTCAAGTTCCTAGGAGGGACACATTGCGCTGATAATGAAGTTTTTAAAATCTTGAAGAGCGCCTAAGTTAGGAAAAGTGTGATCGATGTGAGTTTCATAATAATGAAGTTTTTAAAATCCATTTCAATAAGTATGACTAAATTGTTGATTTCGTCATTTCAACCCGTAAGAGCACATAGCTATCTGTGTATCCATGCTAACAGATGAATGTGATACACCACATTTACCATCTTTTTTTTTTGGTGAAAGCTATGTAATGGGACGCATCATTTCGCTCATCCTCGATACTATCTCTACAATCACTTCTTTACCACATATGTTACAATTCACTCACTGCCGCTACATCCACAATTTTTGACACAACATGATTCACTATACATATGCTTGTAATAATTATTTTTACTTGTTTATAACTTATTTACGTCGATTTGTGGTCATAGATAATACGATGTGCACAAACAAAAGTCATATGTTGTAACAAAAAATATATTATTTTTTCATTTCATTACACATGACAAAAAATATTGAAACCAAATCCTCTGAAATAAGGGAAAATAATACAAAATCACATGTATTCACATGTTACTTTTACTTTCATGAATATAGTGTATATGTTAGTGCGTATGAGCCAAAGTGCTTTTCCCGTGTATCAATAGCTATATTTATAGCGATTATCATTTGTATGCTATAATTGTTTTACATAGGTTTCTAGTTTATGAGCAGGTATATATATACCAAGATAGAAAATTCTAGAGTATATATTAGTTAACACTATAATGGAACCACCTAGGAGCCTCCACAACGATTAGGCATCCTGCACCATCAGATCAACCAGTTTAACGCACCAGATCTTCCCGTCGTCCAGTACACGAGCTGGGTCATTTTACCATGCTATTCCATCGCATCCCGATCAGCCCAATTTGCAGGGCAGCTACTATGGAAAACGGCCTCGCCACATTCTGGTTAACCGGGCCGAAACAGAGTGGGTTGTGAGGCCACAAGGGACGGCTCTTGTTTAGCGGGCCTTCCGCACGCGCTTCGTCGCTCGTCTGCCCTGCAGCGTTTCCTCTTCGGTGCTCCATCAAGCTGGCGGCGGCGAAATAATGGCGACGGAGCTTGGCTTTCTTCCTCCCGTAACTGCTGCTACGTTACAATCTGTTTGCCTCTATATATTTCGGCTTCATTTCGCACCTATCCTTTGACGCGGGTGTCCTCCGGGGCGGCCCCTCCCTTTCCATCGTCTCAAAAGCTCGACCATCATCCCTTCGAGCACTGACCTTGCGCACCGCCATGATGGTACCTGCACGGTGGTCACCAAGATGCGCCAAGGGTTTGAGGTGCTGTTTTGGAGTGCCTAACTTCGCCGCCAGGCCGACGATGTTACTAAGTCGTCAGCTTCAAGGGTAGGTCAGGAAGTACCTTCTTGATAACTTTTTCCGACCTGTCTGATTCCCCTCCCCCCTTTATCCTTCCCGGCGGCGTGGCCATACCCTAGCTGCGTCACCGACACCATGAACACGTGCTACCCATCTTCCCAACTATTCAGAGTCGCCACTCCAGTTTCCTTGCTGAATTATGCATCACACATGTCACTGTATGTTTCAGGTTTTGGGGTTATGTTCCACAGTTCAAGTGCGGATCAGATGAGCCACTTCTCCATGGATACTCGGAAGGTTGTCTTTGTCCTTGTAGGAACTAGGAAACAAAAGTCACTACTTCTTTTTTTTACAAGTCACTACTACTCGATCGTTTTGTGTCAACTGTCGACAACAACTTGCTTTGCTTATTAATTTGTACAGTCAACAGTAACTGTTATTCTGGTAAAGTGGTTACTAGGTTGTCAAACAGAACTTGATGCAATAAACCAACAGACGAAGTTTCTGTTGGATGTATGTTTAAAAGAAAATCAATGAAATGATTATTTAGTATCAACTATGTTTGCCTTACAGGTAGATATATATTCTTTATCAACTAGATCTACTGATCTTATAAGTATTCTTTCTTTACAGGGTGATACAGTCTTTCTGAACTACATATCCTGATCTTCTTAGTATTCTTGCATAGCAAGTGTTATAGAGAATCATACACATTGTAAACTATTGCAATAGGCAAGTTACTGAGCATGGTGAGAAACAAGCATATGCATCAGATAACATCTTTTTTCCAAAACAAAGTATATAAATATTGATCCATATCTTTTCTGTATTGTTTATTGAATGCAATAACAAAGCCTGCATATGAGAAAAATAAGCTCCAAATTTATAGGAACCAAATGTCTTGCTGGCACCCTGACGTTGCCTTTTCTTGCAGGGAATAACTTGCAATAATTTTGGCAAGGTCTTGTGAAGCGATTGAAGATAAATATAATAATGTGCGATGTCTATGAAAATAGAGACAGCGCGTCGGAAGGGAGGTATAGCGCGCCGAAATTTACAGCGTCTGTTGGAGATGTTCTTACTTTGTTAAGATGTATGCTCCTTTGGCTGCACCACTTATGAATTCAGTCCACAGCTAAATTGAGAATCTGCATTTGTATGTCTGGTACTAAAATTGAAAATCTATATTTTGCGGATACTAAAATTGAAAATCTGCATTTCTATATTTTGGATTTTTGGTAGCAGCGTAGTTTTAGTACCTCGAGAATCCGTAAATCAATCAGTTCTGCTTCCCTTTCTCTATATATCTACTTTTACTATTCTCGTACACTGGAATGATCTCCGCAATCTACTGAGAAAAAGTGTTCAACCTTTCAGCTGACTTAAATCCTTAACTTCAAGTTGATATATGTTCGACTCATATTAGAAATTGATTTTGTATTAGTAAGGATTCACTGGCTTATTTCTTGGAACCTGCATTTCTGAAGAGAGAATAAAGTACGAGGTGCCCTCAAATCAATAAGGAGCCTTTGGTTAAAGCCGGTAGCAAACTCATCATTTGACAATGCAATGATATGCAGATTTATGATGTTCTCATGTAAAGTATGTTTTCTTTAGAAACCATGGTGTTGTAACTTGGTGCTAAGGTCATGTACAATACTCTCTTCTGACCACGTTACAGTTTGCCTCTCCAGAACAATAATGGTAACTTATGTGCATATTTTCTATTATTTTTGTTACTGTTGATATTTTCTTATTCAAAGTATATCTGTTGTTCATCTTATATCTCTTTCCCATGTAGTCATTGTGATTATGCACTCGAAACAATACATCCATGTTCTGGAATTGCTCTCCTTTCTTTCTAAACAATGTTACTTCATTAGTCAGGTGCAGAATGCATGTTTAGTAAGCAACAGACTTCGCAAGGCAATCAAGCCAATTCAAAAGGCCGTGGATCGTAAACAAACTAGGCGTGTGTCCAACCAGTGGAAGGACATCGAATCAGCCCTTTGGATGAGGTATTCCACTTTGACAGAACAACACTGGTACAACACGATCATAAATTGTGGGCATGTACAAATTAAGAGGAGCCGTTGAAATAAGAAAATTGATAGCCATGAGTCGCTTTCATATGATAGAAGCATCACTATGTCGTCACTTTTTAACAGTAGTGCTGGTAAACACGATATCAGTGATCCATTTGAACTCTTCCAGTTAAAAGTAAATGAATAATTTCTTTAGCCGATTGCATCATATTTTGTAAGACTGAGATTTCTAGCACCATACTTATTTTTCTAGGTATTTTGGTTTTTATGTTTTTGCAAATATTATCATTGTTATTGTTTTTCCTGAAGATGGACGGGCGCGGCAAAGCGCGCTTCTAATGATCTAGTATGGTACGTAAAAGGATATTGTCACCAAACCATTGCCATGTTGTCGTAAATGTTTATTTTGTGTGACAATGGGCTCAATAACCTATCAATGACATGTACCTGCTATTTACTTGGTGTTGAAATTGCATTGCTCATGCTAAGATAGCCTTTAGTTCAACTTTTAGGGCGATCACTGGGAAGATAAAAGTAATGTAACTAATTACCCACCATGGCTTCAAATTAATTTGTTTTTGGTGCACACAATTGGTTTGTACGGTGGCCTATACACCGATAACTGATCTGCCATGGAGAAGAGTTCTTATCATTAAAATATAGGGATTTCTATTTTCGTGCCCCTTCTTCGTTAGTTGTACTCATTTTTCCCCAGCTCGTTAGTTTTTCCTCAGTTTTCCCCTCCCTCTAGTTTGAAACCCCTTGAAGACGCGGGTTGCTGTCAGGTCAGAGGCCTTACCGTTACCGTCAGGGCAGTTCCTCTCTGACCCTCTCGTGCTGACGGGTAGCCATCCATCTATCGCTGACGCGTGGGCCGTTTTATTTTCTGATTGTATACGCGGTGCTGCCAATGACAAATGGGGCCGCTCTATGGGGCTGCCACAGCCAATGACCAGTGGGTCGTCTATTTATTTATAGAAAATTATATATTTCCGCTCTGTGGGGCCTCCGCAGCCAATGACCGCTGGGGTCGTCTATTTGTTTAGATAATATAATATAGAGCCGCTCTGTGGGGCCGCCTCAGCCCATGCTATTTTCGCAGTTTAATCTAAATTGACTCTTATGCTAAACATTGTGCATCCCGACGGTGACCTAGCAGTGGCGGCGAGCATAGCCGTTCTGACCATGCTGATATCGGCATCGGCATCGGCATCGGCATTGTTTGGAGGCTGTGGTGCTCGAATAATAGTGGAAATGCGATATTATTTTTTACATGCATAATATATAGAAAATAGCTAGATCTCTAAATCGATGCATATGAAGCTACATATATATTCTTGGTCATAATCCCCTTATCTAAAGGGGATGGATGCATGGCTTCACGTCATCGTCGCTTTCATTGTCAGTATCTTCGTCGTCTGAGTAGTAGTACCTCCTGCACATTGTTCCGTCGAATACCTTCACTGTGATCATCGCCTTCATATTTGAAGTGTACGTAGCAGCCGAAATCCACACCGTGCGCGATGGCGAAATTCTCCCAGCCCTTGTCGAGGTACATCCGGCCTTGTCCGTCAAATAGGACCTCCATGGTCTAGAGACGAGGACCGCAGTCAGCTGCTCGCAGATACACCTTAGCTGGCTCCTGGCCGTCAAGATAGTCCGCAAACTTTTTTGGGAGTGCCTGCAAAGAGATCGAGCGTCGATCGTTTGAAATTAGAGGTTTTTTAGAACATGCCCATAATTAATCACATGCATCATATATGTGGGAATGCGTACGTACCTTCTTGACCAAAGGGTCTTCATAGACGACGATGAAGAACTCCTCTATGATCAATGGCAGTGTTGACGGTGGTGGTGGCAATGATGATGATCCACTTCCCCTTCCCCTTCCCCTTCCCCTTCCCCTTCCCCTTCCGGTCCGCGTCCGAGATGTGGAAGCCATGGCAATGGATCAAGTGTATGTGAACGAAGAAGAGAGAGGCAGAACCTATTGACACAAGGGATGACCGTGTGGGTGTTTATAAGGGAGAGATGACCGTTGTAGGGGTTTACACAATAAATTAAGGAGGAGGTGACCGTTGGTGGGGGTTTACACAATAAATTAAGGAGGAGATGACCGTTGTGGGGTTTTAAACAATAAATTAAGGAGGAGATGACCGTTGTGGGGGTATATATCTCAACAAAAAAGTAATGCAGACTATCTTGACAGAAATGGAACTTCGTGATATAGTCTATCATTTTACCGTGAAAAGTAATGCCTAAAAGAAATAGTTATTCGTGATAGTTTATCATTTTACCGTAATGGCTACAACAAATCGTTGATGGTTTATCATTTTTTGTGTGTAAAGTAATGACTACAAGAAATGGGTAATGGTGTATCATTTTTTGCGTGAAAAGTAATGGCTACAACAAAATCGGTGATGGTTTATCGTTTTTTGCGTGGAAAGTAATGGCTACAAGAAATGGGTGATGGTGTATCATTTTTTGCGTGAAAAGTAATGGCTACAACAAAATCGGTGATGGTTTATCATTTTTTGCGTGAAAAGTAATGGCTACAAGAAATGGGTGATGGTGTATCATTTTTTGCGTGAAAAGTAATGGCTACAACAAAATCGGTGATGGTTTATCATTTTTTGCGTGAAAAGTAATGGCTACAAGAAAAGCGTGATGGTGTATCTTTTTTTTGTGTGAAAAGTAATGGCTACAACAAAATCGGTGATGGTTTATCATTTTTTGCGTGGAAAGTAATGGCTACAAGAAATGGGTGATGGTGTATCATTTTTTTCGTGAAAAGTAATGGCTACAACAAATCGGTGATGGTTTATCCTTTTTTGCGTGAAAAGTAATGCCTAAAAAGAGTTTATAATTTAGCTCGTGAAAAATAATGCAGAAAACCAAACTTTAGCGTACTGGGTAACCGCCCTTTCGCATACATAGAGGGTGGAAGCTAACCGGAGACAGAGAGAGAGAGGGTGGTGGCCCCGACCAGAGAGAGAGATAGGGGTTATCCTGCCCGTTAGATCATACGATCAACGATCGGCGGGCACGATCCGCGTGACATGGGCTAGACCAATTAGGGCAATGTTGGGCGTCTGTGAGAGTTTGTGAAGGGAAAGGACAAAACTGAGTAGTATCAAGAAACCAAGGGCAACTGAGTAGTAAACATACTAAGGGATTCAAATATGAGATTTAAAAAATGGAAAATGCGTGTTTTATACAATGAAACCCATCTTGGCCTACCTCAGACTATTTGTAATACAAATATACATGAGTGTGAAAATTATGACCTCATTCAGACAAAGTATGTTTTGGGGGAAAGCTGTTTTGGGTAGGGCTTATTATGGAAAACCATGCACCTTCATAGCTACTAGGTGATTTGAGAAGTGGCAATTTGTGGTAAAACTTGATTTATCTATGGTTTATCTATGATTTGAGAAGTGGCAATTTGTGCTATAAACTCCATGAGTAAGTGCCACTCTTTTTCGGAATTTTTTGCACATAAAGTAACTCATTTAACTAGTTAATCCCATTTGTTGACTCTCTGTTGACCAGCCACTTGAGGGTAAAACTGAGTATATTGCACTAGCCAGTATTAGCACTCAAGGCGAAAACTGAGCACACAAAAAATGCTAGTATATGACTCGAGGGTATACCTGAGTATATCTAAATTTCTAAGGTTAGACTCGAGGACGCGTGTTGCGGTGCAGAAGTGGAAGACGTGCCATTGTTGACGCGTGTCGCGGTGCAGACGTGCAATAGTGGACGCGTAGGACGCGTAAGCACCTCCCTCCCTCCCTCTGCACATAGTACGTCTCATTATCGCTCACGCACGAAACCACCCCTCTCACGTCCCATCAACTTCTCCAAATCGGAAAAAACCCCAACCGCCATACGCGCGCTACCCTGCCGGCGATGGAGAAGAAGAATGCATCGGCGACCGTCGCCTCCGAGCCCGTCGCCTCCGAGCCCGTCGCATCCGAGCCCGTCGCCGCCGAGTGATAACGCGTGAAGCACACGTCTGTTGGAAACCTGATAACGCGTGAAGCACACGTCCGTTGGGAACCCCAAGAGGAAGGTGTGATGCGTACAGCAGCAAGTTTTCCCTCAGTAAGAAACCAAGGTTATCGAACCAGTAGGAGATGAAGGCCACGTGAAGGTTGTTGGTGGAGGAGTGTAGTGCGGCGCAACACCGGTGATTCCGGCGCCAACGTGGAACCTGCACAACACAATCACAGTACTTTGCCCCAATTTAACAGTGTGGTTGTCAATCTCACCGGCTTGCTGAAAACAAAGGATTAAACGTATGGTGTGGAAAATGATGTTTGTTTGTGAAAAACAACAGAGAACAGAGATTGCAGTAGATTGTATTTCAGATGTAAAAGAATGGACCGGGGTCCACAGTTCAGTAGTGGTGTCTCTCCAATAAGATAAATAGCATGCTGGGTGAACAAATTACAGGTGGGCAATTGACAAATAAAGATTCATATACATATCATGATGATCACTATGAGATTTTATCAGGGCATTAATTAGGACAAAGAACATAGACCGCCATCCAGCATGCATCTATGCCTGAAAAGTCCACCTTCAGGTTAGCATCCGCACCCCTTCCAGTATTAAGTTGCAAACAACAGACAATTGCATTAAGTATGGTGCGTAATGTAATCAACACAAATATCCTTAGACAAAGCATTGATGTTTTATCCCTAGTGGCAACAAGCACATCCACAACCTTAGAACTTTCTCGTCATCGTCCTGCATTCAATGGAGGCATGAACCCACTATCGAGCATAAATACTCCCTCTTGGAGTTACAAGTATCAACTTGGCCAGAGCCTCTACTAGCAACGGAGAGCATGCAAGAACATAAACAACACATATATGATAGATCAATAATCAACTTGACATAGTATTCTATATTCATCGGATCCCACCAAACACAACATGTAGCATTACAAATAGATGATCTTGATCATGTTAGGCAGCTCACAAGATCTAAACATGATAGCACAAGAGGAGAAGACAACCAACGCTACTGCTATGGACCCATCACTACTAGGAAAAGGCTTATAGCTGCGAAAGTTATCGCCGGCGCACTACAAAAATGGTGCGCCGGTGCGGTTTACCCCTGGCGCACCACTTATTCGGTGCGCCGGCAGTATCTATCAATTCCCGGCGCACGTGGAGTTTTTTTTCGCCGGTGATATTGCAGGTTCTGGTCGTGCTAGATCCACCTTGCTAGCGAGGCTACAGTGCCGGCGACCCAAAATCGTGTGCGCCAGCTATTACTTGCTACGCGAGGCAACAACTCTTAAAGAATAAAAAATAGGCAGCTCCCTGGACCAAGTCCTAGTCCAGCGCCTGCACACACGTCCCCATACTTCTATGTCTTCTCTCAATCGCACCACTCTTTTTCTCTCACGCGGACAAATCTCTCTCTCTCTCTCTCTCAGGCGCCGCACATCTCCAGCCGGCGGCACGCCACGATCTGGTAGCGGAGGCCCCCCAGGCCAGGAAGGAGGTGGCTTCCGCTCGAGCTCGACCGCATCGGGCTCGAGTTCTGTGCATCGGAGCCGAGGCCGGAGGGGAGAGATGCGGTCGCCGGCGGAGCCAAGGTCGAAGGGGAGAGCCGCGGCCGCGACCGCGGGTGGAGCCGAGGCCGGCGGGGAGCGGCTGCGCGGCGCCGTTCCGCGGGAGATGCCGGAGCCCGTGCGCTCCAGTTCCTTCTTGGTCCCGCCGACACCGCTCTCTCTGGTACGCGGGCACGGGTGGTGGGCTCGCTAGGGCGGCGAGCTCCGGCCGGGCGGTTGGCGCGGGCAAGGGCGGCGCTCCTTGGCTGTGTGGCCGGCGCGGGCAAGGGCGGAGATCCCCGGCCGGGCATCTATCCCAACTCCCATTCTCTCTCTCTCCTGCACACCATGGGCATCTTCCCCAAATCAAGGCGCACGGGCTAGCTCCTTCTCGTCGACGGCCCCGTAGAGGCTGCTCCGGCCGGAGCCGCGGCGGGCAACGGCCTCGACCGCGCATCTGTGCACTTCTTCTCGGTCTACGACGGTCACGGCAGCGAGCGCCGGCAAGGGCGATGATACGTCTCCAACGTATCGATAATTTCTTATGTTCCATGCTACTTTATTGATGATACCTACATGTTTTATGCACATTATATGTCATATTTATACATTTTCTGGAACTAACCTATTAACAAGATGCCGAAGAGCCAGCTGTCGTTGTCTCGCTGTTTTTGGTTTCGAAATCCTAGTAAGGAAATATTCTCGGAATTGGACGAAATCTTCGCCTGTGGTCATATTTTTGCACGAAGCTTCCAGAAGACCGAAGAGGGAAGGAAGTGGGGCCACGAGGCGCCAGCACCATAGGCCGGCGCGGCCCAAGCCCTGGCCGCGCCGACCTAGGGTGTGGGGCCCTCGTGTGGCCCCCCACGTTGCCCTTTCGCCTACTTAAAGCCTCCGTCGCGAAAACCCCAGTACCGAGAGCCACGATACGGAAAACCTTCCAGAGACGCCGCCGCCGCGAATCCCATCTCGGGGGATTCAGGGATCGCCTCCGGCACCCCGCCGGAGAGGGGATTCATCTCCCGGAGGACTCTACACCGCCATGGTCGCCTCCGGAGTGATGAGTGAGTAGTTCACCCCTGGACCATGGGTCCATAGCAGTAGCTAGATGGTCGTCTTCTCCTTGTTGTGCTTCATTGTCGGATCTTGTGAGCTGCCTAACATGATCAAGATCATCTATATGTAATTCTATATGTTGTGTTTGTCGGGATCCGATGGATAGAGAATACTATGATTATGGTGATTATCAATCTATTGTTTATGTGTTGTTTATGATCTTGCATGCTCTCCGTTATTAGTAGAGGCTCTGGCCAAGTTTTTACTCTTAACTCCAAGAGGGAGTATTTATGCTCGATAGTGGGTTCATGCCTTCATTGACACCGGGACAGTTGACAGTAAAGTTCTAAGGTTGTGATGTGCTGTTGCCACTAGGGATAAAACATTGATTCTATGTCTAAGGATGTAGTTGTCGATTACATTACGCACCATACTTAATGCAATTGTCTCGTTGCTTTGCAACTTAATACCGAATGGGGTTCGGATGATAACCTGAAGGTGGACTTTTTAGGCATAGATGCAGTTGGATGGCGGTCTATGTACTTTGTTGTAATGCCCAATTAAATCTCACTATATTTATCATATCATGTATATGCATTGTTATGCTTTTCTCTATTTGTCAATTGCCCGACTCGTAATTTGTTCACCCAACATGCTTTTATCTTATGGGAGAGACACCTCTAGTGAACCGTGGACCCCGGTCCTATTCTTTACATAGCATACAATCTACTGCAATTGTGTTTACCGTTTTCTTTGCAAACATCTTCCACTCGATACGTTTAATCCTTTGTTACAGCAAGCCGGTGAGATTGACAACCTCACTGTTTCGTTGGGACAAAGTACTTGGGTTGTGTTGTGCAGGTTCCGCGTTGGCGCCGAATCCCCGGTGTTGCGCCGCATCACATTTCGCGACCATCAACCTTCAACGTGCTTCTTGGCTCCTACCGGTTCGATTAAACCTTGGTTTCATACTGAGGGAAACTTGCTTCTATACGCATCATACCTTCCACTTGGGGTTCCCAACGGACGTGTGCATCTACGCGTATCAAGCTAAATTTCCGGCGCCGTTGCCGGGGAGATCAAGACACGCTGCAAGGGGAGTCTCCACTTCTCAATCTCTTTACTTTGTTTTTGTCTTGCTTTATTTTATTTACTACTTTGTTTGCTGCACCTAAACAAAACACACACAAAATTAGTTGCTAGTTTTACTTTATTTATTGTCTTGCTCTCTATATCAAAAACACAAAAAAATTAGTTACTTGCATTTACTTTATCTAGTTTGTTTTATTTACCGTTGCTAAAAATGAATACCCCTGAAAATACTAAGTTGTGTGACTTCACAAATGCAAATAATAATGATTTCCTATGCACACCTATTGCTCCACCTGCTACTACAGCAGAATTCTTTGAAATTAAACCTGCTTTACTAAATCTTGTCATGAGAGATCAATTTTCCGGTGTTAGTTCTGATGATGCTGCTGCCCATCTCAATAATTTTGTTGAACTTTGTGAAATGCAAAAGTATAAAGATGTAGATGGTGATATTATTAAACTGAAAGTGTTTCCTTTCTCATTAAGAGGAAGAGCTAAAGATTGGTTGCTATCTTTGCCTAAGAATAGTATTGATTCATGGACTAAATGCAAGGATGCTTTTATTGGTAGATATTATCCTCCCGCTAAAATTATATCTTTGAGAAGTAGCATAATGAATTTTAAACAATTAGATACTGAACATGTTGCTCAAGCATGGGAGAGAATGAAAACTTTGGTAAAGAATTGCCCAACCCATGGACCGACTACTTGGATGATCATCCAAACCTTCTATGCAGGACTAAATTTTTCTTCGCGGAATTTATTGGATTCAGCTGCTGGAGGTACCTTTATGTCCATCACATTGGGGGCGGCTACAAAACTTCTTGATGATATGATGATAAATTACTCTGAATGGCACACGGAAAGAGCTCCACAAGGTAAGAAGGTAAATTCTGTTGAAGAAACCTCTTCCTTGAGTGATAAGATTGATATGATTATGTCTATGCTTGTGAATGGTAGATCTAATGTTGATCCAAATAATGTTCCTTTAGCTTCATTGGTTGCTCAAGAAGAAAATGTTGATGTGAATTTCATTAAAAATAATAATTTCAACAACAATGCTTATAGGAACAACTCGGTAATAACTATAGGCCATATCCTTCTGCTAATGGTAATGGTTATGGTAATTCTTATGGGAATTCTTACAACAATAATAGGAGTGTACCCTCTGGTCTTGAAGCTATGCTTAAAGAATTTATTAGTACACAAACTTATTTTAACAAATCTGTTGAGGAAAAGCTTGATAAAATTGATATTATTGCTTCTAGAGTTGATAGACTTGCCTCCGATGTTAATCTTTTAAAATTGAAAGTTATGCCTAATAATGATATTGATAATAAGATTAGTACTACAGCAAATGCCATCCAAGTTAGAATTAATGAGAATATAAGATTAATGGCTGAACTGCGTGCTAGGTGGGATAGAGAAGAAAATGAAAAACTAGCTAAAGAGAATAATGTAGCTAAAGTTTGGACTATTACCACCACTAGTAATGATAATTCTTCACATGTTGCTGCACCTCCTACTATCAATGGTAAAATAATTGGTGTTGGCAATGTTTCTACTCCTAATGCAAAGCGTACGAAACTGCCTGAAATTGCTAAAACTGCTGAAACTGCTTGTGATAAAACTGCTGAAATTTTTTCCAACCTTGGGAACAATGATCCCATTGCTGTAGCTCATAATGATTTAGATTTTGATGATTGCCACATCTCTGAAGTTATAAAGTTCTTACAAAAACTTGCTAAAAGTCCTAATGCTAGTGCTATAAATTTAGCCTTTACAAAACATATTACAAATGCTCTCATAAAAGCTAGAGAAGAGAAACTAAAACTTGAAACTTCTATTCCTAGAAAGTTAGAAGATGGTTGGGAGCCCATCATTAAAATGAAATTCAATGACTTTGAATGTAATGCTTTATGTGATCTTGGTGCAAGTATTTCTGTTATGCCTAAAAAGATTTATGATATGCTTGACTTGCCGCCATTGAAGAATTGTTATTTGGATGTTAATCTTGCCGATAATGTTAAAAAGAAACCTTTGGGGAGGATTGATAATGTGCATATTACGGTTAACAATAACCTTGTCCCCGTTGATTTTGTTGTCTTGGATATCGAATGCAATGCATCTTGTCCTATTGTGTTGGGAAGACCTTTTCTTCGAACTGTTGGTGCTGTTATTGATATGAGGGAAGGTAATATTAAATATCAATTTCCTCTCAAGAAAGGTATGGAACACTTCCCTAGAAAGAGAATGAAGTTGCCTTTTGATTATATTATTAGAACAAGTTACGATGTTGATGCTTCTACTCTCGATGTTACTTGATTTGCACTTTCTGCGCCTAGCTGAAAGGCGTTAAAGAAAAGCGCTTATGGGAGACAACCCATGTTTTTACCACAGCAATTTTTTGTTTTGTTGAGTCTTGGAAGTTGTTTACTACTGTAGCAACCTCTCCTTATCATGTTTTTGTGCCAAGTAAAGTTTCTATGTCAAAGTTGATGTTATATTTGGGATCGCTGCGCAGAAATAGCATTGCTGCCTGTCACGAATCTGGGCACAGTTCTCTGTAGAAAATTCGAAAACATCTGCCAATTTACGAGCGTGATCCTCAGATATGTACGCAACTTTCATTAGTTTTGAGTTTTTCCATTTGAGCAAGTCTGGTGCCAGCTTTAAATTCGTCTTTACGGACTGTTCTGTTTTTGACAGATTCTGCCTTTTATTTCGCATTGCCTCTTTTGCTATGTTAGATTTATTTCTTTGATCCATTAATGTCCAGTAGCTTTATGCAATGTCCAGAAGTGTAAAGAATGATTGTGTCACCTCTGAATGTGTGAATTATTAATTGTGCACTAACCCTCTAATGAGTTTGCTTGAAGTTTGGTGTGAAGGAAGTTTTCAAGGGTCAAGAGAGGAGAATGATATACTATGATCAAGAGGAGTGAAAGCTCTAAGCTTGGGGATGCCCCCGTGGTTCACCCCTGCATATTTTAAGAAGACTCAAGCGTCTAAGCTTGGGGATGCCCAAGGCATCCCCTTCTTCATCGACAACATCATCGGGTTCCTCCCCCGAAACTATATTTTTATTCAGTCACATCTTGTGTTCTTTACTTGGAGCGTCGGTTTGTTTTTGTTTTTGTTTTTGTTTGAATAAGATGGATCCTAGCATTCACTTTGTGGGAGAAAGACACGCTCCGCTGTTGCATATGGACAAATATGTCCTTAGGCTTTACTCATAATGTTCAAGGCGAAGTTTCTTCTTCGTTAAATTGTTATATGGTTGGAATTGGAAAATGCTACATGTAGTAATTCTAAAATGTCTTGGATAATGTGATACTTGGCAATTGTTGTGCTCATGTTTAAGCTCTTGCATCATATGCTTTGCACCCATTAATGAAGAAATACATAGAGCTTGCTAAAATTTGATTTGCATATTTGGTCTCTCTAAGGTCTAGATAATATCTAGTATTGAGTTTTGAACAACAAGGAAGACGGTGTAGAGTCTTATAATGTTTACAATATGTCTTTTATGTGAGTTTGGCTGCACTTGTTCATCCTTGAGTTTGCTTCAAATAACCTTGCTAGCCTAAACCTTGTATCGAGAGGGAATACTTCTCATGCATCCAAAATCCTTGAGCCAACCATTATGCCATTTGTGTCCACCATACCTACCTACTACATGGTATTTCTCCGCCATTCCAAAGTAAATTGCTTGAGTGCTACCTTTAAAATTCCATCATTCACCTTTGCAATATATAGCTCATGGGACAAAATAGCCTTAAAAACTATCGTAGTATTGAATATGTACTTATGCACTTTATCTTTTATTAAGTTGCTTGTTGTGCGATAACCATGCTTCGGGGAACGCCATCAACTATTGTTGAATATCATGTGAGTTGCTATGCATGTCCGTCTTG
>NC_061513.1:282802975-282824544 GCF_022539505.1 Lolium rigidum
ACTTTTCTGTTGCCATTGTGTGTGCTCGAAGCTATTTCCTTTAGATCCTGCAATTGCATCTTTTTGTTTCTTGTTTTACACTAGTAAGGCATAATGGAAAACATCTCGTGAGCTTTTTGTACTATTTCTCGAGTCAAGACATGAATGGTTTAATGCGAAAATTAAAAAACCTATGGAACCTTGTTTGCATGCTAGTAGCAATGATATTAGTATGAACGCTTTGAACACCATTGTTGCTAATGATATAGAAAATTCTAAGCTTGGGGAGGTCGGTTTTGATGAGAATGATCTCTTTAGCCCTCCGTGTATTGAGGAGAAAGTTTATGTTGATTATGATATGCCTCCCATATATGATGATTATAATGATAGTGGTCTTTTGGTGCCACCTACTATGGAGAGTAAATTTTATTATGATTATACTATGCCTCCTACAGTTGATGAGAATAATAATGATAGCTACTTTGTTGAATTTGCTCCCACTACAACTAATAAAATTGATTATGCTTATGTGGAGAGTAATAATTTTATGCATGAGACTCATGATAAGAATGTTTCATTTGATAGTTATATTGTTGAGTTTGCTCATGATGCTACTGAAAGTTATTATGAGAGAGGAAAATATGGTTGTAGGAATTTTCATGTTACTAAAACACCTCTCTATATGCTGAAAATCTTGAAATTGTGCTTGTGTTGCCTTTCTATGCTTGTTGCATTATGCTTCATGAATTTGTTTATTTACAAGATTCCTATGCATAGGAAGAATGTTAGGCTTAAATTTGTTTTGAATTTGCTTCTTGATGCTCTCTTTTGCCTCAACTCTTATTTCTTTGGAGTGCATCATTGAAATTATTGAGTCCATCTTAATGGCTATAAAGAAAGAACTTCTTGGAAGATAACCCATGTGTTTATTTTGCTACAGTAATTTTTTTTTATTTGAGTCTTGGAAGTTGTTACTAATGTAGCAACCTCTCCTTACCTTAGTTTTGTTGCATTGTTGTGCCAAGTAAAGTCTTTGATAGTAAGGTTCATACTAGATTTGGATTACTGCGCAGAAACAGATTTCTTGCTGTCACGAATCTGGGCCTAATTCTCTGTAGGTAACTCAGAAAATAATGCCAATTTACGTGAGTGATCCTCAGATATGTACGCAACTTTCATTCAATTTGAGCATTTTCATTTGAGCAAGTCTGGTGTCTCTTTAAAATTCGTCTTTACGGACTGTTCTGTTTTGACAGATTCTGCCTTTTATTTCGCATTGCCTCTTTTGCTGTGTTTGATGGATTTTGTTTGTTCCATTAATTTCCAGTAGCTTTGGGCAATGTCCAGAAGTGTTAAGAATGATTGTGTCACCTCTGAACATGTGAATTTCTATTATGCACTAACCCTCTAATGAGTTGTTTTGAGTTTGGTGTGGAGGGAGTTTTCAAGGGTCAAGAGAGGAGGATGATACAATATGATCAAGAAGAGTGAAAGGTATAAGCTTGGGGATGCCCCCGTGGTTCATCCCTGCATATTTCAAGAAGACTCAAGCATCTAAGCTTGGGGATGCCCAAGGCATCCCCTTCTTCATCGACAAATTATCAGGTTTCTTCTCTTGAAACTATATTTTTATTCGGTCACATCTTATGTACTTTACTTGGAGCGTCTGTTTGTTTTTGTTTTTGTTTTTGTTTGAATAAATGCTTGTGTGGGAGAGAGACACGCTCCGCTGGTTCATATGAACACATGTGTTCTTAGATTTTAATGTTCATGGCGAAGGTTGAAACTGCTTCGTTAATTGTTATATGGTTGGAAACGGGAAATGCTACATGTAGTAATTGGTATGATGTCTTGAATAACTTGATACTTGGCAATTGTTGTGCTCATGATTAAGCTCTTGCATCATATACTTTGCACCTATTAGTGAATAAATACATAGAGCTTGTTAAAATTTGGTTTGCATGAGTGGTCTCTCTAGAGTCTAGATATTTTCTGGTAAAGATGTTTGAACAACAAGGAAGACAATGTATAGTCTTATAATGCTTGCAATATTGTTCTTATGTGAGTTTTGTTGTACCAGTTCATGCTTGTGTTTGTTTCAAATAACCTTGCTAGCCTAAGCCTTGTATTGAGAGGGAATACTTCTCGTGCATCCAAATCTTTGAGCCAAACACTATGTCATTTGTGTCCACCATATCTACCTACTACATGGTATTTCTCCGCCATTCCAAAGTAAATTGCTTGAGTGCTACCTTTAAATTTCTATTCTTTATCTTTACAATATATAGCTCATGGGACAAATAGCCTAAAAAAACTATTGTGGTATTGAATATGTACTTATGCACTTTATCTCTTATTAAGTTGCTTGTTGTGCGATAACCATTTTTCTGGGGACGCCATCAACACTTTGTTGAATATCATGTGAGTTGCTATGCATGTCCGTCTTGTCTGAAGTAAGGGAGATTTACCACTAGTTGAATGGTTAGAGCATGCATACTGTTAGAGAAGAACATTGGGCCGCTAACTAAAGCCATGAATCATGGTGGAAGTTTCAGTTTTGGACAAATATCCTCAATCTCATATGAGAACATTAATTGTTGCTAATTTCTTATGCATTAAAGAGGAGTCCATTATCTGTTGTCTATGTTGTCCCGGTATGGATGTCTAAGTTGAGAATATCAAAAGTGAGAAATCCAATGCGAGCTTTCTCCTTAGACCTTTGTACAGGCGGCATAGAGTTACCCCTTTGTGACACTTGGTTAAAACATATGTATTGCGATGATAATCCAGGTAATCCGAGCTAATTAGGACAAGGTGCGGGCACTATTAGTATACTATGCATGAGGCTTGCAACTTGTAGGATATAATTTACATAATGCATATGCTTTATTACTACCGTTGACAAAATTGTTTCTTGTTTTCAAAACCAAAAGCTCTAGCACAAATATAGCAATCAATGCTTCCCTCTGCGAAGGGCCATTCTTCTACTTTATTGTTGAGTCAGTTTACCTACTTCTTTCTATCTTAGAAGCAAACACTTGTGTCAACTGTGCATTGATTCTTACATGTTTACCTATTGCACTTGTTATATTGCTTTGTGTTGACAATTATCCATGAGATATACATGTTACAAGTTGAAAGCAATTGCTGAAACTTAATCATCCTTTGTGTTGCTTCAATGCCTTTTACTAAGAATCTATTGCTTTATGAGTAACTCTTATGCAAGTCTTATTGATGCTTGTCTTGAAAGTACTATTCATGAAAAGTCTTTGCTATATGATTCAATTGTTTAGTCATTATCTTTACCATTGCTTTGAATCGCTGCATTCATTACATATGCTTTACAATTGTATTGATCAAGATTATGATAGCATGTCACTTAAGAAATTATCTTTGTTATCGTTTACCTACTCGAGGGCGAGTAGGAACTAAGCTTGGGGATGCTTGATACGTCCCAAATGTATCTATAATTTCTTGTGTTCCATGCTAGTTTTATGACAATACCTACATGTTTTGTTCACACTTTATATCGTTTTGATGCATTTTCCGTAACTAACCTATTAACGAGATGCCAAAGTGCCAGTTGCTGTTTTCTGCTATTTTTGGTTTCAGAAATCCTAGAAAGGAAATATTCTCGGAATCGGACGAAATCAACGCCCAACATCCTATTTTTCCCGGAAGCTTCCAGAGCACCGAAGAAGGGCCAGAGGGGAGCCAGGGGGGCCCCACCCCACAGGGCGGCGCGGCCAAGGGGGGGCGCGCCCCCCTAGTGTGTGGGCCCCCCGTGGCCCCTCCGACTCCGCCTCTTCGCCTATTTAGTCGTCCCTGACCTAAATCCTCGACCCCGTTCGACGAAACCAGAGAAAACCTTCCAGAGCCGCCGCCATCGCGAAACTCCAATTCGGGGGACAGAAGTCTCTGTTCCGGCACCCTGCCGGGACGGGGAATTGCCCCCGGAATCATCTCCACCGCCGTCTCCACCGCCATCTTCACCGCCATCGCTGTCTCCATGATGAGGAGGGAGTAATTCACCCCCGGGGCTGAGGGCTCCGCTGTAGCTATGTGGTTCATCTCTCTCTTTATGTGATCTAGTTGAATATCATCTATGTGCTACTCTAGTGATGTTATTAAAGTACTCTATTCCTCCTCCACGGTGTAATGGTGACAGTGTGTGCATCGTGTAGTACTTGGCGTAGGTTATGATTGTGATCTCTTGTAGATTATGAAGTTAACTATTGCTATGATAGTATTGATGTGATCTATGCCTCCTTCGTAGTGTGATGGTGACAGTGTGCGTGCTATGTCAATTCTCGGTGTAATTGTGTTGATCTATCTTGCACTCTAAGGTTGTTTAAACATGAATATCGAATATTGTGGAGCTTGTTAACTCCGGCATTGAGGGTTCGTGTAATCCTACACAATTAGTGGTGTTCATCATCCAACAACAGAGTGTAGAGTGGTTCTATTATGTGATCATTGTTGAGAGTGTCCACTAGTGAAAGCAGGATCCCTAGGCCTTGCTTCCAAGCATCGAATCTCCGTTTGTTTACTTGTTTTGTTGCATGTTTACTCGCTGCCATATTTTATTCAGATTGCTATTACCACTCATACTCATCCATATTACTTGCATCTCACTATCTCTTCGCCGAACTAGTGCACCTATACATCTGACAAGTGTATTAGGTGTGTTGGGGACACAAGAGACATCTTGCATTGTGATCGCAGGGTTGCTTGAGAGGGATATCTTTGACCTCTTCCTCCCTGAGTTCGATAAACCTTGGGTGATCCACTTAAGGGAAACTTGCTGCTGTTCTACAAACCTCCGCTCTTGGAGGCCCAACACTGTCTACAAGAATAGAAGCACCCGTAGACATCAAGCATGAACATTATATCTGGATATTGTTTAATGCAAGACGGTTATTCGTTTAAGTCAGAGAATAATGGTTGTTCTATTTATATGAATAATGTCTTTTATGGCCATGCACCTGAGATGAATGGTTTATTCTTGTTAAATCTCGATAGTAGTGATACACATGTTCATAACATTGATGCTAAGCGAATTAAATTGAATGATAATTCTACTTATATGTGGCACTGTCGTCTTGGTCATATTGGAGTGAAGCGCATGAAGAAACTCCATTCCGATGGACTTCTTGAGTCACTTGACTTTGAGTCACTTGATAGATGTGAAGCATGTCTAATGGGAAAAATGACTAAGACTCCATTTTCTGGTACAATGGAGCGAGCTACAGACTTGCTGGAAATCATACACACCGATGTGTGCGGACCAATGAGTGTGGCATCGCGCGGTGGTTATAGTTATGTTCTGACCTTCACGGATGATCTGAGTAGATATGGATATATTTACTTTATGAAACATAAGTCCGAGACTTTCGAGAAGTTTAAGGAATTCCAAAGTGAAGTAGAAAATCAACGTAACAAGAAGATTAAGTTTCGCGTTCGATCGCGGCGGCGAATATCTGAGTTATGAGTTTGGCATGCATTTAAAGAAATGCGGAATACTTTCACGCGGTTGACACCGCCGGGAACACCACAGCGCAATGGTGTGTCCGAACGTCGTAATCGAACTCTCTTAGACATGGTTCGGTCTATGATGTCTCTTACCGATTTGTCGTTATCGTTTTGGGGTTATGCATTAGAGATAGCCGCATTCACTTTAAATAGGGCACCATCTAAATCCGTTGAAACGACACCGTATGAATTATGGTTTGGGAAGAAACCTAAGTTGTCGTTCCTTAAAGTTTGGGGTTGCGAAGCTTATGTAAAGAAGTTACAACCTGACAAGCTAGAACCCAAAGCGGAGAAATGCGTCTTCATAGGATACCCTAAAGAAACAATTGGGTACACTTTCTATCACAGATCCGAGGGAAAAATCTTCGTTGCCAAGAACGGATCCTTTCTTGAGAATGAGTTTCTCACTAAAGAAGTGACTGGAAGAAAAGTAGAACTCGACGAGGTTAATGAACCTTCTCTCATAGATCAGAGTAGCGCAGTGCCGGAAGAAGTTCCTGCGCAGCCTGCGCCGATAGGAGAGGAAGCAAATGATGATGATCACGAAACTTTGAACGAGGAAGCTACTGAACCTCGCAGATCGACGAGGGAACGTACCACTCCTGATTGGTATGATCCCTGTCAAAATGTCATGATTGTGGATAACAATGATGAAGACCCTGCGACGTATGAAGAAGCGATGATGAGCCCAGATTCCAACAAATGGCAAGAAGCCATGAAATCTAAAATGGGATCCATGTATAATAACCAAGTATGGACTTTGGTAGACTTACCTGATAGCCGCAAGGCTGTCGAGAATAAATGGATCTTCAAGAGAAAAACAGATGATGATGGTAATATTACTATCTATAAAGCTCGACTTGTCGCAAAGGGTTTCTGATAAATTCAAGGAGTTGACTACGATGAGACTTTCTCACCTGTAGCGAAGCTAAAGTCTGTGAGGATTTTGTTAGAAATAGCTGCATTTTTCGATTATGAGATTTGGCAGATGGATGTCAAAATGGCGTTCCTTAATGGAGATATTGAGGAAGAGTTGTATATGGTACAACCCAAAGGTTTTGTCGATCCTAAAAATGCTGACAAGGTATGCAAACTTCAGCGTTCCATTTATGGACTGAAGCAAGCATCCCGGAGTTGGAACCGACGCTTTGATAAGGTGATCAAAGACTTCGGGTTTATACAGACTCATGGCGAGGCCTGTATTTACAAGAAAGTGAGTGGGAACTCTCTAGCGTTCCTGATATTGTATGTAGATGACATATTATTGATTGGGAATGATATAGAACTATTAAGCAGTGTTAAAGGTTATTTGAATAAGTGTTTTTCAATGAAAGACCTTGGTGAAGCAGCGTATATTTTAGGCATCAAGATTTATAGAGATAGATCAAGACGCCTAATAGGGCTTTCACAGAGTACATATGACGAGGCGATTCCTCGGCAATGCCCACCATGAGGGGCTTGGGTTTTTAGAGAAAGGCGACGATGGAAGTTCCGGGAGCGAGGCGGTACACGACGTACTCAGGTTCACGTCCCCGCGGTGGAGGATCGCAACGTCCTGCTAGCAATCCACTATCTGAATATATGTGTACAAGGGGCCGCCATAGGCGGAGTTGTTGGATCTAGTCTAGTTCTAATCCGCGGGTTGCGGTGTCTAGGCGTGTCACCTCTATAATTATGTTTCTGATTGTGTCCTAAGGGGTGCTCTGCTCGGCTTTATATATCAGCCAAGCTAGGGTTTACAAGAGTCCTAGTAGGATTCATATTGGAGTCTTCTTTCCTTGTAGTCCAAGTTGGTAACGCTTGCAGGTCCAGCTTGTCGAGTCCTTGTGCTGGTCCATCTTCATAGTTTGCACCGGGTATGGAAATGTCGAGTACCCGAAGGGTTATGCCCACGTCAGTAGCCCCCGAGTGTCTGGTCGAAGTGAAGCTTCGGGCAGGGACTAAAGTTGTCTTCGCTGAATGTCTTCATCATCTGTTGAATCTTGTGCTTGATGTAGAGTCGAAGTTGCTTTTTGTCGGGTGCGCGAAGCGCTCCCGATGGGAGTAGCCCCCGAGTCTATGGGTGGGTACTTGCAGCCGCGCATAGACTCAAGTTGTACTACTCGAAGATCTTGATTGTTGATGCCGACGTCTTCAACTTTATTATTCTTTGTTGGCAAGGTTGCCATATTTTTCTCGGGTGCGCGACCAGCGCTCCCGATGGGAGTAGCCCCCGAGCCTATAAATAAATATGAAATAGTTATGTACAGGGTGTAAAAAATGCTGTGTCAAATACCGTACATGCCCTCGAGTTCCGAGAACATGATGTCGATGACTCTGATGATGTCATTGATAGTGGAGTTGATGATTTGGATGATGGCCCAGAGGAGCCGATGATTTGGATGATGGCCCAGAGGAGCCGATGATTTGGATGACGGCCCATAGGAGCCGATGATTTGGATGATGGCCCAGAGGAGCCGATGATTTGGATGATACCCAGGAGGAGCCGATGATTTTATCGGGTGCGCGTCCAGCGCTCCCAATGGAAGTAGCCCCCGAGTCCGGGCACAAATGCTTGCAACCGTGAGTAGACTCAGGTCGAGCATCCCGATGTTTATAGTTTTCTTCAGGTGCCGTTGACACACTGTTTTTTTATTTCAAGGGGCAATTCTTAATGCACCTTGAGCATCGTTGATGCCATTGTTTGTAAGTTTATCGGCAGCAAATTATTTGAGTGATCAGCTCGTGTTGTGGGTCTTGCTAAACCCGTTGTATGTGCAACTTTGCTTTCAACCGATGCATGACTGCACAGCAGCTCCCGAATAGATCGGTGGCACTAGATCTGCCGATGACTCCGTCGCTCTTTGATACTTCTGTAATGTAAAGTATCAAGTGTGGGTCGTTTTCGTATGTGTTTCATGATCCTTGCTATCTGCGGCACTCTTTGAGGCATCTATAGCAAAGGAAAAGAGCAAGGTCCCCGTTGTTTCATGATCCTTGCTATCTGCGGCACTCTTTGAGGCATCTATAGCAAAGGAAAAGAGCACGGTCCCCGTTGATTTTTCATCATAGCACTCGTAATTTCAGAGGCTTTCTCATGATCCTTGCTATCTCGCGCACTCTTTGAGGCATCTATAGCAAAGAAAAAGAGCAAGGTCCCCATTGATTTTGCATCATAGCACTCGTAGTTTCAGAGGCTTTCTCATGATCCTTGCTATCTGCGACACTCTTTGAGGCATCTATAGCAAAGAAAAAGAGCAAGGTCCCCATTAATTTTGCATCATAGCACTCGTAGTTTCAGAGGCTTTTTTAGAGTGCAATCTCTGGGCGTATTTTCCATCGCACCGATGTTCGTTGAAATATACGAACAAGCTTCCTAACGATGTAGTTCGGGTGTCCCGAATTACTGCAATTCTTTAAAACTTGAGTCTTCATATCTTCTTGAGTTCCAGCGAACCGGCGCTCCCGATGGGAGTAATAGTCTTCAAATCTTCTTGAATTCCAACGAACCAGCGCTCCCGATGGGAGTAACCGCAATAGCTCGAAGATATTCCAAGAGCCCCCGAGTAATTTCAGCGTTCCCGATGGGATCGCATCGGGTCGATATTAAATAAGATGTTATCCAATGAATATTCCAGATGATGAATCCACCAATCCGAGAGTGCATCCGGAGAAGATATATCCAGAGCTGAAGAAGATAAGTCCATCGAGTAGTCATAGATGATGAAGAAAATAAATCCACCGAGTAATCAAAAGTACTAGAGGTAGCGATGTAATGGCGCTTCCCTAATCATCGGGTGTGGAGAAAGGAAGAGGAACACTTAGTTCTGCAGGCGCAGTCAAAATAGTTGCACGACCAAAGATAGTCCGTGCGGCGGGCGTAGCCGAAATAATTGCGCCATCCAAGATAATTCACGCGGCGGGCGCAGCCGAGATAATTGCGCCATCCAAGATAATTCATGCGGCGGGCGCAGCCGAAATAATTGCCATCCAAGATAATTCATGCCGGCGGGCGCAGCCGAAATAATCCCGCCATCCAAGATAATTCACGCGGCGGGCGCAGCCGAGATAATTGCGCCATCCAAGATAATTCATGCGGTGGGCGCAGCCGAAATAATTGCGCCATCCAAGATAATTCATGCCGGCGGGCGCAGCCGAAATAATCCCACCATCCAAGATAGTCGATGCGGTGGGCGCAGCCAAAATAATTGCGCCATCCAAGATAATTCATGCCGGCGGGCGCAGCCGAAATAATCCCGCCATCCAAGATAGTCCATGCGGTGGGCGCAGCCGAAATAATTGCGCCATCCAAGATAATTCATGCCAGCGGACACAGCCGAAATAATTGCGCCATCCAAGATAGTCCATGCGGTGGTCAGGCTTACATGGTCGATGAAGAAGACGCAACCGATGTAGCAAACCCGCGACAGGTGAGCATCCGAATATATCCAATCCACAATGTCGTGCTCACGACAGACGAGCCTGTTATCACCTGAATTTAACCGAGTCAGAGGTGGGCCGCAATCAAGATGGGCTTAAAGGAAGTATACGTGGAGAATTATGTGAATCGGCCTGTTATGCTAAGTTGGGCTTCATTGCCCTTGTATCTGTAAAATATTAGATTGCATCTTAGTTTAGAAAGTAGAATCTTACCCGTGCACGGTTTGGTGCACGCCCACATTAGAAAGTCCCCTGGACTATAAATATGTACCTAGGGTTTATGGAATAAACAACAACTCACGTTCAACCCCAAACAAACCAATCTCGGCGCATCGCCAACTCCTTCGTCTCGAGGGTTTCTATCGGGTAAGCGACATGCTGCCTAGATCGCATCTTGCGATCTAGGGCAGCACAAGCCCCACGTTGTTCATGCGTTGCTCGTACTGAAGCGCTTTTGATGGCGAGCAACGTAGTTATCATTAGGTGTGTTAGGGTTAGCATTGTTCTTCGTTTAAGCATGCTTACGTAGTGCAACCCTTGCATATCTAGCCGCTCTCACACCTATCTCAGGTGTGGGGGCGGCACCCCGCTTGATCATTATTTAGTAGATCTGATCCGTTACGATTGCTCCTTGTTCTACAAGGATTAGTTTAATATCTGCAATAGTTAGGCCTTACAAAGGGGGGGAGGATCCCAGTGGCACGTAGGGTGGCGTTCGCAAGTCCTAAACAGGATGTTCCGAGGATCAACTTCATGTTGGTTTTTAGGCCTTGTTTAGGATCGGCTTACGAGCACCGTGCGTGGCCGCGAGGCCCAACCTGGAGTAGGATGATCCGATTATGCGGTGAAAACCCTAAATCGTCGTAGATCTCATTAGCTCTATCTTGATCAAGCAGGACCACCAAGTATTCGTGCACCCCGTACGAATCATGGGTGGATCGGCTCTTTGAGCCGATTCACGAGATAACCCGAGAGCCGATCGAGGCTCGTATTTAACGTTTACATGTATGCCCCTGCAGAAACTAAGCGAGGCATCCCCATCACCTTCCCGACCAGGTATAGGTCAGGTGGCACGCCCTTGCACTTCGCATCGCCGCGTGTGACCAGAAGAGCATTGCGGGCCGTCGCTCGGAGGGGTCTCAGCCAGCCGCAGCTCTAGGCTCTTCCCGGCTCTACGGTGTTGACAAGGCCGCTGCCCGCCGGTGGGTTTTGGCAGTCAACACATTCTGGCACAATCGCCTGATTAGAAGTCAGATGCGCAGATGCGTTGCTCATGCGTTACATCCTGATTAGAACCCACAATCGGCTCGGGGGGCATATAATCAGATGAACATGTGCAGATGAAACATGTGCGAACATGCGTGCAATGAAACATTGGGGGCCGATTAAGAAAAATCGGCCAAATAAAAAAAAAATTTGGAAACTTTGGAACAGCCGATGCAAGGGCATCGACTTTAGAATTGAGAGGCAGCCGATGCGCAGCCATCGACTTTAGTGGAATTATGCAATGTTTATCGAGTCTCCACCAAATCCAGACCAACGGTGGTGCCTTCTGTTGCCTCGAGGGAGTAAAACAATGGAAACTTCTTCAGCTGCTTCGAGCCGATCCGGGTTCCTGAACCTTTTTTGTCAAGGATTTCCAATCTTTGGGGCTAGTTCAGCTGAAACGGAAGATTATCGGCTGTCGGAGGAAGAAAGAGGGTCGGCTGTGGCGCATTCTCTCTGACATTCTCGCCTCGAGTGAGGCTCGGGGGGCAGCAGGCTCGGGGGGCAGCAGGCCTAGTGGATACTCTGTTTAAAGAACCGATGGGGATACCATCGGCTGATCCTTCATTGCAACCTTCTTCACAATGATGGGTACTGAAAAGGATTATTGGGTTTGGTTGGAAAAGTTCAAAGGTTTAATCATCAGCTGAAGAAGAGAAGGGTGAATTTCAAAGGACCGATGCGGTACGATCGGCTCATTACGTATTGGCAAAGGGGACGAATCGGCAGGGTCAGTAGAAGAGAGAATCGGCTCAATTAAACTCAGAAGGAATCGGCAAAATCAAAATTGGGGAAAAGTTCTTCATTGATTAGATGAGATTTCTTACATAAAGAGCTAATTGCTCTCAAAAGGGAAGTACTAGGGGATCCATTGCCCCATCTATTACTACTGGCCCTATTCTAGAGGTCCTATCTATGGGCCATCACTGCCCTCGTCGTCGCCGTCGTCGCCACTATCGGCGCTGCTCCCGACGGGCTCGTCATCGCTCCAATGGCCGCCGACCGGGCCCTCGTTGTCTTCATCTTCTTCGTCAGCGTCGTCCTCGTCGGCCGTCGAAGTCGCTAAGATTGCCCGGCCAAGGGCAGAACCGCTGGCCGGCGGCTCGTCGGAGGAGCTCTCGTCGTCCTCCTCCTCCTCCTCTTCCTCGCTCCTCCTCCTCCCGGAAGAGGTGAAGTCGCAGAGAAGCCGTCGTCGTCACTCTCCTCCTCCGTTTCCCCAACGGCGAGGAAGCGGAGGTCGCTCTCCCCGTCCGTCGAGGACTGGTCGTCCTCGGACCAGATGGAGAAGTCGTGGTCTGACTCCTCCCCGGCCGCAATGGCGCGGCGGGTGTTGGCCGCGTGAGCCGCCGCCGCGTTGTACTCCGGCGTCGGCTCACGGGACGTGGAGGATTGGCTGGCAAGATCCGATGGGGCAGAGGAGGAAGAAGACATGGTGGCTGGGAGGGCTTTTGGAGTGCTAATGCGAAGGAGATACAGAGGAGAACTGTTCGGAGCGGTTAAATCGAAGGAGGATATAGTGGAAATTCAATGCCACAGCAGTTTCCAAGGAAGTGGTGCCCAAACATAAAAAAAAAACTGCCAGGTCACGCGGAGAAGTTGAGAAGGCAAGGCATCATCATGAGGGATACTGCGACGGTTCTGCCACGACATGACCCGACGAAGGAAAGCAGAGTGATTTTGGAATTACCAATTCCAAAACCAGGGGGGCATGTGTTATCACCTGAATTTAACCGAGTCAGAGGTGGGCCGCAATCAAGATGGGCTTAAAGGAAGTATACGTGGAGAATTATGTGAATCGGCCTGTTATGCTAAGTTGGGCTTCATTGCCCTTGTATCTGTAAAATATTAGATTGCATCTTAGTTTAGAAAGTAGAATCTTACCCGTGCACGGTTTGGTGCACGCCCACATTAGAAAGTCCCCTGGACTATAAATATGTACCTAGGGTTTATGGAATAAACAACAACTCACGTTCAACCCCAAACAAACCAATCTCGACGCATCGCCAACTCCTTCGTCTCGAGGGTTTCTATCGAGTAAGCGACATGCTGCCTAGATCGCATCTTGCGATCTAGGCAGCACAAGCCCCACGTTGTTCATGCGTTGCTCGTACTCGAAGCGCTTTTGATGGCGAGCAACGTAGTTATCATTAGGTGTGTTAGGGTTAGCATTGTTCTTCGTTTAAGCATGCTTATGTAGTGCAACCCTTGCATATCTAGCCGCCCTCACACCTATCTCGGGTGTGGGGCGGCACCCGCTTGATCATTATTTAGTAGATCTGATCCGTTACGATTGCTCCTTGTTCTACAAGGATTAGTTTAATATCCGCAATAGTTAGGCCTTACAAAGGGGGGAGGATCCAAGTGGCACGTAGGGTGGCGTTCGCAAGTCCTAAACAGGATGTTCCGAGGATCAACTTCATGTTGGTTTTTAGGCCTTGTTTAGGATCGGCTTACGAGCACCGTGCGTGGCCGCGAGGCCCAACTCTGGAGTAGGATGATCCGATTATGCGGTGAAAACCCTAAATCGTCGTAGATCTCATTAGCTCTATCTTGATCAAGCAGGACCACCAAGTATTCGTGCACCCCGTACGAATCATGGGTGGATCGGCTCTTTGAGCCGATTCACAGGATAACCCGAGAGCCGATCGAGGCTCGTATTTAACGTTTACATGTATGCCCCGGCAGAAACTAAGCGAGGCATCCCCATCACCTTCCCGACCAGGTATAGGTCAGGTGGCACGCCCTTGCACTTCGCATCGCCGCGTGTGACCAGAAGAGCATTGCGGGCCGTCGCTCGGAGGGGTCTCAGCCAGCCGCAGCTCTAGGCTCTTCCCGGCTCTACGGTGTTGACAAGGCCGCTGCCCGCCGGTGGGTTTTGGCAGTCAACAGAGCCTCAGTATGACGAGTGCGTGACGGCGGGCGCGGTCAGGCGAGCAGAGCAGTCGATGGGCGAGCTCCCGAATATATCAAGTCCACGATGCAACAAGCGAGGTCCCGAGTGTGGCGATTGTGCACGGTGAAGCAGTCGAAGCTTGTTCCGATCTGACAAAGTGGAGTGGCTTTTGATCGGAAGAAATTGATGCACTTGCGTGGCACCTGGCGATGTCGGCTCCGTTCCGTGTTGTTCGCAGAGCTAGCATTTAGCTTAGCAGTTAACTTGATGATTCCGATTTTCGTGCGAACGAACTTTGCCTGTAGCTTTTCGACAGTTGATCTATTGCACAGGGCTAGCAATATCCGTTCAGAACTCTTTCTCTGTCCTTAATCCATGATTGACATTGACTTCACGCTGGGAAAGTGCATTGTAAGACGTTGTGTTGGGAAACGCTCGACACCCAATAGGGTGGGCGTGATCTTATATTTATAGGGGTACAGAATACAACAGTACAATACGTACAAATACATGAAGCTACTATATGCACAATCTAACACCCTCCCTCAATCTTAACCATGTCATCGAATATCTGACAGGTTAAGATTACGCCTACAACCTTGAAATAATGGCAAGGACAAGTGGCTTCGTGAAGATGTCGGCAAGTTGATCTTTTGAAGAGATGAACCTGATCCGAAGTAGCTTCCGTGCAACACGTTCCCTCACAAAGTGATAGTCAACTTCGATGTGTTTCGTTCGGGCATCGAACACCTGGATTAGATGACGGATATGTTGCCCCGATGTTATCACACCAAAGAACAGGAGAATGAGACTCGCGAAACACGCAACTCTCGCAATAGAGATTGTACCCAAATGATCTCAGCTGTGGCGTCACCAACAGCCTTGTACTCAGCTTCAGTGCTGCTCCGTGAGACCGTAACTTGCTTGCGAGCACTCCAAGCGATCAAGTTAGGGCCAAAGAACACTGCATATCCCCCCGTAGATCGCCGATCATCAGGATTGCCAGCCCAGTCCGCATCAGAGAAAGCAGAGAGCATACCTGAAGGAGCAGAACGGAAGTGTAACCCATATGACGATGTATGACGGACGTAACGCAAGATGCGTTTCACAGCTGTCCAGTGAGTATCACGGGGAGAATGAAGATACCGACGGACACGATTCACAAGCATATGATATATCCGGTCCGGTAAGAGTGAGGTACTGGAGTCCACCAACAACACTGCGATACTCAGTCACATCATCGAAGACAGAAGAGCACCATCAACCGCGGTAAGCAGATCCGAAGGAGACATAGGAGTGGTGGCAGGCTTACACTGAAGCATACCAGCACGGCGCAGCAGATCCTCAGAATACTTCTTCTGAGTGAGAGACAATCCAGTATCATCATGAGCAACCTCTAGGCCGAGGAAAAAATGCAATTTACCCAAATCCTTCACAAAGCAAATGCAGTACCAAGAGAGGACACAAGGCGATCAGCAGCGGTGTGAGACGAGCTGATAAGGATGATGTCGTCAACATAAACCAAGAGATACATGGTGACTTGAGGCCGCCGAGCGTAAACAGGGATGTATCTGCTGTTGAAGGAACAAAACCATGAGCACGGAGAGCAGCAGCCAGTCGTGCATGCCATGCACGAGGTGCCTGCTTGAGGCCATACAGGGCCTTAACAAGACGACACAAGTGGGCTGGGCGTGCTGGATCAACAAACCCTGGAGGCTGACGCATGTAGACCTCCTCTTCAAGAACACCATGAAGGAAAGCATTCTGCACATCCAACTGACGGAGAGACCAACCACGAGTTACAGCCAGTGAGAGAAGGATCCGGATAGTTGTGGGCTTGACAACTGGGCTAAAGGTGTCCTCATAATCAAGTCCATAGCGTTGTTTGAACCCTTTTGCAACCAGACGAGCCTTGTATCGCTCAATAGAACCATCAGCATGTTTCTTCACTTTGAATACCCATTTACAGTCAATAACATTAACGCCAGGCTTGGAAGGAACCAGAGTCCAAGTGTCATTCTTGAGAAGAGCTTGATACTCAAGATCCATAGCGTCGCGCCAATGAGGAATTTCCATCGCAGCAGTATAATGGCGAGGCTCAGCAGTAGGATCAGCAGTGGCCTGAGACAGACACGCAGCAAGCCAAGCCACAGTACCATCAGTACGCTCTTTGGGGCGAAAGATACCACTTTTGCTGCGCGTGTGAACACGAGAAACCACAGGCGCAGACTGAGTCACAGGAGGACTGGCAGGCACGGACGGTGCAGGCGATGGCGACGGAGACGGCACCACGGGCGATGCCGGCGCGGGGGACGCTGGTGGAGACGGCCCACCAGGCGAGGCAGGAGCCGGTGATGCCGGGGGTGTAGACCCAGCAGCAGGCGCAGGAGAGGGTGGAGGCGTCGGCCCATTAGGGGACACTGGCGACCCACGGCCAGGCGAGGATGGAACATGGGGCGGGACGTCGATCATCGGCTCTGCATGTCCCATGCAATGATCGACGTGAGCAGGGGCAGCAGCGTCCGATACGCCGACAGAGGGGGCTGGAGCGTCCAGCAACTCCAGGCGAGCGCCTCGACCAATACCTGCACCATGGTTAGGCAACAAAACAGGCGAATGTGCAACATCCTCAAACTGAACAGGCAAAGCATGAGTAGGATTGATGGGTGGTGTATGTGGTTCGGCTGTGGGAGTATTGGCCAAAGGAAACACGGTCTCATCAAAAACGACATCGCGAGAAATATACACACGATTAGAAGGAACATGGAGACACTTGTAGCCCTTATGCATGGAACTATAGCCAAGAAACACACATTTTGTAGAACGAAACTCAAGTTTGCGACTTGTTATAGGGTCGAAGATGTGGCCAACAAGCACACCCAAAAACTTTGAGAAACTGATAGTCAGGAGGCTCATGGAAAAGAATCTCAACAGGAGACTTCATATGAAGTAGACGTGTGGGGAGTCTATTGATGAGGTAGCAGGCAGTGGTAAAGGCATCGCTCCAAAAGCGAAAAGGCACAGACGCATGTGCAAGCAGTGTTAGGCCAGTTTCAACTATATGACGGTGCTTGCGTTCAGCAGCACCGTTTTGCTGATGTGTGTGAGGACAAGCAACACGATGCGCAATCCCATGTTTCTGAAAGAAGGTGCTCAAATTGCGGTACTCGTCGCCCCAATCGGACTGAACATGAATAATTTTTTCTTTGAGGAAGCGCTCAACATGTGCTTGAAACTGAAGGAAGACATTAAACACATCAGATTTACGCTTAAGCAAATACAGCCATGTAAAACGACTATATGCATCGATGAAACTGACATAATAATTATGACCACTGACTGAAGTTTGGGCATGACCCCACACATCCGAGTACACAAGTTCAAGAGGAGCTTTGACTACACGAGTAGACTCAGAAAACGGTAACTGATGACTCTTGCCCTGTTGACAGGCATCACAAACGACAACCTCTTTATTACTAGACGCAAACGGTAAATCATGACGACGAAGAACATGGCGGACGACGGGTGTAGCAGGATGGCCAAGGCGTGCATGCCACTGTGAGGGGGCGACACGGACGCCACTGAAGACCTGGGAGACAGCATGGGTGGCATGGGCAGCAGGGGCAGCAGGAGCATCAAGCACGTAAAGACCATGGCGACTCCGACCTCTAAGAAGAACGTCCCGGGTGACTCGATCCTTAACAAAAAAATGAAACGGATGAAACTCAACAAAGACATTGTTATCAATAGTAAGTTTTTTAACGGAAAGAAGGTTGCGAGTAACCGATGGGACATGCAGAACATTGCGAAGATGTATATTTTTAGAGGTGTGTGAGAGAAGCGATGCCTGTCCAATGTGAGAGATGCGCATACCTGACCCATCGGCGGTGCGGACCTGATCGTGGCCGGTGTAGGACTCCCGTGGATGAAGCTTGGACAACTCATGTGTCAGGTGATCCGAGGCACCGGTGTCCATGTACCAGGTGGGATCAACAGGGTAGGTCGTAGTAGCCCCATGGGTCGCAAGTGCAGCTTGTTTCTCGTTGCCACGGCCATCATTGCCGATGCCCAGAAATTCCTGCTTGAAGCGACGGTGACAGCGGGCAGCAAGATGACCTCCAATGCCACATAGCTGACAAGGCGCCTTGGCACCACACACAGTGCAGACCCACGCCCGGCCACGACCACCACCCGAGGTGTTGGGGGGTCGCTGCTGTGCGGTCTGCTTAGGCTGCTGAGGAGCCCCTCCAGGCGGACGAGGAGGCTGAGAGGCACGGCCACCACCACCGCCCCCACGGTAGGCAGCATTGGCCGAGGAGTCAGCAGAGAAGCCATCTAGACGGCGAGAGCCACGGCGCTGTTCAGTATTCAGAAGACGAGCATACAGTTCCTGCGGAGTGATAGGTTTGTCAACATCACGGCCTTCAATATTCTCCACGAGGGAATCATATTCTTCACCAAGACCCTTGAGGAGGTAGCTGATGAACTCCGAGTCGGTGATAGGCTGACCAACAGAAGCCAAGGTGTCTGCAAGCTCTTTGGCCTCATTGTAATAGACTGTAATGGTTTTGTCCAGTTTCGAAGATCCCCGAGCTTGTTGCGGATGGCCATGGAACGTGCCAGGGACTGCGAAGAGAAGCTCGACTCAAGGGTACTCCAGGCCTCACGAGACATTTTGGCGAAGATAACCATACTCGCCACTGTCGGCATAAGAGATGACTGAATAGCGGTGAGCACCGCTTGGTCTTGCGCCGTCCATTGGCGATGAGCAGGATTTGGGATCGCCATAGGAACACCAGCAGTTGTGGTAACCTGTACCAACGATGACGGACACGGAAAAGATCCATCGATATACCCATCAAGATAATAGCTGCGCAGAAGAGGGAGCACTTGGGCTCTCCAAACCAGGTAATTATCAGGGTTCAGCTTCACTGTCACAAGATGTGCGAGGTGCACCGGTGGTGGATCACGCACGGGGGCAGCTTCATGAGCGACCGTAGCAGGTGCAGATGGCGGCGCGGACGCCGGCGGAGGAGAGTGAGCACCATACACCATAGGCTGGGCACCATAGAATAGAGGCTGACCGTAAGGTCCAGCCCCATACGGCATGTGGTACATGCCTGTATTCTGCCCGGGAGCAGCGAACCCAGCCAGGGGCAATGGCAGGGCAGCACGATCGTGCCCCTGATCAGTAGCGGGCGGATCCTGCCCTGGGGCAGCGTAGCCAGTTGAGGGCAGCGCCGGATCAAGCAGGGGCGGAGCCAGGGCGTTGGTCGCGGGCGCCATCAAGGGAAGGCGAGGGGCGACGACCTGATGCAGGCAGCGACGCGGCAGCCGGCGCGAACGGCCAGGGAGCTGGGTGACCACCATAGGAGGAGGCACCAGCGAACAGAGAGCCTGCACTCAAGGTTGAGATCGGACCCGGAGGCGGCGGCGGTTGCCCGGAGAGCAGCGCAGCGAGGAACGGAGACACGAGTGGATGAGCTGTTGAGGAAGTCATTGCCGGTGTGGTGGAAGTGGTCGAGGCGGCAGGGAGCGTCGCGGCGGCGGCCGATGAGGCGGCGACGGCGGCGCAAGAGGCAGCAGCGGAAGACATGACCTAAACCTAGTCTGATACCATGTAAGACGTTGTGTTGGGAAACGCTCGACACCCAATAGGGTGGGCGTGATCTTATATTTATAGGGGTACAGAATACAACAGTACAATACGTACAAATACATGAAGCTACTATATGCACAATCTAACATGCATTATCCTCTAACTGTTGTGCTCCTGCACGTGAAAATCATAGCGTGCCGAAGCGGAAATTGAAGCGATCCTTGAATATGATGGGTGCCGCACTTATTCAATGAAATTTTCTACTGTGTGCGCGCGGATGTAGATGGTTGTCGATCACGCGCGCGCACGGATGAACTGGTCCATTGACTCGGTTTTGACGAAAACGCCTGCAGATGTTGGAAGGTTCTTGACAAAGTCAGCCAGATGCGTCTCACCCGACGTTGATGATGAGATTTATGATGATATAGATGGATCCCGCTCGGATAACGAAATTCAGCTATTGCAATTCCAACAGACGGCGCCAATTGACGAGGCGATTCCTAGGCAATGCCCACCATGAGGGGCTTGGGTTTTTAGAGAAAGGCGACGACGGAAGTTCCGGGAGCGAGGCGGTACACGACGTACCCATGTTCACGTCCCCACGGTGGAGGATCGCTACGTCCTGCTAGCAATCCACTATCTAATATATGTGTACAAGGGGCCGCCATAGGCGGAGTTGTTGGATCTAGTCTAGTTCTAATCCGCGGGTTGCGGTGTCTAGGCGTGTCGCCTCTATAATTATGTTTCTGATTGTGTCCTAAGGGGTGCCCCTGCCTGGCTTTATATATCAGCCAAGCTAGGGTTTACAAGAGTCCTAGTAGGATTCATATTGGAGTCTTCTTTCCTTGTAGTCCAAGTTGTTAACGCTTGCAGGTCCAGCTTGTCGAGTCCTTGTGCTGGTCCATCTTCATAGTTTGCACCGGGTATGGCAATGTCGAGTACCCGAAGGGTTATGCCCACGTCAACATACCTGGATAAGATTCTAAAGAAGTTTAGAATGGATGAAAGCAAGAAAGGGTTCTTGCCTATGTTGCCAGGTAAGGTCTTGAGTAAGACTCAAGGTCCGGCTACGGCAGAAGAAAGAGAGAGGATGAACAAGATCCCCTATGCCTCGGTAGTAGGCTCTATCATGTATGCCATGTTGTGTACTAGACCGGATCTCGCACATGCTGTTAGTTTGACCAGCAGATATCAGAGTGATCCAGGAATGGAACACTGGACAGCAGTCAAGAATATCCTGAGGTACTTGAAAAGGACTAAGGGTATGTTTCTTTGTTATGGCGGTGACCAAGAGCTCGTTGTAACCAGTTACACCGATGCAAGTTGGAACACTGATCCTGATGACTCTAAGTCTCAGTCTGGGTATGTGTTTATACTGAATGAAGATGCAGTAAGCTGGATGAGTTCCAAGTAGTGCACGGTGGCGAAATCTTCAACTGAATCAGAATATATAGCGGCTTCGGAGGCTTCATCGGAAGCGGTATGGATGAAGAGGTTCATTGTTGACCTTGGTGTGGTTCCTAGTGCATTGGACCCGTTAGTCATCTATTGTGACAACACGGGTGCCATCGCCAATGCAAAGGAACCAAGGTCACACTGAAGGAGATATGCCCTAGAGGCAATAATAAAGTGGTTATTATTTATATCTTTATGTTTATGATAAATGTTTATATATCATGCTAGAATTGTATTAACCGAAACATTAGTACATGTGTGATATGTAGACAAACAAGAAGTCCCTAGTATGCCTCTTAAACTAGCTTGTTGATTAATGGATGATTAGTTTCATAATCATGAACATTGGATGTTATTAATAACAAGGTTATATCATTGTGTGAATGATATAATGGACACACCCAATTAAGCGTAGCATAAGATCTC
>NC_061513.1:282824644-283005956 GCF_022539505.1 Lolium rigidum
TCAAGGGTAGCTCCCTTCTTATGTGGCTTGCTCTAGTTGGTAGTTGCTTGCTTGGATTTGAATCAAGCTGCTCCTTTGGCTTGATCCAATCTTTGGACTTCCGGTGGCTTTTGATGTTGAGAAATTATATAGACAAAGATTTGTCTATGAGTGCGATAGCCTAGCTAGGTCTGTAGGTGCTTAGTGTGTGGGTTAGGCTAACTATGAATTCATTCTTGGCTGGATTCCTTTAGTTATGCGCTTGATTTGCATAAGCGATGTTCCCATAGGATGATTACCTAGTGGTCTTACCCATATTTGCTTGCACCAGGCGGCTTTGTGGCAGGATGATGACACAAACGAGGGTATTCTACCCTTACGTGCTCTGTGATGCATTGTATGCTTATTTATGAGCAAAACTTGGTTTTGCTCGGGTTGATTGGTTTATACCTCACTCCGGCTCCTAGATTGTTTGTTGGTGTAGAGGATTTCTTCGGTGTTGAGCTTGTGCTTGCCCTGCTCCTCTGCGCAATCTTGTGGTGCTTGATTCGGTCTTTGTGGTGAGTTAGGCGGATTGAACGGCGGTGGGCTGTGTTCTTGTGTTCTTGTGTTCTTGGTGACTTACCCAGTGAAGCCTGTCGATGGATATGGCTTAGGGTTTGCTTCTGAAAAGCTTATATTTGGTGCTCCCTTGCTCTCCCTGGTCGACAGCTTGGTTTGGCACACTTTGTGACTCACTGCTGATGTGTGTGTGTGTTGTGCTGCATGCACACTCGGTGGCTTGGTGTTGAGCATGCACACATGCGGTGTGAGCTGCACTTTGTGTGTGTGTGTGCACCTGATCCTTTGAACTTGACTTGGAGAGGATCAGCTCGGCGGAAGCTGTGAGCATATCCTCTCTGTTGCCATTATATTTCTAACCTGCCAAGTGGCTATGCCACTTGGCATAACTCTTTTGTTGTGATTATGTGCGGGGAATCAAGATGATGATCAAATGAATATGGAGGTCATCAAATCCAAGATCAAGTGAAGATGATCTTGTAGTATTTAGGATAGGATCCATCCTTGTACTTTTCTTTTTATTTTCTTTTATTTTTCAATTTCTCCAATTCTTGTAATATGTTGTAAAATTCATTTATTTCCATTATGAATATTGTAAAGACAATGTATCTTGTGTGTTAATCAATAAAGCTCAAGGTTTTCTCTAATGAGCTTGTCTTATTGTTTAAATTTATTCATAATGTGTGTTATGTATTATTTACTTAATGAATTTCCTCACCATTCAAATATTTAGGGTAATTATTTAATGTTTGAATTTGAATTTCAAATTCAACTTTGGTTTGAATTCAACCATGCCACTTAATTTAGAATTCAATCATGCAACTTAAGTTTGATGCAAACTCTCCCCTCTCTTCTCAAAACCCTAAACTAGTTAAGTGAGATTCAAGTTTGTCGCACTCTCGAAACCCTAACCCTGTAAGGTGTCGAGAGAGAAACTTGTTCCCCTTCGATGCAGTTTTTGTTTAAAAGTGCGAAATTTCCCCAGAATTTACCATGCAATGCACATCAAGGTTGAAAAAGTTGGGGTGTTACAGCTTGTCCGTGGCCGCATGCTTACAAGTTGGAACCAACCGAATTTGTGTGTCGGCTAGTGCTTTCAGGGGCGTGCCGCATCAACTCAACGGATCATAGTGTTTGGAATGGAGATTCTTAGTTGTTTTCTGATAAATTCGGATGCACCCGCAAGCCCCGCCGTATGTTCCATTGGAATATCCACAATAGACCTAGTGTGAGTTTTGTCTATTATCGCATTCTGTGTATGGAACCAAAATGGTCCGTGTATTGGGGAAAGGGGTCTAGGGCTGGTGTTGAAGTTGGGGAACCGACTAGTGATGGAAATTGAGTTGAGTAGGATGTAGTGCAACCAAGTGTAGTATTGATAATAATTCAGAATTTCGTAGTTGTGTCTCGGTACCAAATGGTTCTTGTGGATCAAGGAGAAGGGGTTGTGGTGGTTTCTAAGTTGGGGAACTAGAATAGTGACGGAAGCTGGGTGGAGTTAAGCTTTGTTATATATGGTTTGTTAATCCTGAAACAACTTAAGATACATAACTAACCCCGCATATGGTTCGCAAGGAGTTTCTTCAATCTTTACGAACTCACCTTGCACAGACTGTAATATAATTTCAATGAGGACTTCGGTAGAATTCCATTCATAGAAGTATATTTCTAATATATTAAAAAAATCATCTTAAGGGATATGAGGGTTTATGTTATGCAAGATTGAGTGTTAGTTAATTTTCTTATGCTAGTCCATGGATATGATAAAACAAAGCCATAGGATATGGATACTGTAATATCCCAAGTATTTGGGGTTACAAAAAATAGAGGAAACATATATGTGCATTGCATTCATGCATAGAAAATCCGGGGAATTTTCGCGCTTTAAAGTAAAACAGTCACACTAACTGAAGTTTCACTTGACCTTGATGGAATTGAAGTAGATCATGAAGCCAAGTGCTATAAACCTCAGTGTGACCTTTGCTAAAACCTTGTTCTGGGTAGAAATGATTTGATCTAAGGGATTAGATCAAATGGAACTAAAAATCAACACCATAACACATTAATCAATGATCAATTGATTGATCTTATAAAAGATCATAACAGGGTATTCTTTACCATAACATATGAACAATTATTCAATGGGAAATCAAGTAACAATAAATGGAGAAACTATTCTTGACTTATCTTTTCCATGTCTTAAACCAATCTATGTTCCTACCATGAACCTCATGGTATTCATTCCACTTAATACTTGGAAACATGACAAGGGGATCAACTCTAGAATTGTTCTCTAGTTTTCCTTATTCTATTCTTCTCGAATCTAAATTAAGATATATAAAAATCTAGAGGAGAGAGAGTTCTATATTTATTAGGGAAGAACTATCAACTTTGAGCATATGGATGTATTCAAATCATCATCTTTAAGAAGAACCCTAGAATATTATTCAAGACATTCCTAGAGAGAGAACCCATCTATGATAATTAGAGATATTAATGATCACATCATTCTCTATGGAGCCTAACCTTAGGTTAGTACTAAAATCCTCCCCAAATGAGAGACCATTCATACCAATCCTAGCTTTACCTATTTGAGAATCCAGGACAACCTTTGAACTAAAGTATTAGGAGATAAAACCATTTAATCTTAGAGTGGTGAGATGATCTAGTATCAAATGGAATAAGACAATATCCATGAGTTGATGAAGTAAGGATAAGACTAATCCAACTAAGCTAGACAAGTGGATTCCTAGCCTATATACCTAAGGAGATATTAGGAATACACCATAAACCCTAGAATAACCACTCCTATATAAGAAAGTTCAAGATATGGTGTTACACTCAAGTAGTTGAGGCAACACTTGAATTTGAGGGAGGTAACTATCCATTTATCAAGATGATTAAATCATCATTCCTTGAGAAGAACTCTAAGTAATTATCTCAGGCATTCTCCTGGGATATAAACTATTGAGGCAACCATAACCATGTCCATTCAAGAAACTATAAAAGAAGTTCTATATCCTAGTTGATCAAGACAATACTTGATCTTGGAAATGAGAAAACTTAGTTCATGAGATATACTTTAGGAAGCCAAACCTTTGATCATTACAAATTGGGTAATGATCATATACTCTAAGAATTGGGAGTAGAAGCCATTGAGAATAAGTTTCTCATGATAATGCCATGACCATGCTTTGGAGAAATAGAAGAATAAGCCATAATTTAAACCCTATATGATAAGTAGATATCATTCACCACATGAAATTATAGGGAGATCACTAGTAAGCAACCCTAGGCTTATCTCAATCCTAACTTGTGAATCATTTGGTGATCATAAGTAAAATCTTACCACATCTACATTCCACTTATTCCTCAATTAAAGAACATAAGGAAACCTTAGAGCCAAACTTTATACTTTTTATGGTGTGAAACCATTCATCATTATAACCAAAGTTAACTATAAAAAGAACCATAGCCACTTTAGTTACTTTAATGATAGATTAAGGATAATAATAGAAGTCTATTGGTATAAGATAAAACCAATTCTCAAGTCCTTAGTAACTAAAGGAGAACAACAACTATTAAGCAAGTAACCACCTTATCATGGATAGGGGATATTAAACCCTAGCCAATGCAATATGGTGTCATCTCATCTCTACAACCTAGAATTATATCTCAACCCTAGTTTGTGCATCACTAGGGTGATCACAACTAAAACCAAGCCACAATTAAGTTCCAACCCATGTGTCATTAGGTAAATAGCATTAGAACCCTAGAATTGCACATCTTATAATTAAAACCATATGTGTGGTGATCAACCACTTATCTTTATAACCAAGGCCAATCATGAGGAAGTAATATCTACTCTAGGATGTCAAGGTGTTATTAAAATATAATACTAGTGCTAACCTTGAAATAGGGTTATAATCAAAACTACAAGATCTTAAAAAATAAGGGTTCACAAAAATCATATGCAAGGAACTAAAAATCTCAATTAAGAGATCAAACCCTAATGATAAATTCTAACACACTTAGAGTAGAAATTATCAACTCTAATAATTCAAAACAGATTTGATTCCACAAAGAAAAAGGAAATTAAAATTAGTGCATCAAATCATGCTTAATGAAAATTTGCAATAAAGCTCACATATATTAAATGTTTATTCAAGAATAATTCAGAAATACAATGATCCTTTATTTAGTCCTAATGAATTCAAATTATCAAATACCTGCAAAATAGAAAAGAATTCAAATCTGAATCAAAACCAGAATTTAAAATAGAAAAGTAAAAAATGAAATAAGAAAATAAAAAAAGAAAAAGGAAAAAGAGGCCTACTGCGACCTACCCGGCCGTGCAGCCCCTGAAGCTACCCAACGCCGGCCCAGAAGGAAGCCCAACATCACCCAAATAAGCCAAAGCCCAGTCCACCATACCTCTTCGCGAGGATAAGAACGAAGAGGAGAATCGTATTCCTCCTCTCGCCGGAGACCGCCAGCGCGACTGGACACCGCATCCCTGCTACCCGTCGACGAGATGAACGCCGCGTTGCTCGCCACGTACCTCGACCACGATCCTTGTCCAGCGCCAGGAGGATGCCTCAAGATTCCAACTAAAACCCTAGCTCACACCTCCGTCGTATCCTGGCCACCCGTCGCCGACGCTCGTCGTCGTTCTCGACCATCTAGAACCCTATAAAACCACCAGGAGGACCGTCGTGCTACTCTTATTCATCTCCGCCATTCCATTTGCTCTCGTTCACTCTCCACCTCTCGCAATCGTTTGTCAGTCGCCGCCGGCGTCGAGGAGAACTCGGCAACTGGAGTCATCCCGGAGTCCATGAGGAGGTCGAGGAGGTGCGCCTCGACGTGTAGATCCTCTGGGAGGAGCCCGACATCAAGGGGTGGTCGGAGATTGGTGAATCGAGCCATTCCCTTCCAACACCGACTGCCGGAATATGCGAGTTCGTGCCCGCCCCCGACCAACTGTGACCTCGCCGAGCATCTAGTTACATCCTGGTAATCTTGCGCACCTCCCGAGCAAACTATTGCATCTGTATGCATTCTGTAGCTCAATTTTGTGAGTTGGCCGGAGCCCGCCGCCACAGATGGTGATCGCCGGCGACATTCCGGTGATCCCGTGAGAAAACCAAGACCACCAACGTAACCAATGAATCGAGGGGATTCGGAAAAGCCTATTCGCACGTCCGGGGTACCGTAAATTGGCGGCGCCGTAGTCTGCTGACTTCGCCGACGGCGAGTTGACCGGCGAGGTGACATGGTGGTGGGGTCCGCAGTCTGGTTTGACCAGTCAACTGCCAACGAGGCAGCTGACTCAGCCTGGACTCCCACCGGTCTGTGTCCGGGGTTAGGATGAGGGCGGTAGATTTAGTTTTTTCTATTTAAATAAAAAACCAGAAAATATCTGTAACCTAGAATTAATTTAGAAAATTCATTTTAACTCGTAAAAATATGAATAAGATATCAAAACTCTTATAAAAGTAAATTCTATCCAATAAAAATATAATATGAAATTTTTATTTTAAATAAAAATTTAATTGTTTAATACCTATTAATTAAGCCTTTTCTTTTTTAATTATCAATTCAATTAAAATGCAATAATTAAGAAAAGTTTATAAAATAAATAAAAACCAGTAAGTAAATAAAGAAAACATTAAAAATAATTTTCCTTTACTAATAACTTATTAAATCCTTATTAGTTGGATTTAAACCCAAATTTATAATTGTCTTAATTATTAATTCTTTAAAAATAATAAAATGCCAAATCCAATATCATTTTTATTCAAAGATATTAATAACTTCAACTTTATAATGAAGTTATTAACCTAAGAACTATATGGTAATTAGAAAACCCTAGATCCAATATGAATGAAGTTATAACTCGTCGGCGTGTAGTTGACACACGTCCGTTGGGAACCCCAAGAGGAAGGTGTGATGCGTACAACAGCAAGTTTTCTCTCAGTAAGAAACCAAGGTTATCGAACCAGTAGGAGTCAAGGAACATGTGAAGGTTGTTGGTGGTGGAGTATAGTGCGGCGCAACACCAGGGATTCCGGCGCCAACGTGGAACCCGCACAACACAATCAAAGTACTTTGCCCCAACGTAACAGTTGAGGTTGTCAATCTCACCGGCTTGCTGTAAACAAAGGATTAAATGTATAGTGTGGAAGATGATGTTTGTTTGTGAAGAACAAGTAAAGAACAGAGTTTGCAGTAGATTGTATTTCAGATGTAAAGAAATGGACCGGGGTCCACAGCTCACTAGTGGTGTCTCTCCGATAAGATAAATAGCATGTTGGGTGAACAAATTACAGCTTGGGCAATTGATAAATAGAGAGGGCATAACAATGCACATACATATCACGATGACTACTATGAGATTTAATTAGGGCATTACGACAAAGTACATAGACCGCTATCCAAGCATGCATCTATGCCTAAAAAGTCCACCTTCAGGTTATCGTCCGACTTCTAGTATTAAGTTGCAAACAATAGACAATTGCATTAAGTATGGTGCGTAATGTAATCAACACAAATATCCTTAGACAAAGCATTAATGTTTTATCCCTAGTGGCAACAGAGACATCCACAACCTTAGAACTTTGTGTCACCGTCCCGCATTAAATGGAGGCATGAACCCACTATCGAGCATAAATACTCCCTCTTGGAGTTACAAGTATCAACTTGGCCAGAGCCTCTACTAGCAACGGAGAGCATGCAAGAACATAAACAACATATATGATAGATTGATAATCAACTTGACATAGTATTCCATATTCATCGGATCCCAACAAACACAACATGTAGCGTTACAAATAGATGATCTTGATCATGATAGGCAGCTCACAAGATCTAACATGATAGCACAATGAGGAGAAGACAACCATCTAGCTACCGCTATGGACCCATAGTCCAGGGGTGAACTACTCACACATCAATCCGGAGGCGATCATGGTGATGAAGAGTCCTCCGGGAGATGATTCCCCTCTCCGGCAGGGTGCCGGAGGTGATCTCCTGAATCCCCCGAGATGGGATTGGCGGCAGCGGCGTCTCTGGAAGGTTTTCCGTATCGTGGCTCTCGGTGCTGGGGTTTTCGCGACGAAGGCTATGAGTAGGCGGAAGGGCAGATTCGGAGGGCTGACGAGGGGCCCACACCATAGGGCGGCGCGGGCCCCCCTCTGGCCGCGCCGGCCTATGGTCTGGCCACCTTGTGGCCCCACTTCGTATCCCCTTCGGTCTTCTGGAAGCTTCGTGGAAAAATAAGACCCTGGGCGTTGATTTCGTCCAATTCCGAGAATATTTCCTTTGTAGGATTTCTGAAACCAAAAACAGCAGAAAACAGCGACTGGCTCTTCGGCATCTCGTCAATAGGTTAGTGCCGGGAAATGCATAATAATGACATAAATTGTGTATAAAACATGTGAGTATTATCATAAAAGTAGCATGGAACATAATAAATTATAGATACATTTGAGACGGATCAAGCATCCCCAAGCTTAGTTCCTACTCGCCCTCGAGTAGGTAAACGATAACAAGGATAATTTCTGAAGTGACATGCTATCATAATCTCGATCAATACTATTGTAAAGCATATGAGATGAATGCAGGGATTCGAAGCAATGGTAAAGACAATGAATAAACAACTGAATCATATAGCAAAGACTTTTCATGAATAGTACTTTCAAGATAAGCATCAATAAGACTTGCATAAGAGTTAACTAATAAAGCAATAAATTCTTAGTAGAAAGCTTTGAAACAACACAAAGGAAGATATAAGTTTCAGCAGTTGCTTTCAACTTCAACATGTATATCTCATTGATAATTGTCAACACAAAGTAATATAACAAGTGCAATAGGTAAACATGTAAGAATCAATGCACACAGTTCACACAAGTGTTTGATTCTAAGATAGAAAGAAGTAGGTAAACTGACTCAACAATAAAGTAGAAGAATGGCCCTTCGCAGAGGGAAGCATGGATTACTATTTTTGTGCTAGAGCTTTTCATTTTGAAAACATAGAAACAATTTTGTCAACGGTAGTAATAAATCATATGTGTTATGTATAAGACATCCTATAAGTTGCAAGCCTCATGCATAGATTACCAATAGTGCTCGCACCTTGTCCTAATTAGCTTGGATTTACATGGATTATGATTGCATAACATATGTTTCAACCAAGTGTCACAAAGGGGTACCTCTATTCCGCTCCGTACAAAGGTCTAAGGAGAAAGATCGCATTTGATTTCTCGTTTTTGATTATTCTCAACTTAGACATCCATACCGGGACAACATAGACAAACAGGTAATGGACTCCTCTTTAATGCATAAGCATTCAACAACAGATAAAATTCTCATAAGAGATTGAGGATTAATGTCCAAAATGAAACTTCCACCATGATTCATGGCTTTAGTTAGCGGCCCAATGTTCTTCTCTAACAATATGCATACTCAAACCATTTGATCATGATAAATCACCCTTACTTCAGACAAGACGAACATGCATAGCAACTCACATGATATTCAACAAAGGTGTAATAGTTGGTGGCATCCCCAGAAGCATGGTTACCGCTCAACAAGCAACTTATAAGAAATAAGATACATAAGCTACATATTCTTTACCACAATAGTTTTTAAGGCTATTTTCCCATGAGCTATATATTGCAAAGACAAAGAATAGAGTTTTTAAAGGTAGCACTCAATGGCAGAGAAATACCATGTAGTAGGTAGGTATGGTGGACACATATGGCATAGTTTTTGGCTCAAGGATTTGGATGCACGAGAAGAATTCCTCTCAATACAAGGCTTAGGCTAGCAAGGTTGTTTGAAGCAAACTCAAGTATAACCGGGTACAGCAAAACTTACATAAGAACATATTGCAAGTATTATAAGACTCTACATTGTCTCCTTGTTGTTCAAACACCTTAACCGAGAAAATATCTAGACTCTAGAGAGACCAATCATGCAAACCAAATTTTAACAAGCTCTATGTAGTTCTTCATTAATAGGTGCAAAGTACATGATGCAAGAGCTTAAACATGATCTATTTGAGCTCAACAATTGCCAAGTATCAAATTATTCAAGACATTATACCAATTACCACATGAAGCATTTTCTGTTTCCAACCATATAACAATGAACGAAGCGAGTTTCAACCTTCGCCATGAACATTAAAAGTAAAGCTAAGAACACCAGTGTTCATATGCAACAGCGGAGCGTGTCTCTCTCCCAAACAAACAATGCTAGGATCCGATTTTATTCAAACAAAAACAAAAACAAAAAACATACAGACGCTCCAAGTAAAGCACATAAGATGTGACGGAATAAAAATATAGTTTCACTAGAGGTGACCTGATAAGTTGTCGATAAAGAAGGGATGCCTTGGGCATCCCCAAGCTTAGATGCTTGAGTCTTCTTGAAATATGCAGGGATGAACCACGGGGGCATCCCCAAGCTTAGACTTTTCACTCTTCTTGATCATATTGTATCATCCTCCTCTCTTGATCCTTGAAAACTTCCTCCACACCGGACTCAAAACAAACTCATTAGAGGGTTAGTGCATAATCGAAAATTCACATATTCAGAGGTGACATAATCATTCTTAACACTTCTGGACATTTCACACAGCTACTGAAAGTTAATGGAACAAAGAAATCCATCAAACATAGCAAAACAGGCAATGCGAAATAAAAGGCAGAATCTGTCAAAACGAACAGTCCGTAAAGACGAATTTTTCTGGGGAACTTAACTTGCTCAGATGAAAATTCTCAAATTGAATGAAAGTTGCGTACATATCTGAGGATCACGCACGTAAATTGGCAGATTTTTATAAATTACCTACAGAAGGGGCGGCTCAATTTCGTGACAGTAAGAAATCTGTTTCTGCGCAGTAATCCAAATCTAGTATTGACTTTACTATCAAAGACTTTACTTGGCACAACAATGCAATAAAATAAAGATAAGGAGAGGTTGCTACAGTAGTAACAACTTCCAAGACTCAAATATAAAACAAAAGTGCAGAAGTAAAATAATGGGTTGTCTCCCATAAGCGCTTTTTTAACGCCTTTCAGCCTAGGCGCAGAAAGTGTGAATCAAGTATTATCAAGAGATGAAGCATCAACATCATAATTTGTTATAATAATAGAATCATAAGGTAACTTCATTCTCTTTCTAGGGAAGTGTTCCATACCTTTTTTAGAGGAAATTGATACTTAATATTCCCTTCCTTCATATCAATAATAGCACCAACGAGTTCGAAGAAAAGGTCTTCCCAATATAATGAGACAAGATGCATTGCATTCAATATCCAAGACAACAAAATCAACGGGGACAAGGTTATTGTTAACCATAATGTGAACATTATTAATCCTCCCCAAAGGTTTCTTTATAGCATTATCAGCAAGATTAACATCGAAATAACAATTTTTCAATGGTGGCAAGTCAAGCATATGATAAATTTTCTTAGGCATAACGAAATACTTGCACCAAGATTACATAAAGCATTAAAATTAAAATCATTGACCTTCATCTTAATGATGGGCTCCCAACCATCTTCTAACTTTCTAGGAATAGAAGTCTCAAGTTTTAATTTCTCTTCTCTAGCTTTTATGAGAGCATTTGTAATATGTTTTGTAAAGGCCAAATTTATAGCACTAGCATTGGGACTTCTAGCAAGTTTTTGTAAGAACTTTATAACTTCAGAGATGTGACAATCATCAAAATCTAAATCATTATGATCTACAGCAATGGGATCATTGTCCCCAATATTTTGAAAAATTTCAAGCAGTTTTATCACAAACAGTTTCAGTAGTTTTAGCAATTTCAACAGTTTCAGGCAATTTTGCACGCTTTGCACTAGGAGTAGAAACATTGCTAACACCAATTATTTTACCATTGATAGTAGGGGTGTAGAAACATGTGAAACATCATCATTACTAGTGGTGGTAATAGTCCAAACTTTAGCTACATTATTCTTAGCTAGTTTTTCTTCTCTTTCCCACCTAGCATGCAATTCAACCATCAATCTAATATTCTCATTAATTCGAACTTGGATGGCGTTTGCTGTAGCAAATGACTTAATATCTTTATCTTCATTAGGCATAACTTTCAATTTTAAAAGATCAACATCAGAGGCAAGACTATCAACCTTAGAAGCAAGAATATCAATTTTATCAAGCTTTTCTTCAACAGATTTGTTAAAAGCAGTTTGTGTACTAATAAATTCTTTAAGAATGGCTTCAAGACCAGGGGGTACACTCCTATTATTGTTGTAAGAATTCCCATAAGAATTACCATAACCATTACCATTATTAGAAGGATATGGCCTATAGTTGTTACCGGAATTATTCCTATAAGCATTGTTGTTGAAATTATTACTTTTAATGAAGTTCACATCAACATGCTCTTCTTGAGCAACCAATGAAGCTAAAGGAACATTATTAGGATCAACATTAGATCTACCATTCACAAGCATAGACATAATAGCATCAATCTTATCACTCAAGGAGGAGGTTTCTTCAACAGAATTTACCTTCTTACCTTGTGGAGCTCTTTCCGTGTGCCATTCAGAGTAATTGATCATCATATTATCAAGAAACTTTGTTGCCGCACCTAAGGTGATGGACATAAAAGTACCTCCAGCAGCTCAATCCAATAGGTTCCGCGAAGAAAAATTCAATCCTGCATAAAAGGTTTGGATGATCATCCAAGTAGTTAGTCCATGGGTAGGGCAATTCTTTACCAAAGATTTCATTCTTTCCCATGCTTGAGCAACATGTTCATTATCCAATTGCTTAAAAATCATTATGCTACTTCTCAAAGATATAATTTTAGCGGGAGGATAATATCTACCAATGAAAGCATCCTTACATTTAGTCCATGAATCAATACTATTCTTAGGCAAAGATAGCAACCAATCTTTAGCTCTTCCTCTTAAGGAGAAAGGAAACAATTTTAATTTTATAATGTCACCATCTACATCCTTATACTTTTGCATTTCACAAAGTTCAACAAAATTATTAAGATGGGCAGCAGCATCATCAGAACTAACACCAGAAAATTGCTCTCTCATAACAAGATTTAGTAAAGCAGTTTAATTTCAAAAAATTCTGCTGTAGTAGCAGGTGGAGCAATAGGTGTGCATAGGAAATCATTATTATTTGTGCTAGTGAAATCACACAACTTAGTATTCTCGGGAGTATTCATTTTAACATTAGTAAATAAAGCAAACTAAATAAAGTAAATGCAAGTAACTAATTTTTTTGTGTTTTTAATATAGAGAACGCAAACAAGACAAGTAAATAAAGTAAATGCAAGTAACTAATTTTTTTGTATTTTTGATATAGAGAGCAAACAAAGAAGTAAATAAAATAAAATCTGGGGAATTTTTGCGCTTTAAAGTAAAACAGATACACAATGAATCGAAGTTTCACTTGATCTTGGTGGAATTGAAGTAGCTCATCAAGTCAAGCGCTATAAACCTCAAAGTGACTTTGTTAAAACCTTGTTTTGGGTAGAAATGATTTGATCTAAGGGGTTAGATCAAATGGAATTAATATTCAACACAACAACACTTTACTCAATGATCAATTGCTTGATCTTATAAAAGATCATAACATGGTATTCTTTGCCATAACATAAGAACATCTATTAAATTGGAAATTAAGTAATAATAAATGGAGAACCCAATTCTTCACTTATCTCCTCCATGTCGCTAAAACTAACCCATGTCCTTACCATGAACCTCATGGTAATTCTTGAACTCAACACCAACACAAGCTTATCATTAAACCCTAGAGATGGGAGAAGCCCATAACTATCAAATAGATAATAATCAAACTCTAAGTTATTAACAACTAAAAGTTAAGAACTACACTTGGGGTATAATTGAATTCACTTTAAAACTGAATTACCAAATATGGTAAAACACAAGGACCTAAGTGCATAAAAGCCCCACATTCTTATTTTAAGCATAACTATTTAAATATGTGGAATATCACAAAACTAAATTCATTTACATTACGAATTATAGTTCAAACTATTTGAATAAAATAAACTATGAGTACTTTGAAACTCACATGATCATGCCTTGGTGAAATCAAATATCATCATTCAAAATTGGGGTATAATCCTTAGCTTTGACATTTTGATCCCAATAATGATATAAATACCATCACATATGATATAGTGACTCAACCACAAGCATAAAATCATTCCCAAGATATTTAGTAACAAAAGCCATTTGGCTATCCAAAAACAAATTACATGAGAGGATAATCATCATGCCACATTGGATGAAAATATCTACATAACTTGAATCCCAAGCTATGCCACCTCATGCTTAAAGGATTGCTATGGATGAGAGCATGACAACCAAGCACCTTACTCATCAAATGAAAACAAGAGTCATCCACCTATGTGTCATGATATTAGAGCATGCCCAAGCCTATAAAAGGAACCCTCTACCTCATTCATCTCATCATCTTGCACCATGATGCAAGAAGACCAACACATTGAGCCACTCCATAAAATAGTTAGGATCAAGATGAAGCAGCTAGGAGGTGGAGGCATGCCACAAGATGCGGGTTTATCAGAATTCCTGAAGAACAAGCTACGAGAAGATAGCAAGGTAGAAATTCTAAGGAAGACCACATATATAGATAATCACATCATCATTCCTAGAGTAGAACCTTAGATTATAATCCAAGTCCTTGTGGAGTGAGAGGGGTAATTGGTAAAACCATATCTAAATATTTCTAGTAATAACTTAGGAAGCCAAACCTTGATCATTATAAATTGTGTAATGATCATAAACCCTAAGAACTTGAAGTAGAAGATATAAGCTCATAAGTAAAGCTTAGAGTTAAAGCCTATAATATATATGGTGAAAAACCATTCATCATTATCACCAAAGTTAACTATAAAAAGAATTATAGCTACTTTAGTTACTTTAACAATAGATTAAGAATATAAAAGAAATCTATTGGTATAAGATAAAACCAATTCTCAAGTCCTTTGTAACTAAAGGAGAACAACAACTATTAAGCAAGTAACCACCTTATCATGGAAAGTGGAAATTAAACCCTATCCAATGCAATATGGTGTCATCTCATCTCTATAACCAAAATTGCATCCTCATTAATATCTTATGCTTCAATTCATGAACATATATAAGAAAACCTTGTGCCACATTTTATGATTAAAACCATATAAGTAGTGATCAACCATTAATCTTTGTAACCAAGATCAATCATGATGGAACCAATATCTACTTAGATCCTTTCAAATATAAAGATAATATAAACTATGATAAAAGGGGTTATGATAGAAACTATAAAACACTAAAAACTTGGGAACTCACATAAAATCATGTGCAAGTGACCAACTCTTCAAATATGAAGCCAAGTCCTCATACTAACTTACAAAACAATTGGGATAAGAATAATCAACTCTAATTATCCAACATGGAGTTGCATCATAAATGAGAAAGAGAATTAAAATAAATGTCTAAATTCTTGTCTAATTAAAATTAGAGCAAAAGCTCCCATATATTTGTGTTTATTCAAAAAACAATACAATAATACAATGATCCTTGAATTAGACCTCATGAAATACAAATTGATAAACATCTGAAAAACAGAAAAGAATTCAAAGCTGAATTAAAACCAGAGATTCAAATTTGAAAGAAATATAAAACAGAAAATAAAAAAAAACAGAAAAGAAAATGAAAGAGAGCCACACCTGGACTCACCTGCCGTCGCAGCCCACGCTGCAGCCCACCAAGCAGCCCAATGCCCAGCTCAAAACCACAGCCCAGCACCGGCCCGTACCTCTTCGTCCAAAATATCGAGGACACGTTCATCCTCATCCTCTCCAACGCACCTGGGAGCCAGCACGACGACGTGATCTCCTTCCCCTCAGCGCTGGCGCCTCCTCCTTCCTCGACGGTGTGACGAGGCTCGCTTCTGCGCCTATAAAAGCTCCGAGATGAACACAGGCCCGAGTTCTTCCCTCTCTCTGTTAAATTTCGCCCAAATCAAAAACCTAGCTGAGCCGGCCAAACCCTATCGCCATTGATTGGAGCATCCCCGAGCCAAGCTGAGCACGCCATCGTGACCGCCGTCCTCAACTTGCTCTACCTGCAAGAGGAATCGAGCTGCCGTGCTCGGAATCGTCTCCGACGAGCTCGTCTTCCCCGACGCCGGGAGCGAGCAATTCCGGCGACGCCGACCACCATTGACGACGCCATCAAGCCCTGCGTGCTCCTGGTGAGCCCCTGAAGCTCGTAGCATGCCTATCCTGCTCGATTGCGTCCTCTAGCTTCACCGCATCACTCATACCGCGAGCTCTGCCGCTCGGTTCCGCCGCCGGCCGAGCTCCGGCGACCATTTGGTGGCGGCGCCACCACCACTAGGACCGCCTCCTCATTCTCTTTCCAACCAGCACACGCACGCCCCCGCGGGAACGCAGAATCGCCGGCGTCCACCACCTCTGGCCGCCGGTGAGGTACCAGGCTGCCACATCGACGCCACGGTGGCCCTGACGTGGACTCTGGCCCACTGGTCAGTGTCTTCGTGGGTAAGAAACCCGGGTAGCTCTAGTATTTGGTTTCATTTTAGTTCAAATTCATCAATGCTGCAAACTTCCAATAATTGTAGTAAATTCATAAAAGCTCAGAAAAATACAAATGACATATCAGAATTCTTATAAAAGAAAAATCTATCCAATAAAAATATAAAATGAAATTTATATTTTATATAGAAATTCAATTATTTAATACTTGTTATTAAGCCTTTAATTTTAATTCTAAATTCAATTAAAATTCAATAATTAGGAAAACTTCATAAAATAAATAAAAACCAGTAAGTAATTAAGGAAAGCATTAAAAATTAATTTTCCTTTACTATTAACATATTAAATCCTTATTAGGAGGATTTTAAAACCTAATTAATAATTATATTAATTATTAATCCATTACAAAAATAATAAAATACCAAATTCAATATTATTTTTATTTAGAAATTATTAATAACTTCAAATTCAAAATGAAGTTATTAATCATAGAACTCCATGGTAAATAGTAAACCCTAGTTCCATAAGAAAGAAAACTTGGAACTCATCATTTCATGTGTAATCCTAAAACCCTAAACACTATTAGGAACCCTAGTTCCATTATTACATGTGAACCCTAAATTGCTTCTCAACCTAAACCTAGGTTGGAGCATGTGATCATAATAGTTCCTTTCAATCATAGAACCATAGTAGCCACTAAATGTGTACCATGACCACATAAAATGTAGTAACCATCCTTACTAATTAGCATCCCATGTGTTCATCTTCAACGAGACCTAGATAATTAAGTAGGGATAACCAAGTGTAAACCCTAGATCCTTTTACCAAAGCCATCAGTTTTATTCATTCCTATTTAGCATCACACTATCGTGATGAACCCTAATAACAACCATACCTACTATTTTGTATTACATTCCCTACTCCACTAAACCCTACTAGTGTTGGATACCAATTATCAACCATCCTATTTAAAAGCCAATTATTCCTTACTTAACGGAACCAACGAGTAAATTCTAGACAACCTCAACCCTAATTAATATACTTCTCATTATTTAAGAAGTATGTTCTTCAAAAGTTATTCTTTTGAAGAAAATAAGGAATCATCACCAACCACGCTTACAAGGACCTATAAACCCTAGCCAGACTATCATTAGCAAGATAAACCAACCTTGACAACCACCATGTATAATGAATTGCTTAGGATGCCTAGGCTTAACTTAACCTTACAAGCCCTAGGTGTTGATGAATCCAACTTTGTTGGGATCCATCTAATACTTACTCCAGAAACTAAATGAAACCATAGTCAACCATAGAAACCCCCCAACCTAATTATCATACTTGTTTTTTATTAAAGAACATGTTCTTCAAAAGTTATTCTTTTAAAGTATATGATAATTAATCATTAACCATGTCATATAGTACTAAAACTTACCACTGTTCTTTACTTGTTAACATTATGCCAATTATCATTCTTTGTGTGCTCAACTGATTACTATGTTTTATCATATAACTTGTACATTATACCAAGTACTCAAACCTTAATAAGAACCTTGTTTGTGAATCACTCTAAAAAGTGCAACACACCCTGAATTAATCATCACAACTCACTAATCCAAAATCATCGGGTTTAGGTCACGCTTAGAGCGATTGCATCTCATTATTATGCATTATTGCATCCTTGCCAATCTTTTAAACATCGTCTTTACCGGACGATGATGCTATTTCAGAATTTGGAGTTATTACGCATCGAAGACCTTGTCTGCATAATCTTGCAGTCAAGAAAGGCAAGTTCATCGCTTGCTCATGTCATTTGAGTATCTTTATCAAATTACTTGCAAAATACTATAATTATCACTATTGCATAAAAATCAAAACCACTACTTTCATAACTATGAATATGACTATGTGGTGGGCAATGGAACCATGGATTGTGTTGATATGGTGGAGGTTCCATTGCACGGGTTTATATCCATCTAGGATTAAACAACAAATGTCGCCGATGATTCTTGTGCCGTAATACCCGTGTTAACCATAAGATCCGGAGTGGGACGGAGTAGTCAAAAGTGTTTCCACCTCTCGTTCATCAACGGATGCGCTTTACCGTAGACACTTGTATCTGTCGGCGGCAAGCGGTAGGCTGGGGAAGCCTTAAGTCCCCACGGCACGGTCCGTAGACACTTGTCGTTCGAAGAACAAGCGGTAGGCTGGGGAAGCCTTAAGTCCCCACGGTATTGCGGTCTATGATGGGTTGCAGCCACCGGCGTAGGAGTGTATGGTAGAGCCTAGCACTGTTGTCGTGGTCGGGGTCCACCTTGAAATCTACAGGAATAATGGGACCGACGTGGACCCAGGGTCGGCGCATGCAACAACGGGTGGGTGTTCGAGGTAGTGGAGGAACATGATTGGCTAGACCTTATATCGGGCCTCACACCAAAGGAAGTGTGGACGGGGAGTACGCCCGGTTGGCACCAAGGATAAGATCTCTTATGGGTAAAGCAACACACCTCTGCAGAGTGTAAAGAACCGTGACCTGTCACTCCCTGTTCCGGGATATGGAACTGCGAACGCGGCCGGAAAGGAGCTCCATGAAGTTCTAGTAAACCGGTGAAGGCTGACGGACATAGTTCTTCCGAATAAAAGCAACCTCTTGAAGAAATGATTATGAAAATCTGCATTGGTATTAGACTTTACTGGTCTAATGCTGTAGCTAGTGCATTAAACACCTCTTTCCTATAATGAACTTGTTGAGTACGCTCGTACTCATCCCACTCTTAAATCCCCTGCTTAGATATGGAGGCATCGAAGGAGGATCTACAGTGCAACCCGAAGGCCGAGGAGTCAACAACTACTTCAAGGAACAAGATCTTGTCAGAGGAGACAAACACTACATCCAACAAGGAGAAAAACCTAGATTAGCAATAGAAGGGAACTAGTTTCCTAAACCTAGCTCCTACTTAGCTAGAATCTATTCTTAGCCTCTTTAGCTAGTTAAATACTCTACAAATAGAGTTCGTGATAGGATTAGACTACGAGTCGTTCTTCTAGAGTTTATTTGCAGATTTACCTCATTGTAAAGTAGGAGGTTGTCGTTGATCTTATGTAACGAGTCAATATTGTAATTCTATAGACATGCCTTGGACCCGCATATGTTTCTGTTGTACCACTCGAGCGATATAATACTAGTGGAACGGTGTTTCATTGGTGTTATATCGGACTTGCATACTACACCATGCGGTGGTATGCGGGTCACCACAGTTGGTATCGAGCAAATGCTTTGACCCTAGGATTAAAACCCTTTAAAGGAGACCTATAGGATTGGTAGTGTCTATAGGAAGTGTCCTAGGTAAACCAAATACTTTTTATGACTTGAGATGGATATTCACTTGAGAATAATCCTGACACACTTGAGTCAACATTTCCTACCTATCCTTCCTAAGGGAAATTAGTTAGTTAATCCCAAACTTGTAGCATATCAATAAGTCTTTAAAACAATAGATGAGTAGATCACAGTTGGTATACAATACATGGTAGTCCAAAGAGAGGATACAACCATAAGGGAGATATCCTATTGGAAGATGTGTACCAATACATGTTATAGTTAAATAAGAATTACTCATATCTGTACTAGAAGTAATATCAAGTGATGAAGATAATTAAGATACCCTAATAGAAAATGTAGACCAAGATAAGTAATGAGTAAATAAATTATCTAAACTTATAAAACAACTGATAGTAATTGAAAATATAAGTTATTTAAGGTAGTATAGACCATGATGAGTCAATCATGGGAAGTAAGGAAGAGAGATAGAAATAAAACATGTCCACTCACAAAGTAGAGGTAGTAATTATATATGATTCATCTGGGGATCATTATGTGATAAACATGTAAAGTATTTAGGAAGAGTACAATAAGAAGCCAAGTGCTAAACAATAGTGCAAGAATTATGTCCCAAAACCATGGGAACTGTGTCAAGCACATCATGACCATAGTCTTATGATAATATAAACACTTGGAAGTATAGGAGCTATATCCCAATAGTTATGTGTCTAGAATAGTGATGTTAGAACCAGACATATCATGTGAGATAGCCCTCAACAAAATAGAAGTTAAGTAGTACTTCCAAAGAAAATTAGGTTAACCTTAACTATCCTAGACCACTTTGTTTCAAGTTTATCTCATTGCAACTGTGCAATTAAGGTAAAGGTTGAGACAAATAGTAGAATTCCCTATATTCGTGCTAAGTATCACGAAATAAACCTATATTATGTGGTGTTTTATACTACACATCAGAGCCTGATGTTTCGAGATGTCTTACTCAACTATATATTCAGGCTTATGATGGTGTGTATTATATGCACAAAGCTGAATCTTCTTGGATTTTATTGGATTTTCATTGTTTGACTAGATCCATACATGAAGTTAGACTTTGATATGCAAATGCATGTTGCAATATCAAGTCCTTACTTGATGCTATAGATCTAGAGGGAAATGGTATTCGTGTGAGGAAGTGACGAATTCTGTATATTTTGAAGACAAGATGAAGGTTCATCAGATAAAGGAAACAAAGTTGTGGGAAGTAACCACAATAATCTGAAGGAAGTACCAATCAACATTCATGCTTTACCTCAACGAGAGGAGTACTTTAGTACATGAGAAGCATGAAGGTAAGAAATATGGTGATTATGGTGAAGGCTGAAGCAGATCCATAGTCAACATAGAAGAGGGAATGCATGGGAATCACTTAGGATACTATAATCATAGTGTCGGCTAGTGGTTTCTTGCAAAATAAACCCTGAATGAAGGAAGGTGATATATGAAAACATAGCGGACATAAGAAGACCATAGTCGATATCGGAAGACCAAAATTGGTATAGGATCAATGCTTGTGAGATAAAGTAGAAGATGACTTGTCCGAGTTGATCGGAACCTATAATAGAAACCATTTTTAGATATCAAATAGCCACGGTTGGTATAATAACCACAAGTTGGTATCGGTTGGTAATACAAATAGTCCACGATTTAATTATTTGTAACAAAAGTTTGTGAACAAATAAAAGTCTTGTCAGCCAAATAGCTAGATCTATAATCATTTAGTTGAAGGATTCACATTGGATGTCCACAATTGAGTGGATACACCACAAACATTCTTCGCGAGACCTTAGAAGAAGTAAAAACCATAAGTTAGAATCAGACCAATATTCCAACCATAAGTCCAATAGTTGGAAGAAAAGGAGTTGAAGACCATAAGAAAACTCTAAGGGGTAGAGTAAACATTGAGTTGACTGTACAATAATTCAATGTTTTAAGCAAGATAGTTGATGAAGGTCTGAACTGAGAGGAAGTTCGATCTTATTTTCATAAGATTGTTTGACACTACTTTCAGAAGTATGTCAGACCAGAAGCCGAGGTTTATACCTCGAGGAAGTAAGAAGTGGACTATAAATTGAGAAAGTGAGTAGTATTTACTCAGAAGTACGAAAGCTCAAGTAAGTTAAGCATAAAGAAGTTGGACGAAGAAAATACCATATACCATGTACAGCTCAAGAAGGCCAAAGACCGAAGGAAATTGAACATACCAATACCAAAGACTAATAGAATGATTCCTTTCATGGAACCTAAAAGAACCAAAATAGTTAAAGGTATCAATCATAAACCATGATTGGATGGACTAAATGAGTCTAATCCATTCTTAGGGGAATAAATCATCATGACCAATTCCATGTTAAGTACCTTACTTAGTACCATTATTGCAGTTTTGGTAGTAAGGGAAAAAACAAAGACCTATTTTATCAAATAGGAGAATGTTATCCAATTAGTCTTCAGTTAAGACTGCCAGCACTAGAAGAAGTCTCAATCATTGAATCTTCAATGAGAAAGGAAACAAGCTTATAATATTGGAGGAAATCATGGAAGTAAAGGAAGTAATAGTTGTTTGATGTCAAACAGTAATGGATTCCAGGAAGAATCTGGACAAGGGATAAATTCAATTATATTCAGTGAGCTCACCACGGAGTACGAGAAAAGTCGTAGTCTGCACAAGTCAGATCCACACTTCGGAAACGTGAGAGAGTTCAAACTTCGAGGACGAAGTTTAGTTTAAGGGGTAGAGACTCGTAATATCCCGGGTATTGGGGTTACAAAAATAGAGGAAACAGATGTGTGCATTGCATTCATGCATAGAAAACTGCGGGAATTTTCGCGCTTTAAAGTAAAACAGATCACGATGAATCGAAGTTTCACTTGATCTTGGTGGAATTGAAGTAGCTCATCAAGTCAAGCGCTATAAACCTCAAAGTGACTTTGTTAAAACCTTGTTTTGGGTAGAAATGATTTGATCTAAGGGGTTAGATCAAATGGAATTAATATTCAACACAACAACACTTTACTCAATGATCAATTGCTTGATCTTATAAAAGATCATAACATGGTATTCTTTGCCATAACATAAGAACATCTATTAAATTGGAAATTAAGTAATAATAAATGGAGAACCCAATTCTTCACTTATATCCTCCATGTCTTAAAACTAACCCATGTCCTTACCATGAACCTCATGGTAATTCTTGAACTCAACACCAACACAAGCTTATCATTAAACCCTAGAGATGGGAGAAGCCCATAACTATCAAATAGATAATAATCAAACTCGAAGTTATTAACAACTAAAAGTTAAGAACTACACTTGGGGTATAATTGAATTCACTTTAAAATGAATTACCAAATATGGTAAAACACAAGGACCTAAGTGCATAAAAGCCCCACATTCTTATTTTAAGCATAACTATTTAAATATGTGGAATATCACAAAACTAAATTCATTTACATTACGAATTATAGTTCAAACTATTTGAATAAAATAAACTATGAGTACTTTGAAACTCACATGATCATGCCTTGGTGAAATCAAATATCATTATTCAAAATTGGGGTATAATCCTTAGCTTTGACATTTTGATCCCAATAATGATATAAATACCATCACATATGATATAGTGACTCAACCACAAGCATAAAATCATTCCCAAGATATTTAGTAACAAAAGCCACTTGGCTATCCAAAAACAAATTACATGAGAGGATAATCATCATGCCACATTGGATGAAAATATCTACATAACTTGAATCCCAAGCTATGCCACCTCATGCTTAAAGGATTGCTATGGATGAGAGCATGACAACCAAGCACCTTACTCATCAAATGAAAACAAGAGTCATCCACCTATGTGTCATGATATTAGAGCATGCCCAAGCCTATAAAAGGAACCCTCTACCTCATTCATCTCATCATCTTGCACCATGATGCAAGAAGACCAACACATTGAGCCACCCCATAAAATAGTTAGGATCAAGATGAAGCAGCTAGGAGGTGGAGGCATGCCACAAGATGCGGGTTTATCGAATTCCCGAAGAACAAGCTACGAGAAGATAGCAAGGTAGAAATTCTAAGGAAGACCACATATATAGATAATCACATCATCATTCCTAGAGTAGAACCTTAGATTATAATCCAAGTCCTTGTGGAGTGAGAGGGGTAATTGGTAAAACCATATCTAAATATTTCTAGTAATAACTTAGGAAGCCAAACCTTGATCATTATAAATTGTGTAATGATCATAAACCCTAAGAACTTGAAGTAGAAGATATAAGCTCATAAGTAAAGCTTAGAGTTAAAGCCTATAATATATATGGTGAAAAACCATTCATCATTATCACCAAAGTTAACTATAAAAAGAATTATAGCTACTTTAGTTACTTTAACAATAGATTAAGAATATAAAAGAAATCTATTGGTATAAGATAAAACCAATTCTCAAGTCCTTTGTAACTAAAGGAGAACAACAACTATTAAGCAAGTAACCACCTTATCATGGAAAGTGGAAATTAAACCCTATCCAATGCAATATGGTGTCATCTCATCTCTATAACCAAAATTGCATCCTCATTAATATCTTATGCTTCAATTCATGAACATATATAAGAAAACCTTGTGCCACATTTTATGATTAAAACCATATAAGTAGTGATCAACCATTAATCTTTGTAACCAAGATCAATCATGATGGAACCAATATCTACTTAGATCCTTTCAAATATAAAGATAATATAAACTATGATAAAAGGGGTTATGATAGAAACTATAAAACACTAAAAACTTGGGAACTCACATAAAATCATGTGCAAGTGACCAACTCTTCAAATATGAAGCCAAGTCCTCATACTAACTTACAAAACAATTGGGATAAGAATAATCAACTCTAATTATCCAACCTGGAGTTGCATCATAAATGAGAAAGAGAATTAAAATAAATGTCTAAATTCTTGTCTAATTAAAATTAGAGCAAAAGCTCCCATATATTTGTGTTTATTCAAAAAACAATACAATAATACAATGATCCTTGAATTAGACCTCATGAAATACAAATTGATAAACATCTGAAAAACAGAAAAGAATTCAAAGCTGAATTAAAACCGAGAGATTCAAATTTGAAAGAAATATAAAACGAGAAAATAAAAAAAAACAGAAAAGAAAATGAAAGAGAGCCACACCTGGACTCACCTGCCGTCGCAGCCCACGCTGCAGCCCACCAAGCAGCCCAATGCCCAGCTCAAAACCACAGCCCAGCACCGGCCGTACCTCTTCGTCCAAAATATCGAGGACACGTTCATCCTCATCCTCTCCAACGCACCTGGGAGCCAGCACGACGACGTGATCTCCTTCCCCTCAGCGCTGGCGCCTCCTCCTTCCTCGACGGTGTGACGAGGCTCGCTTCTGCGCCTATAAAAGCTCCGAGATGAACACAAGCCCGAGTTCTTCCCTCTCTCCGTTAAATTTCTCCCAAATCAAAAACCTAGGCTGAGCCGGCCAAACCCTATCGCCATTGATTGGAGCATCCCCGAGCCAAGCCGAGCACGCCATCGTGACCGCCATCCTCAACTTGCTCTACCTGCAAGAGGAATCGAGCTGCCGTGCTCGGAATCGTCTCCGACGAGCTCGTCTTCCCGACGCCGGAGCGAGCAATTCCGGCGACGCCGACCACCATTGACGACGCCATCAAGCCCTGCGTGCTCCCGGTGAGCCCCCGAAGCTCGTAGCATGCCTATCCCGCTCGATTGCGTCCTCTAGCTTCACCGCATCACTCATACCGCGAGCTCCGCCGCTCGGTTCCGCCGCCGGCCGAGCTCCGGCGACCATTTGGTGGCGGCGCCACCACCACTAGGACCGCCTCCTCATTCTCTTTCCAACCAGACACACGCACGCCCCCGCGGGAACGCAGAATCGCCGGCGTCCACCACCTCTGGCCGCCGGTGAGGTACCAGGCTGCCACATCGACGCCACGGTGGCCCTGACGTGGACTTTGGCCCACTGGTCAGTGTCTTCGTGGGTAAGAAACCCGGGTAGCTCTAGTATTTGGTTTCATTTTAGTTCAAATTCATCAATGCTGCAAACTTCCAATAATTGTAGTAAATTCATAAAAGCTCAGAAAAATACAAATGACATATCAGAATTCTTATAAAAGAAAAATCTATCCAATAAAAATATAAAATGAAATTTATATTTTATATAGAAATTCAATTATTTAATACTTGTTATTAAGCCTTTAATTTTAATTCTAAATTCAATTAAAATTCAATAATTAGGAAAACTTCATAAAATAAATAAAAACCAAGTAAGTAATTAAGGAAAACATTAAAAATTAATTTTCCTTTACTATTAACATATTAAATCCTTATTAGGAGGATTTTAAAACCTAATTAATAATTATCTTAATTATTAATCCATTACAAAAATAATAAAATACCAAATTCAATATTATTTTTATTTAGAAATTATTAATAACTTCAAATTCAAAATGAAGTTATTAATCATAGAACTCCATGGTAAATAGTAAACCCTAGTTCCATAAGAAAGAAAACTTGGAACTCATCATTTCATGTGTAATCCTAAAACCCTAAACACTATTAGGAACCCTAGTTCCATTATTACATGTGAACCCTAAATTGCTTCTCAACCTAAACCTAGGTTGGAGCATGTGATCATAATAGTTCCTTTCAATCATAGAACCATAGTAGCCACTAAATGTGTACCATGACCACATAAAATGTAGTAACCATCCTTACTAATTAGCATCCCATGTGTTCATCTTCAACAGACCTAGATAATTAAGTAGGGATAACCAAGTGTAAACCCTAGATCCTTTTACCAAAGCCATCAGTCTTATTCATTCCTATTTAGCATCACACTATCGTGATGAACCCTAATAACAACCATACCTACTATTTTGTATTACATTCCCTACTCCACTAAACCCTACTAGTGTTGGATACCAATTATCAACCATCCTATTTAAAAGTCAATTATTCCTTACTTAACAGAACCAACAGTAAATTCTAGACAACCTCAACCCTAATTAATATACTTCTCATTATTTAAGAAGTATGTTCTTCAAAAGTTATTCTTTTGAAGAAAATAAGGAATCATCACCAACCCTGCTTACAAGGACCTATAAACCCTAGCCAGCTATCATTAGCAAGATAAACCAACCTTGACAACCACCATGTATAATGAATTGCTTAGGATGCCTAGGCTTAACTTAACCTTACAAGCCCTAGGTGTTGATGAATCCAACTTTGTTGGGATCCATCTAATACTTACTCCGGAAACTAAATGAAACCATAGTCAACCATAGAAACCCCCAACCTAATTATCATACTTGTTTTTTATTAAAGAACATGTTCTTCAAAAGTTATTCTTTTAAAGTATATGATAATTAATCATTAACCATGTCATATAGTACTAAAACTTACCACTGTTCTTTACTTGTTAACATTATGCCAATTATCATTCTTTGTGTGCTCAACTGATTACTATGTTTTATCATATAACTTGTACATTATACCAAGTACTCAAACCTTAATAAGAACCTTGTTTGTGAATCACTCTAAAAAGTGCAACACACCCTGAATTAATCATCACAACTCACTAATCCAAAATCATCGGGTTTAGGTCACGCTTAGAGCGATTGCATCTCATTATTATGCATTATTGCATCCTTGCCAATCTTTTAAACATCGTCTTTACCGGACGATGATGCTATTTCAGAATTTGGAGTTATTACGCATCGAAGACCTTGTCCGCATAATCTTGCGATCAAGAAAGGCAAGTTCATCGCTTGCTCATGTCATTTGAGTATCTTTATCAAATTACTTGCAAAATACTATAATTATCACTATTGCATAAAAATCAAAACCACTACTTTCATAACTATGAATATGACTATGTGGTGGGCAATGGAACCATGGATTGTGTTGATATGGTGGAGGTTCCATTGCACGGGTTTATATCCATCTAGGATTAAACAACAAATGTCGCCGATGATTCTTGTGCCGTAATACCCGTGTTAACCATAAGATCCAGAGTGGGACGGAGTAGTCAAAAGTGTTTCCACCTCTCGTTCATCAACGGATGCGCTTTACCGTAGACACTTGTATCCGTCTGGCGGCAAGCGGTAGGTCGGGGAAGCCTTAAGTCCCCACGGCACGATCCGTAGACACTTGTCGTTCGAAGAACAAGCGGTAGGTCGGGGAAGCCTTAAGTCCCCACGGTATTGCGGTCTATGATGGGTTGCAGCCACCGGCGTAGGAGTGTATGGTAGAGCCCGAAGCATCGTTGTCGTGGTCGGGGTCCACCTTGAAATCTACAGGAATAATGGGACCGACGTGGACCCGGTGGTCGGCGCATGCAACAACGGGTGGGTGTTCGAGGTAGCGGAGGAACATGATTGGCTAGACCTTATACCGGGCCTCACACCAAAGGAAGTGTGGACGGGGAGTACGCCCGGTTGGCACCAAGGATAAGATCTCTTATGGGTAAAGCAACACACCTCTGCCAGAGTGTAAAGAACCGTGACTCCGTCACTCCCCGTTCCGGGATATGGAACCGCGAACGCGGCCGGAAAGGAGCTCCATGAAGTTCTAGTAAATCGGTGAAGGCCGACGGACATAGTTCTTCCGAATAAAAGCAACCTCTTGAAGAAATGATTATGAAAATCTGCATTGGTATTAGACTTTCCGGTCTAATGCCGTAGCTAGTGCATTAAACACCTCTTTCCTATAATGAACTTGTTGAGTACGCTCGTACTCATCCCACTCTTAAATCCCCTGCTTAGATATGGAGGCATCGAAGGAGGATCTACAAGTGCAACCCGAAGGCCGAGGAGTCAACAACTACTTCAAGGAACAAGATCTTGTCAGAGGAGACAAACACTACATCCAACAAGGAGAAAAACCTAGATTAGCAATAGAAGGGAACTAGTTTCCTAAACCTAGCTCCTACTTAGCTAGAATCTATTCTTAGCCTCTTTAGCTAGTTAAATACTCTACAAATAGAGTTCGTGATAGGATTAGACTACGAGTCGTTCTTCTAGAGTTTATTTGCGTATTTACCTCATTGTAAAGTAGGAGGTTGTGCTCGATCTTATGTAACGTAGTCAATATTGTAATTCTATAGACATGCCTTGGACCCGCATATGTTTCTGTTGTACCACTCTGAGCGATATAATACTAGTGGAACGGTGTTTCATTGGTGTTATATCAGACTTGCATACTACACCATGCAGTGGTATGCCGGGTCACCACAGCGTCAAAGGGTAAACGCTGCTTTGGGTCTCTTGTGGAGTCAGTCACAAACGTCTGACATGAGAGTTTAAATAGTAGTAATTATTTAAGATAACATATGGTATAACATGTAAGATGAAGCTAAACAGTACTACTCACGCAAAATCTGAGATCCATAATGTGAAAGTTACTGTCCATAAGCAATCGGGATTCGTCTTTAGCGGTTACCCGTACAGCCATGTTGAAACATTCAGTGTCTATACCATTTGTATCCTTCAGCAAGTCTTTCAGTTGTTTAAGACTTATATTAATTGGGTAGGGCTTAGAGCTCTGAACCCATATTTCTCTACAAAAAAAACATGAAGTTAACCCACAGATAAATATAACACTTCAAGTTGGTCAAAATCGTATATAAATTGCACTTACTTCATGCTCTCTTCGTCGTTAACATCCAAAATATATTTCCTAAGTTTGGACAATAACTCATTTTTGTTAATCGGATTCTTGGCCATCCTAGAAGGAAGTGAAGTGTCATTGAGCAACTCAGACCGTTGTGATACTTCAGTAGGGGGAGGACAATTCTTGTCCCACATAATGACATCGCCTGTATCTTTATCATTGTCTAGATGCTCATATTCTGGGGTTCCTTTTAAATTATTCAAAACAGTATCATGCAGAAGTAAAGGCAATTGCTTCCTAAATAATTTGATAACATCCTGCAAAATAAATAGGCAAATTATTAATGGCATCATCGTTATTGCATTAGCTATAATATTTAATTTTCGAAATCTTCAGAAGTACCTGTGTTACATCATGTGCTAGTTTGTGGCCTGTCCATTCTTCCATGAGTTTGATCACAAACAACCCGCATGATGAGCTGCACCATTTTAACAATTCATTGATGTAAGTCCAACAACTTTTTAAATAGCAAAAGATAATACATTGGTACATACCCATCTGTCTGTAGTGGGTCCTGAATAGACTCCTCCCATGGCCAGGTAGTTATTTCAATGTCTTGCCACTTCTCACCTAGTTTAAAATCACTAGTCTGAGTTATAAAAAAGATATAACCTTTTTTCCGCAAACAATTAAACATGAATATGAGGGTGTCAAGTGATTACGGTAACTTGTAGGTCTGGACGCTCCATGCTTGGACCAAATGAATCAAAAATTTGTATGCAGCGGTTGGGCCCATTGACGTTAAATAGAATCCAATGATTTCTATTCGCGTTAACAGGCACAAAGAGCTAACAAGAAAGAAAGTAAGTGGTAGCAATAGCTTTGGATCTAATTAGTAATCAAAAAATATTGTGATGTTACCATGTCATGTTTAAGATATTTAAGCACACGTTCTATAACCCTGTCACGATCACATGCACTAATAGGATTTGTGGCATCTCGACGCATCAAGTTTGACATATGTGTGCTTTCAAGCCAAACCTGACCACCTGCCCTTGTAGATAGATTGTAACATCCCAAGAGTAATACCTAGATCCTTTTTACCTTTCTTGCATTGTTGTCATCTCATCATGTTGCACTCATGCATTTCACCACTTTGGTTTTACTAAATTGCATTTGCCTTTGGTTTTTCTTTGTTGGTTTTCTTCCTTCCTCCTTCTTCTTGGTTCATCCCCTTACTCTTGTGATGTTCCAAGAAAAGCACACACCTTTCCTTTCCCCTCTTTAACCCTAATACACATAGGTCATGCCAAATTTTCCTATAATTTGGTGTCACCTTCAAACCATCTCTTCTTTTCAAACCCTATGTACAACCTTCTTTTAATTTCTCTTACCATCATATGTGATATGGTGGATTCTCCTCATACTCTTTCCTCTCCTTCTTTTCTCAAACAACATCTGTTATCAAAATATACATTTTGGGTTTTAGTTGAAAACAAAATAAAATCAGAATTCAAAGAAGAGATAAAGAAAATAGAAAAAAAAACCTAAAACTAACCTACTTGCTATAACGCACCAGGCCACCCACCTATCTAACCCAACCCAGCCTAGCTAACTCTATCTAACCAGCAGTCTCTAAACCTACCCGGAAGCCCAGCCACGTTATGCCCAAGCCGAGCAACCTGGCCCAACTTCATCTGGCCGTTTTCCTGTTCTTCTTCTCCCTACGTGAAGACAACCCTGTACGAACACCACCATCACCGCACGTCCTCCTCCCTCTCTCTGGATGCTCGACACCTCAGCCCTTCCTCTCCTTTAAACACCAGAAGATGGCCAAAACCTAGCTGCTCTTACTCCTCCACCAAGCCGCCGCCGCCACACTCTGTTCTCCCTGGACAAAACCTCCTGAGCCAAAAACCGCCGCCGTCTACCTCCTGCCGCCGTCGCCATGGACGCCGCCGAGGTCACCTGAGCCGTGGAATCGAACCACCGTGCCCTCCTCTCCGTCCTGGACTGCTTCACGGAGCTGCACACGCCAAGCTCGGCACGCCCCCGACCACCTCTGCCCGTCTACTCCCCGGCCTTCTTCCTCTTCTTCAACTCCGACGGCCCCTCCACGGCAGCTCTTCCTCTTCAGCGAGCCCAGGGTGAGCACATCACTTCGTCTCACCCCTGCTTGCTTCTACGTGCATGGATCAGTACAGAAAAGCAAAAGAAAATGAGATCGAAATCGAAAACAGAAAAGCGCCAGTTTTCGTTCTGTTTCACGGTGCTGACTTTCGGTGTAGATCCTCGCTGCCACAGGTCACCCCAGAACGCGTATCTGGTACCTTTCGAAACACGGCTTCACCCTCTTTCCAGTGAGCTTTGAATCACCCAAATCGGACCAGAGACGACGACGCCATCATCAACCAAACTTCAGTCCAGAAAACGAAAACGAAATAAACGTGTCCTTTTTCTTTTCGATCTGTTCACGGTGGCTATTTCCGACGACCCTCGCCGCCGGCACAGGTCATCCCCACGCAAGTTCCTTACACCGTTGCAAAGCCACGACGTAGCTCTACATCTTTTCTGTTGGAAACTTTCCAAGAAGACGCACAGATTCGTCGCCATCTTCGTTCGAAAATCTGTCCAGAAAACGTTTTCCAGTTTACGGCCACGTCTCTCGATGATCATCGCCGGCGCCACGCTGTTCCGTTTCCACCCAAATCTGTCCCGTTGCAATCTCCCCACATCCCTCTTGCTCAAATACATAAGAGTCTCGTCTAGATCTTCCCAGGTTCCTCGTTCTCGATGCTTTAAAACGCGTGCACAAATCACCTGCAAGTGTCAGTCTTCAGTTCGCAAGTGTTCAAACTTCAGTTATCTGCGGCTCACACTTCAGCTATACTGCGACCTGGTTTCTGTCAAAACCGAGACAGCAGCCCAGTGGCGCAGCGCCACGACCCACGTCCGAGCAGCCCTGGGTTCGAATTCCCTTGGTTGCTTTTAACCAAAACCTTTTGTTTTTTTTTCGTTTAATTCTGAAAATTGAAATCTGGATACTTTTCAAATCATTTAAAAATGCACTTTTACAAATCCGATTTGGACAAACCATATGTCCATTTCGATCAGAAAAACATGCTCTTTCCAACCATGTAACTTGTTCCAACTTTTGAACAACTAAAATTGTGTCAATTTCAAATCTGGACTAAACTTGATTAATGTTGCATAATTCCTAACTTCAATTCTACATTTCCAAATTCAACAAATGATATGTCCATTCTCATCAGAAAAATAAGAGGAATTCAAATCTTGCATTCTCATGCATCATTGGCATCATCTCTGAATTGTCTAAATTAAATATGCAACATGAACAAAAACTATATGTGAGGGTGCTTATCATTTCATGTGTCATTAGAGCACCCCACTTAATTTTGCCTTGCACCAACCATCTTGCCATGTCATCATGCATCATATTGCGCATTGCACTTGTATTGATTTATGCTATATCTTCCTTGTATGTGCTTTTGGTTCTTCTCGAGTAGACGCCGACGCAGAGCAGTACGAGCCGGAGTACGAGTTCCCTCTGGAGGATCGTGTCGGTACTTCTACCTCTGATCTGACAGGCGAGCCCACCCCTTCACCTATTTTACTTTTACATGCTCTTTTGATCTATTGCTATCCTTATGTTGCGATTCTGTTGTGTCACGTGTCCTATCCACCCGTTATCTATATGTCCGAGATACACCTCCTCGCCCTACCTATTGTTTGTTGTTTGCCAGCTTTGCGAGTCGTAGGCGAGTTTAGGGTTTTCTGTTGATATCTCGAAATGTTCGGGATATCTTGTTGGGATGTTGACACATGCACTACCTTTTCAAAATGATGATGATAACTTTTTCTACAACTTAAAATTGCTAAGGGTTATAACATGCGAGAGGCATCCGTGAGCCCCTTTGCGAAAGCATCGAACTTTGACTTGCTAATGTCCCCTAGGACCCGAGTTCTTGTTATCTCGTTTCTAAGACCGAGCGCGCTAACCACTCGTGGGAGGATTTATCGGGACCCCCCATCACCCATTACCATTTCTCAAGTCCGTTGAAAAGTGGGCCACAACCTTGGTTTTATTTGCCTATGCCATGTATGCCATGTATGCCATGCTTTATTACCGTTGCCTTCGGGTGTTTACTACCGTTGCCTTCGGGTGTTTACTCGCATTGTACCCCGCGGAACGTTTAGCGAAGCGTGTGGTTCGCACGCCTAGCCGTTAACGCAAACCCTGAGTCCGCATCGGAGTACGGCCGAACTTCGTTTCGGGTAGCTTAGTCGGGTGGCCCCCCTAGGCATTCTTGTTGATTTGGGAACGGTCTTGTTGTGAGACTCCGCACTTGCTATGCGGGTTCGAGCATGCGTGTATGGTAACATTGGTGCACCCCCTGCAGGTTAAATCTTATCGATAAGCCGTGTCCGCGGTTATGGACGACTTGGAGCTGTTTAACTCGATCATAGAACAACTTACACTTAATGTTGTCGCTAATAACTTGCTAATTATTTGTGTAGTAAGTTAGCCCTATTATAATGGAATGGATATAAAATTGTCAACTGTGTGAGTGCCTTGTTAGTACCTCTTGGCTAAGGGGATCGCATCTGGCCGGGTTGTTGTTTGCGTAGTATAGAACTGCTAGATTATGCGCTCTCTCACCTTCTCTAATAGTAATAGACGAATGTTGTAGCGTGTCTCTATTGGTTAGTTGCTTTGCCGCCGCCAAACTCCACATATAGCCGGCGAAGTTTACACCGCCCACCGGCGAGCATAGCTGGTCTTGTCTCGCAAGTACGTGCCAACGGTACTTACCCTCGTTTTTCTTCCTCTTTTCCGAACACGCTTTTCGACAAACAGGTACGACGGATGATGAGCAAGTACGCTGGTGGCTACTTTGTCGAGTTCACGGACGACGACTTCGTTGCGTAGCAGGATCGTTCCTAAGGCACGGCACTCGTGGCTTGTTGGTTATGGGAACACCGCTTGATTATCTTCAGGACTCTTAGTCCCATTTGGTTCTTGTCTGTACCCAGACTATTTGGCTATCTTATGTATGATGTAGTGTTGGGACATGTGTCCTCTGAGTGTCATTTGGATCTTGCTCATTAGAGCGTTGCTATATATATGAACCTTATTTCCATCTTTTGTGTCATACATAGTCATGTTGTGATATTCAAGCCGTATTCTACCCTCGTATCCTCGTGCACGGTGTGTGTATGTGTGAAGTGCACAGAAGGTGAAGCACTCGGGCTTGGAAAGCCTATCGTGAGCCTTTGAGGTGGGTGTTGTGTGCATGGGCGTGTCGAGCCGTTGCTTGGCCTACCCATATGCTTGGGAATACGAGGCGACCTCACGGTCCTTTGTAGTGACCTCATGCACATAAACCCCTCTTACTTGCGCGCTCTAGGTTTTCCTACTCCCGGGGCTTACGGACTTGGTATCGAGCGAGATCGCCTTTAGGAGCCCCTTTGCAGCGGACGAAGTTGTGTCTAGAAACTCATATTTTAGTAGCTACATAGGAAAAATTGTGCGCAAGAGTAGGAATTCTGCTTTTATTTCTTACCCCACCCACCCTCCCTCTGGTAAGGACGAGCAACGGTTTTACTCTATTCTTATCTTGTTTCATCTAGGTTTGGACGTGTTTGTGGGAAACCATAGTGCCATAGGGAAAAATGTTTTGAAAAATTTCTGTACTATGGTTGCTTCATTATCATCCTTTGTCAATCTCCACATATAATCTGTTCTTTTGACATGTTGGTATTTTCATGCTAATGTGTTTCCTCTCTGTTGTTCCGTTGCTATCTCGACCACTTTTTGTTCCGGTGCATATATCAACTTTCCTTCCCCGAAGTTGTTTTTGCCAAGCTCATACCCTGTTGTTTCCCTTCCAATATGCATAACTAGTGTCAACACGACCCAAGTTATTGACACTTGCTATTGCAAAAACTTCCGTATAGCTCCACTTCATAAACCTCGCAAGGTATCTTTGTGAAGTACTGTTGCTGCTATCGTTCTAATCTCTTACATGTTATGGCTACCTCTCGTGTACTTGAATTCTTGTACCTTAAGATATCTTGTCATATTCATGTTTCCTCTGACGTTCTCGTTAGCACTAATATTGGGTTTTGTTAAATTCGATAAATGTGTTGATCTTGTTGTTCCGGCGCAACCCACCTACGTGCCTCGTCCGAAGGTTTTGTTTCCCGCCCTCCCACCCCTCTTTCTGTTCAACGGAGATCTCAAGTTCAGCAAAAGTTCTGTTTCAGCTTTACAAGACTAATGGTTCCTCGTCCTTCCTATCAACCCTTTCTCAACTACAGTTCTGTTTGATACCGGAGCGTCACATTCTTTCATCTATCAAAGTTTGAACTTTTTGTTCGAGGTTTTCCTCTTTCTTCTTCTTCTTCTTCTTCTTCTTAGTTCCGGCTTTAATGTCATCCTTGGCATGGATTGGTTGAAGGCCAACAAAGTTGTCATTGATTGCGCTGAGCATTCAGTTTCCCTTCCTACTTCGTCAGGAACCTTGACCTATACACCTTCTCAGACACCTTCCGTTCAGCTCTTTGCTTTGAATCCTAGCTCTCTTCCGGAGCTTGAGTCTATACCGGTGGTTTGCGACTTTCCTGATGTCTTTCCTGAAGAACTTCCAGGTATGCCACCTGACAGGGCTATTGAGTTCGTCATTGAACTAGAGCCTGGAACAGCTCCTATCTCAAAGCGACCATACAAAATGGGTCCAAATGAGTTGGCTGAACTCAAGAAGCAGACTTGATGAGTTGCAAAAACTTGGTTTCATTCAGCCAAGCACTTCTCCATGGGGATGTCCTACCATCTTCGTCAAGAAAAAGGATAAAACCGATCGATTGGTGGTTGATTACCGCCCTCTCAATGAGAAAACGATCAAGAATACATATCCTCTTCCTCGCATCAATGAGCTCTTTGATCAGCTTGCGGGTGCAACCGTGTTCTCTAAGATGGATTTGAGAAGTGGTTATCACCAAATCAAAATCCGCAAGGAGGATGTACCCAAGACAGGCCTTCAAAACTCGTTATGGTCTCTACGAATACACCGTTATGTCCTTTGGCCTCACTAATGCTCCTGCCACTTTCTCTCGGTTGATGAACTACATTTTCATGGAGTACCTCGACAAGTTTGTGGTAGTCTATCTTGATGATATCCTTGTCTACTCCAAGTCCAATGAGGAGCATGAAGAGCATCTTCGCCTCATCCTCATGAAGCTTCGTGAACACCGTCTCTATGCCAAGTTCTCCAAGTGTGAATTTTGGCTTCCTCAAGTCGTCTATCTTGGCCATGTCATTTCGGGAAAAGGCATTGCTCGTCAATCCCGAAACCGTCAAGGAAATCGTTGAATGGCTTCCTCCGAAGAATGTCAAGCAAGTGAGAAGTTTCCTCGGCTTGGCAAGTTACCGCCGCCGCTTTGTGGAAAATTTCTCCAAGATCGCCAAGCCTCTTACCGATCTCCTCGAAGAAAGACAAGAAGTTCCTTTGGTCTCCTCAATGCCAAGAAAGCTTTGATCTCCTCAAGCAGAAGCTCACTTCCACACCTGTCCTTGTCCTTCCAGATACTTCTAAGCCTTTCCAGATTTTCTGTGATGCCTCTCTTCATGGTCTAGGCGTTGTCCTCATGCAAGAACGTCAAGTTGTGGCATATGCTTCTCGTCAGTTGAAAAAGCATGAACTCAACTATCCCACACATGATCTCGAGCTTGCGTACCGTGTTACATGCTTTAATAACATGGCGCCAATACTTGTTGGGCAACAAATGTGAGATCTTCACCGACCACAAGAGTCTCAAATACATCTTCACACAACCCAACTTGAACCTCCCTCAAACGAGATGGATGGAAACCATCAAGGACTTTGATCTGTCTATCAACTACACTCCAGGCAAAGCTAATGTCATGGCTGACGCCCTTAGTCGCAAGTCCTATTGCAACAATCTCATGATTCAAGAAAGTCAACCTCGCTCTTTATGAAGAATTCAGGAAATTGAATCTTGAGCTTGTTCCCCAAGGCTACCTTGCAAACTTGGTGATCACGCAAACTCTTGAAGATAAGATCCGAAAAGGACAAGCTTGCGAGATATTTGCAGCAAGAACATCAAAGAGAATATGCACAAGCCCAAGTACAAGTCTTTCTCTCTCGACGATCAAGGAACTCTCTTCTTCCAAGGTCGTTTTGTTGTTCCGAATGATCCAGACCTGAGAAACCTCATTCTCAAAGAAGCTCACGACACTCCTCTTTCTATCCATCCCGCGGCAAGACAAAGATGTATCTCGATATCAAGTCTACCTATTGGTGGACTAGGATGAAAAGGGATGTTGCTCGCTATGTCTCGTAATGTGATGTCCGTCGCCGTGTCAAAGCGTAACATCGTAGACCCGCCGGTGTCCTCCAACCCCCGAAGATTCCCGAGTGGAAATGGGATAAGATTGAGATGGACTTTGTGACTCGGTTTTCCAAAGTCTCGCAAAGGCAATGATGCTATCTTCGTGGTGATCGACCGTCTTTCCAAGGTTGCTCACTTCCTTCTCGTCAAAGAAACAATATCTCGCTAGTCGGCTGGCTGAGCTCTACACCGCAAAGATTGTTTCTCTTCATGGTGTTCCCTTGGAAATAAGCTTCGATCGCGGAAGTATCTTCACTTCCAAGTTTTGGGCAAGTTTTCGAAAAGCTATGGGAACTAATCTGCTCTTCAGACATGACTTACCATCCTCAAACGAGTGGGCAAGTCGAAAGAGTCAATCGGATTCTCGAGGACATGCTCCGTGCCCGTGTTATCTCCTTCGGCATGAAATGGGAAGAATGCCTTCCATTCGCCGAGTTCTCTTACAACAACAGCCTATCAAGCCGCCTTGGGCATGGCACCCTTCGAAGCTCTCTATGGTCGCAAATGCGAACACCTCCGAACCGGTCCGAAACCGGTGAAAGGCAAATCTTTGGCCCCGATGTCATCAACGAGGTCGAAGAAAAGGTGCGAATCATTCGTGACAATCCGAAGATAGCACAATCTCTAGCAGTAAAAGCTATTATGATAGCAAGCACCGTGATATGTTATATCAGCCTGGTGATCAAGCTTACCTCCGTGTTACTCCTATGAGGGGCACTCATCGCTTCGGTATCAAAGGCAAGCTGGCGCCAAGATACATTGGTCCTTTTAAAGTTCTAGCAAAGCGTGGTGAAGTCGCTTACCTCCTTGAACTTCCTGAGAAGCTCTCAAAAGTGCACGATGTCTTCCACGTGTCACGACTCAAGAAGTGCTTCAAAGATCCGGCCGTGCAGCTTGATCACGAGTCCATTGACCTCCAAGAAGACCTCTCCTACAAAGAGCATCCCGTTCGGATTCTTGATGAAGCTGAACGCCGAACTCGCAACAACTCTGTCAAGTTCCTCAAGGTGCAGTGGTCGCACCATTCCGATAAAGAAGCAACTTGGGAGCGGGAAGATCAACTCCGTTCCGAGTACCCGTCCTTTTTCTCTTCTTCCTAAGAATCTCGGGACGCGATTCCTTCAAGGGGGGGCGTTTGTAACATCCCAAGAGTAATACCTAGATCCTTTTTACCTTTCTTGCATTGTTGTCATCTCATCATGTTGCACTCATGCATTTCACCACTTTGGTTTTACTAAATTGCATTTGCCTTTGGTTTTTCTTTGTTGGTTTTCTTCCTTCCTCCTTTCTTCTTGGTTCATCCCCTTACTCTTGTGATGTTCCAAGAAAAGCACACACCTTTCCTTTCCCCTCTTTAACCCTAATACACATAGGTCATGCCAAATTTTCCTATAATTTGGTGTCACCTTCAAACCATCTCTTCTTTTCAAACCCTATGTACAACCTTCTTTTAATTTCTCTTACCATCATATGTGATATGGTGGATTCTCCTCATACTCTTTCCTCTCCTTCTTTTCTCAAACAACATCTGTTATCAAAATATACATTTTGGGTTTTAGTTGAAAACAAAATAAAATCAGAATTCAAAGAAGAGATAAAGAAAATAGAAAAAAAAACCTAAAACTAACCTACTTGCTATAACGCACCAGGCCACCCACCTATCTAACCCAACCCAGCCTAGCTAACTCTATCTAACCAGCAGTCTCTAAACCTACCCGGAAGCCCAGCCACGTTATGCCCAAGCCGAGCAACCTGGCCCAACTTCATCTGGCCGTTTTCCTGTTCTTCTTCTCCCTACGTGAAGACAACCCTGTACGAACACCACCATCACCGCACGTCCTCCTCCCTCTCTCTGGATGCTCGACACCTCAGCCCTTCCTCTCCTTTAAACACCAGAAGATGGCCAAAACCTAGCTGCTCTTACTCCTCCACCAAGCCGCCGCCGCCACACTCTGTTCTCCCTGGACAAAACCTCCTGAGCCAAAAACCGCCGCCGTCTACCTCCTGCCGCCGTCGCCATGGACGCCGCCGAGGTCACCTGAGCCGTGGAATCGAACCACCGTGCCCTCCTCTCCGTCCTGGACTGCTTCACGGAGCTGCACACGCCAAGCTCGGCACGCCCCCGACCACCTCTGCCCGTCTACTCCCCGGCCTTCTTCCTCTTCTTCAACTCCGACGGCCCCTCCACGGCAGCTCTTCCTCTTCAGCGAGCCCAGGGTGAGCACATCACTTCGTCTCACCCCTGCTTGCTTCTACGTGCATGGATCAGTACAGAAAAGCAAAAGAAAATGAGATCGAAATCGAAAACAGAAAAGCGCCAGTTTTCGTTCTGTTTCACGGTGCTGACTTTCGGTGTAGATCCTCGCTGCCACAGGTCACCCCAGAACGCGTATCTGGTACCTTTCGAAACACGGCTTCACCCTCTTTCCAGTGAGCTTTGAATCACCCAAATCGGACCAGAGACGACGACGCCATCATCAACCAAACTTCAGTCCAGAAAACGAAAACGAAATAAACGTGTCCTTTTTCTTTTCGATCTGTTCACGGTGGCTATTTCCGACGACCCTCGCCGCCGGCACAGGTCATCCCCACGCAAGTTCCTTACACCGTTGCAAAGCCACGACGTAGCTCTACATCTTTTCTGTTGGAAACTTTCCAAGAAGACGCACAGATTCGTCGCCATCTTCGTTCGAAAATCTGTCCAGAAAACGTTTTCCAGTTTACGGCCACGTCTCTCGATGATCATCGCCGGCGCCACGCTGTTCCGTTTCCACCCAAATCTGTCCCGTTGCAATCTCCCCACATCCCTCTTGCTCAAATACATAAGAGTCTCGTCTAGATCTTCCCAGGTTCCTCGTTCTCGATGCTTTAAAACGCGTGCACAAATCACCTGCAAGTGTCAGTCTTCAGTTCGCAAGTGTTCAAACTTCAGTTATCTGCGGCTCACACTTCAGCTATACTGCGACCTGGTTTCTGTCAAAACCGAGACAGCAGCCCAGTGGCGCAGCGCCACGACCCACGTCCGAGCAGCCCTGGGTTCGAATTCCCTTGGTTGCTTTTAACCAAAACCTTTTGTTTTTTTTTCTGTTTAATTCTGAAAATTGAAATCTGGATACTTTTCAAATCATTTAAAAATGCACTTTTACAAATCCGATTTGGACAAACCATATGTCCATTTCGATCAGAAAAACATGCTCTTTCCAACCATGTAACTTGTTCCAACTTTTGAACAACTAAAATTGTGTCAATTTCAAATCTGGACTAAACTTGATTAATGTTGCATAATTCATAACTTCAATTCTACATTTCCAAATTCAACAAATGATATGTCCATTCTCATCAGAAAAATAAGAGGAATTCAAATCTTGCATTCTCATGCATCATTGGCATCATCTCTGAATTGTCTAAATTAAATATGCAACATGAACAAAAACTATATGTGAGGGTGCTTATCATTTCATGTGTCATTAGAGCACCCCACTTAATTTTGCCTTGCACCAACCATCTTGCCATGTCATCATGCATCATATTGCGCATTGCACTTGTATTGATTTATGCTATATCTTCCTTGTATGTGCTTTTGGTTCTTCTCGAGTAGACGCCGACGCAGAGCAAGACGAGCCGGAGTACGAGTTCCCTCCGGAGGATCGTGTCGGTACTTCTACCTCTCGATCCGACAGAGCGAGCCCACCCCTTCACCTATTTTACTTTTACATGCTCTTTTGATCTATTGCTATCCTTATGTTGCGATTCCGTTGTGTCACGTGTCCTATCCACTCGTTATCTATATGTCCGAGATACACCTCCTCGCCCTACCTATTGTTTGTTGTTTGCCGCCTTTGCGAGTCGTAGGCGAGTTTAGGGTTTTCTGTTGATATCTCGAAATGTTCGGGATATCTTGTTGGGATGTTGACACATGCACTACCTTTTCAAAATGATGATGATAACTTTTTCTACAACTTAAAATTGCTAAGGGTTATAACATGCAGAGGCATCTGTGAGCCCCTTTGCGAAAGCATCGGAACTTTGACTTGCTAATGTCCCCTAGGACCCGAGTTCTTGTTATCTGTTTCTAAAACTGAGCGCGCTAACCACTCGTGGGAGGATTTATCGGGACCCCCATCACCCATTACCATTTCTCAAGTCTGTTGAAAAGGGGGCCACAACCTTGGTTTTATTTGCCTATGCCATGTATGCCATGTATGCCATGCTTTATTACTGTTGCCTTCGGGTGTTTACTACTGTTGCCTTCGGGTGTTTACTTCTGTACTGTACCCCGCGGAACGTTTAGCGAAGCGTGTGGTTCGCACGCCTAGCCGTTAACGCAAACCCTGAGTCCGCATCGGAGTACGGCCGAACTTCGTTTCGGTAGCTTAGTCGGGTGGCCCCCCTAGGCATTCTTGTTGATTTGGGAACGGTCTTGTTGTGAGACTCCGCACTTGCTATGCGGGTTCGAGCATGCGTGTATGGTAACATTGGTGCACCCCTGCAGGGTTAAATCTTATCGATAAGCCGTGTCCGCGGTTATGGACGACTTGGAGCTGTTTAACTCGATCATAGAACAACTTACACTTAATGTTGTCGCTAATAACTTGCTAATTATTTGTGTAGTAAGTTAGCCCTATTATAATGGAATGGATATAAAATTGTCAACTGTGTGAGTGCCTTGTTAGTACCTCTTGGCTAAGGGGGATCGCACTGGCTGGGTTGTTGTTTGCAGAGTATAGAACTGCTAGATTATGCGCTCTCTCACCTTCTCTAATAGTAATAGACGAATGTTGTAGCGTGTCTCTATTGGTTAGTTGCTTTGCTGCCGCCAAACTCCACATATAGCCGGGTGAAGTTTACACCGCCCACCAGCGAGCATAGCTGGTCTTGTCTCGCAAGTACGTGCCAACGGTACTTACCCTCGTTTTTCTTCCTCTTTTCCGGAACACGCTTTTCGACAAACAGGTACGACAGATGATGAGCAAGACGCGAGTGGCTACTTTGTCGAGTTCACTGGACGACGACTTCGTTGCGTAGCAGGATCGTTCCTAAGGCGAGCACTCGTGGCTTGTTGGTTATGGGAACACCGCTTGATTATCTTCGAGACTCTTAGTCCCATTTGGTTCTTGTCCGTACCCGTACTATTTGGCTATCTTATGTATGATGTAGTGTTGGGACATGTGTCCTCTGAGTGTCATTTGGATCTTGCTCATTAGAGCGTTGCTATATATATGAACCTTATTTCCATCTTTTGTGTCATACATAGTCATGTTGTGATATTCAAGCTGTATTCTACCCTCGTATCCTGTGCACGGTGTGTGTATGTGTGAAGTGCACGAGAAGGTGAAGCACTCGTGCTTGGAAAGCCTATCGTGAGCCTTTGAGGTGGGTGTTGTGTGCATGGGCGTGTCGAGCTGTTGCTTGGCCTACCCATATGCTTGGGAATGCGAGGCGACCTCACGGTCCTTTGTAGTGACCTCATGCACATAAACCCCTCTTACTTGCGCGCTCTAGGTTTTTCCTACTCCTGGGGCTTACATAGATGCTCTTGGGCCCTTAAGTAGTAAATATAAGCATTCATCACATGTAGTTTGAATAAAATGTAGTGTGAAAAATGAAAATCAGATTTACAATACAATGCACATATATTTTAAAATATAGAAATGTTTACTTACGTCTCCACATAACCATCCGTTCTGATCAAACAAGCACTCTATATCAGTGCGCTTCAAGCATGCGTCTAGTATCCGCACCAGTTTGGTTTTTGGAGGGAAAGACATGATGTATTCTTTAATTTTCTCATGGGCATCGCTTCCATGGGTAAAACGGTTGTGCTCATCTACAATAGAAAATAAAAAGATAATCATGCGGTACACATCATTTAAGGTAATGTTCACTACAGTCATCTACATATGATCTATCACACCTGCTTGAATTGAATTAATTTTCACTATTAGGGGCACGTCATATTATTTTTGTTATTAAATCTAGTTCGACTTTTTTCATGGATAGGATGGAGCGATGTACGAGAATGCTTATTTTAACTCTTCCAAAACAAATTTTATGAGACAAAAGGGGTACTTAACTATTTTACTCTCATTATCAATTGACTAATTTATGAGCGAAGCTTATGAGACAAAAGGGGTACTTGACTACCAAAGGCTAATTATCAATTGACTAATTTATGAGCCGAAGCTACGCAGCTAGCCTATATGTACACTACCTTAGATTTGGCTAAATATTTCCTTCATTCATCCACCACTTGTATTTGGATCAAAAAATTGATCTTATTCCTCGCCAAAGAAATAACTCATATCTAATTGCAAAAGGAGACACATCAGTTGGCTATGGTAAGCTAGACTCCTATTCTTATGGCATCAGGAAACCATCTATGTTTAAACAGCTGGTGACCAGTTGAAGGGATCAATATATGTGATAGGAAGATAAATCCCGGAACAGATGGTAATGTATATATTCCGATCCCATTGTGAAACCAGGCCATCAAGCAAAATGCAATCAAAAAGCAAAGGTCTGGGCAGTAGGCGTTGAACTAAGATGAGCCACATCTTATCTTATAATAAAATGTCAGGTTTATGTTAAATAGGAACCACTGTATAGATAAGAGTGAAACTCATTTAATGGATCATACAATTTTTAGAAATTATTCATCGCTAGAATATCCAGGCTAACAGAAAAATGCAACATATTATGTTCAGCTTGTCTAGCAAATAGAGAGCTTAAATATCATATTTATTTGTTCGATCTATAAATTGATTCCTTGTAACAAGAAGGAAATACATGATGTTTTATTGTGTTTAGGACATGCATAACATGGATGTTCTTCCTTTTTAGTTAGATTAGGACATGCAGATGATACACTAACAATAAAATTACAGGTGTTTCAGCAAATGCATGTCAACCCTCTTGTAGTCACTCGGAAAAGCACAATGAACCTTTTCCATGAAAGTAGGTATGTTTATGATCCACTGTTATATCCAGCCCTGGAAGTTCATTTGTCCTATGCATGATAGTTAAACTGGTATCTATTTTGTACACTGGATCCTTGATTCTCAGTTTTTATTTGTCATTGAACTTTCTTGACGCTTAAACGGTGCCACTCGTTTGTTTAATTATTACTGCAGATTCAAAGGCTATTCTAACAAGTGGGATTACGTACCTTCACTAAACCTGATGATCCCAACAGAGGCCATAAACCTGATGAGAAATACTCCCTGATCACACACAAGGTATTAAAACATGAGATCTGAAAGCATGAAACAGAACCGGGAATTCAAAAGCATGATATGTGTGAACTTCAAATGTGTTTTCATGAAAAGAACCGGGAATTTCTCTCAAAGCATGAAATAGATATAGATATGATAATTAGGGGAAAGAAAAAGATGCGCTACCAAACATAGTAGTATAGTACATCACAAATCATCTGAATTGCAGCCTTTGATATGATCGAGTCTGAATTCAGTGTTACCTGTATCGTAGTCTTTGTGTGGATGTGCTCCTCTACCGGAGTTGCAGCCAAACCTGAAATCGACACGGAGGCAGAATAGAACAGAGCAACAAGAATTCCAGGAGATCTCTCGAGGAAAAATGCTTTCAGGTACCCTTTATATGTTTGCACCATTAATCGCCCAGCCATGCTTCGAGAGATTCTCTGATATGGGACTTTCCTTTCCAAGAGATTTTCTGATCACAGTTTGGTGCGAGATCTATAAATTTCAAGAGTTTACCTTTCCTGTAATTTTATTTCCTTTATGTGCGGTGATGGTGATGGAATGTAATCTCTGTATTTCTTGCCTGTATTGCCTGTATGGTCCGGTGATGGTGGACACCATTTATTTCCTTTCGTGCAATTTTATTTCCTTTGACTGAAAACTGGTTCTTGTTGCATGATGGTCGTCCTGTAATGGTGGGCAACATTTATGACGCGCTGATGCATTGCTTGATGGTATGGTGGGAGGCAAAAATGTCTTACCGAAAATATGGTTGACGAACATTTATTTCCTTTCGTGCAATTTTATTTCCTTTGCCTGAAAACTGGTTCTTGTTGCATGATGGTCGTCCTGTAATGGGCAACATTTATGGCGCGCTGATGCATTGCTTGATGGTATGGTGGGAGGGCAAAATGTCTTACCGAAAATATGGTTGACGAAACCTCATACCGGAGGAAACATAACACATTCGTCCTTTTTATATAGTAGAGATTTGCTATGTGTGAGGAATCATATATTTAGCTGACAGTAAATTAACCATGGCATTTGTTTCAGTGTTATTATGTCCAAAACAGAGATGGGTCGGCAGGAGTTTGTTGTATATATGTCATTATCAGCAGTGTAAATTATGCGTGTTTGCTGGAGTGTAATCAAACCTATATGATGAAGCTTTGAATGGAAAACAATTTAGTACCAGATTAATCAGCCCTCCATCTTCATACAGGGAAACCATCACTTTCAAAGAGCTGTAGAAACCCCACTGCTTAATAGAACATCTTGTTGAAGTGTATAAGTAGATTGCCTAGCTCTTTCCATCAGTTCGGACTTTTGTTCAAGTGGCTAGTGCATGAACCTTAACATGGTATCAGAGCCCCAGGTCTCGAGTTCAAATCCTGGCTTTCACAATTTATTCTAAAAATTATCTCTTCTCCCCCTCTTCCCGCAGCCTCCTGCCGTGTGGTCCCGGCCTCCCACTGACTCTTTGCCTCTCTACATGTGTTGACTTGTCTTCTCGTCTTCCCGTCACACGTGAGAGGGGATGTTGAAGTGTATAAGTAGATTTCCTAGTTGTTTCCATCAGTTCAGACTTTTGGTTCAAGTGACTAGTGCATGAACCTTTACACATCTGAAACAAATCATTTGATGCTGTAAATAGGCATCGTTGCAAACATTCCAGGCAACATGAATGAGCTTAAGGAAATGAACAACATGCATGTCCCAGGAGTTTATCATATTTGGCCAAGGGAGGCACTTAGCTTGGGTTTTTTAAATGTTATTCCTGTTTTCCTACCGAAGAATGTAATATTCCAACTTAATAATCTTTGTGGATTATGACTGTAAAAAAGATAAAGAAAAGAAAAAGACAGTTGATTTGTATGCTGAGAATTAGATTCCGTCTTCAGTTTTGATTTGGTGAAGTCGTCATTGGCATCTTCCCATTTCTGTCTAATTTGTAACTACAAGGAGCGACCTGATGACTTGATCGCAGCAGCGAACCAACTCGTCCAATAGGGTCCGCGCGAGAGGAAATAAAATGAAGATACCACGAGCTATGCTGCTACTACTACAAAATATACCACTTCAAACAGTGGATGCTCAACTCAGCGCTTGCTACAAAGCGTTAATATGTTACTACTTGGTCATGGAGAGCAAACCAAGAAATTCAACGAGAATCACCCTTGCTACATTAGACTAGATACTTTTGAATTCAGACCAGGCAACGGTGACTTGCATCTTACACGTGCTGAGGTTAAACACACCACAACTTCTACCATATATCTTTGGCGTAAAAACTAAGTCATTTCTGGTAGCATTCTGTTCATGCTCAGCACACCGTGCGACGATAGAGACCTTGAGCTGATCTTTTTTATCTTCTCTAGTGTATCCGACGGAGACAACACGGCGTGAAAGATTGATGGTGCCATCGTCAGCGACAGGTAATCTACCATCTCTGAAAGCAAGCAACACAATTTCCACGAAATTTCCACTAGCGGTACTAGCGGTGAATACACCTCGAAAACCACCTGGTGGCAGCAATGCTTTACCCATTGGTCGCACACTGATTGTTGCCTCCACGGCACTGTCAATGTGGTGGAATCCTAACTCCAGCGTGCTGCGCTTGCTAGTGTAATCGCCATGAAAATAACAATACCCCCTGCTTTGTAAATTCAAGACAAGAAAGCTTAGGTCTCTGTCATCAGATTCTGTTTCGCCCTTAACTTTGAGCACGATCTCGATGTTCCCAGGGTCGTGGCAGGTCACAATAGCACGGGTAGGACCTGTGAGTACTAGATATGGACGCTGCACAAGTCAAGAAGTAATCAAGTCAATAACAATGTTTAATCGGCAAGGGCCAAGGGGTGTTGTCGATCATGAGTGAGGAGGAAACATGTGATACAAAATGGAAAATCTACTATATTACCTCCTTTGTGATGGTCTGACAATTACTCCTTGCACGGGCATATATAATAACACGTTTACGGTAGTCCAAGACGTCGCGCGCGGTGACCATGCCAAAGACTTGAATCGGCCACCGTAGACCTCCTCGTATTGAAGCTATTTTGATGGAAACGATCTGCAGGCTATCTCTGGGGCTACAACTGCTGGAAAGATGGTCGGTGTAACGCATAGGAGGGACAGACGCTGCGTCGACAACATACGTGTTGGGGTTAATTAAACTCCACTAAAATTGGGCAAATATACTAGCTAGGGTGCTAGGAGGGTATACTTACTGATGTCGTCGGTTTTCCAGATCCTTGTAGCGAAATAGTCGCTGGGATTCCAATCCTCTTGTTGGGCCTTCTCTCGGTTACGGTTAGGGTACCAGTACTCCTCTGCCGATTGCAGCCGCCGGTACATGGCGTCCCATCGCTCTTCTCTCTTCCTCCTCGTCTCCTCTTGTTCCTGCACCTTGGCCATGACAGATGTCAACAGTCGACCAATCTCCTCGTCCGTGATATGGGCCATTGCGCGTGGTTTAGATTTGCTTGGGGTAGCAGGCATCTGTTGCTGTGCTATACTATTAGATTAGATTAGATAGATATATAGGGGCGTATATATATACACGAGATCGATCGGAATCCAAGTCGGTCTCGTCCAATGTAAAATATGTGGTAGATTGCATCCGTGTAAAGCTTACCTGATCAATCGTGATTGGTGGCAAAGGATTCAGACGTTCTTGACTCCTTGTACGGATCGGACTCAGATTCCGGGTAGAGTAAGAATCATATTCCAAGGATAGTTGCTCTAACATTCCCTATATATAACGTTTTTTATTTAAAAAAAAACTAGATACACACCGTAATGTTTTTGAATCTACATAAAAATAGACTAGATACGTACCTAAATAGATAAATCTACAAAATGCTCAAACATCATATATTAGTGATTAGTGAACGGGGGCTGAATAAATATGTGGGTGAGTTACTAGTCATGTCGATCAAGGCTACACGTGAGCGAGGTTTACTAGGTACGTATTCTGCTCGGTCAGTAGTAAGAACGCGTTTGGTAGCCTGCATTCAATTTATGGCTCACTCCGCTAGTTAGATGGAACTCACATCTTGTTCCAGACGAGGTTCGGTACAAAAAAAGCACTTCGTTTGATTGCCTTGGTTGCATCAATTGGTACCCAAGTGTCACTTTGTTTGGTTGGTCGCATGCTTTTCCTAGCCTCACCTATATGGTAACATGGTGATCTTACATCAACTATCACAAGACCACCGTGGCACCATTGTTTACAAACTTCGGCACGTCGGCGATGGCACCGCCAGTCACGCTGATCAAAAGCATCACCACATCGCCGACCACGAAGACGAAGACCACCATGACGCCGTCGGTCACAAGCACCACCACGTCGCCGACCACGAAGACGAACGAACACCACCATGACACTGATATTCACACCCGTCACAAGCATCACCATGTCGTCGACCACGAAGACGAAGACCACGATGACACCGCCGGTCACACCGGTCACAAGCATCACCACGTCGCCGACCACGAAGACAAATACCACCATGATACTACCGTTCATGCTCGTCACAAGCATGACCATGTCGCTGCGACGAAGCTGAATACCACCATGACACCATCGGTCACACCGGTCACAAGTATCACCACGTCACCGACCACGAAGACGAACATCACCATACCGCCACCACCATGGATTATCACTTCTCACTTCTCACATGTCATCACCACGTCGCCGTCCATAAAGATGGCAAGCGAGAAGTTGAGCAAGTGTGCTCCAAACTATACTCACACATACATACACATTACAGTATATTAGCGAGTTATTTATTTATCCGCGTATGTACACCGAAACAAAAAACCTGTCAACATGAAAGTAATGCGGAATGGTGAGGTAAACCTACTCCTCAAAGAAAATTTCAAACAGTTGTGTGTGCGCGATGAATTTGGCAAAATTCACTTAGAACTTCATACACGAAATTGACGATTTACGACTGACGAAACTCGAAACCGATAGTGGAAAATTGATTCATGTCATCGACACTCATCTTTTTCGTGTACAACTTATTTTGATACGGAGTATGTTTGTATTGATTTGAAGAGAGGGTGCGTGGAGTAGTGTAAAAAGAGTTAGCGTAAGCAAAAGCACGTGCACCCGTTGCATCCATCGAGCCAAAAAGTCACGACAACGGGATAGGCTTGCTGGAAACTGCGGATTCGGCATTTCTTTAGGGCCTGTCCCGATGGTGCTTTGAGAATCGGTTGGGCCACAACGCGGAGGCCTTCCATGCAACCAAACAGGCCATTTTGTTTCTCCACCCATGCAAAAAAAAGGTCCATCAAGTCTACCAAACGCACCCTAAACGTACCAAGAGAGATACACGGCGGCGTGCATCTAAGGACAATGACGACGACATGGTACTATCTGGCTTGCTCTGTCTACTATTTTTGTTTGAGGGAAGCAACATGATTTTGCTGCGTATTTTATTAATCATCAACAATAGTTATATTGTTTAAGAGTTTATCTAGGAGAAAGCTGACAGTAAATTAACCATGGCATTTGTTTTTAGTGTTACTAGTACAAATGCCCGTGCGTTGCCACGGGTCCGTAAATTTTATTTCTCAATGCACCATACATAATTTACAATTTATTATAAAAAATTAAAATAAATCAAGGATATCATAATGTACTATAGCATGATAATACTGAACACAATAATAAGATAACATTATTATGCATCTGCGTCGTTTCAAGATCTAGATATTCTTGTTACTCTTCCACAGTAAGTCTCACACATGTGTTTTGAGCCGTCATAACTGTCAACTCAATAAGCTCTTCTTTCGGATGTATTATTATCTCACAAAACATGAGTGCTGCAAACATAGGTATATCTAACGGAATACTTCTTTTCTGATTAGTCCAAACAACACTTTTCTGTGTAAAACATACAAAAGGGACTCCTCACTCTTTGAAAAAAAGGAACTCATATCACTTTTTTCTAGAAACCCTTTGCAGAAAAAGAATGTGAACGATGTAAAGTCGACCGTATCCTTGCTCTCTCTCGAGCTCAGCCACTTTATCGTGCTCCACCACTCTCTCGAGAAGACAGAGAGAGACCGGTCCCTCACATGCCTCTCCATCATCGGGGCGAGGACCACCGCAGTTCCGTGTTCGGTGGCCTTCAGAGACAACACCTAGTAGGTGCATCACCAGACACCATCACCACACTGTCATCGTCATGGCCGTCCTCCGTCTGAGACCATGGATCTGGTTGTTCGTGGTTTCTCCCGCCTCTCTATCCACATCTTGGTTGTGGCCGTCGGGGAACTCCAATTTTGGCCACACGATTCGGCCTCAACGTCCTTACCTTCAGCAAAGAGACCTTCACTGACAATGTACTGCTTTTTTATACATCACCCCTACGTTGTGCAAGCTCATTTGCCTTCTAGAAATCGTAACTATTTGCAGCGTAGCATAAAAAGAAAGTAGCTCCTGCATTTCCCTCCCACTGTCTTATCTTTTTTTCTGACAGAAAGTTGTGTAAACGATAGAATTCTATATGAATGTTTAAATTAGTAACTAAAACCTGTATAAAGATTAACTAAATACCTATTGATTGTTACAAAATGATGATTTTAACCATGCTTTGATAAACTCGGCATAGATGAATTTAAGCATTGTATAAAATGTTGCCGTTTTCGACCATGATGTTGTGTCAGACTATCGTGTGTTGTTTCCACTTCAGAAGCAACTATGCTCCCTCTAGCTCCATTTTTCTTGTTTCTAAAAAAAGATCCCTCCTTTCTAACAAGACCCTCTAGCTCCCTGTTAAAGATAATAAAAACCAAATGATCAATAATAGAACTGCAAATACAAATATACCATTGTTATAAAAAAAAGTATTATTTTTTTTGACAATGATAAGATGCTAAGAAAGAAGTTCATGACAATTAGAGCTGTCTTATTCAGTCTTACTAAATCCTTTTCAAATGACAATTACACTTACTGAAATATAATACTCCCTCCGTCCATAAATATATGTCTTATATTTGTCTAAATTTAGATGTATCTATACACTAAATAGTGTCTATATACATCCGATATTTGATAAATCTAAAGCATCTATTTATGGATAGAGGTAGTAGAAAGAAAAATGTGCATGCCAATTCTTGGTGAAGTTAGATGGAATATGATGCATCCAAAAGCTAAAAAGTACAACAGATATTGTCCCAATGATGCCAATGCCAATGATCAATACAGAAATTTATATCCCAATCTGAAGATCCACAGCAGAATATATCCCAATCTGCCAATGAAAGCAATGGGTTTCTCCTGAGAAGAATATGTGCTATCCAAATGGAAGGTTCTTCTTATCATCTAAGCATCATGGTAGCGATCATGACTCATTACAGCAATCAACCATGTTCTTTTAAGAAAAAACTTCACAAACGAATTTGAAATGCACCTGATTACATTTGTTTTTCACGACTTAGCAATAAACCATGAAAAATTCACCGAAAAATGTCTCGTAATTGCAATCAAATCTGGTCAAACATATGCACTGCTACAAAACCAAAACGTCAGATCTGACAAGAAAAGGTCACCCCTGTTCTCAAATAATCTTTGACCAAGCACACACACACACAAATATTCAGAGCATTTGAAATGCACCTGATTACATTTGTTTTTTCACAACTAATCGATAAACCTTGAAAAATTCTCTGAAAAAATGTCTCATAATTGGAGTCAAATCTGGAAAAACATATGCACTGCTACAAAACCAAAACGTCAGATATGACAAGAAAATATCACCCAAGTTCTCAAATAATCTACAGCCACCATTCTGGGCAGCCCCATGCAGACTATTGCGTGCCAGGAATAGATGATTGGTATGAAGAGAAGTACTATGATATCTTTGCTTTGCTCATTCAGCATGAAACACCAAAAACTATTCTCGTTTCAAGGGAACTTCACCGATTCACCTATAGCTACCAAAAACTTGGAAGATTTTAAATGTTCCATGTGTTGTAAGGCCTTCTCATAAGATAATTCAACTAAGATATAATAATGAATTTGTTATGAGCGTTATTCAAGATGATGTTTTGAATGATAGCATGATCTGCTTCTTATTTGACACAATTAATTACTCTACTGCAAATAGTTTAATGTGCAAGTTACCTGTGCTTACAACATTCTAAGGTTAACGGCATTAATTGTTCAGACTGAAAGAAGGATAAAGGAATAAAGTGGCGTTGAATTTTAAGTACCATGTAGATTAAAATTACTAACCTCAACCTCAGGAACGATAAGGAAAAGGACCACATCAGAGTGAACTAAAATGGCGGTGCCTATTTATTAAAAGGGAAAGCAAACCATACAACAACATTCCATTCGTAGCCTCGTGATATTTCACAAGAGACAGAAAGAAACTATAGATGTGTCATTTGAAAGGAAACGGAAGACTAAAATTAAGGAGGTACAGACCAATAATTGGACGAAGAGTTGGGACACGTCCAACATGAGAAACCTTAACACTTTCTGGCAGTAGACAGTCAAAAAACCGAACCTAGAGTTTTGAGAGAGAAACTGCAACCTGTTAGCCACTTAGCTATGATTTTCACCAATACAGGATGTAAAAGTAATAATGATAGTGATACCAACCTACTCTGGGCCAGCCGATTCATCCAGCCAGTGATGAGTTTTCCAGTCGAGTTCTTACAGACATCATCTGTGAAATGATTGCAGTTCTTCGAAATCAAATGGTATGTGTTTTCATGATACTTCCCTGCTAGTTTTTCAATGAACGAGCAGAACTCTTCCCGAGACATGTCAGTTGTGCCTAGCCACACCGTCTTTCTATAGATAAAGCCAGGGCAACATTTTGATTCCACCTCAAATACACCACTGGAAGACAAATCATGGGCCCCAAATCCATATTTCATGCCATGTACCGCTCATTAGGGTGGGAAATGGGTAAAAAACATGATAGAAGAAAGAACCGATAGATATTCTAGGAGACCTAAACTGACGGCCGGGGGTGGCTTGAGGTGCCGGTGTTGATAGAAGTACTGGATCTCCGCCTCAACTTCGGACCTCAAGTATCTGGCTGTTATTATGTTCCCGATTCTAAAATATTAACCGGTTTGCGAAGTGATAAATACAGGGGATGCAAAATCATCTATTCTAAACTGGAACTCTACAGTTTTAGAGGAAACAAATAAACAACCAAAACTCCGGACACGAATGCTATTCTAAATAAGTGACATGGAAATAGCAATAAAATTCTGAACATAACATCAAAGGAAAGTCTACCACCATACACCTAGAGACATTATTTTTCATTACCATAACTAAAATCTGACGGTAGGCATTCACGCAATATTCAAAAAGCAAAGCATACCAGAATAGCATAAAATTTAAGTGCTAGGCTTGCAACTAACCTTTGGAACGATTTTCGCATACCACATACAACTTTCTTCCCTCAAATCTTCAATCAATGACTTCCCACGACTCTTCTCGCTCAACAGATGGATGAACTATCAGTGTTAAGAGATTGGCGGGAGTCCTTTCCATGTAAGGCTTCTTGCCTGAGCTAGCCAAACATAGTAGGTTAAAATGGTTCCTGTATTTATTTAAACTATTACTGAACATTGTAACTCAAGCTAACTGACCATACATGCTACTTAATTAGAGTGAAAGAGGGGAATCAAGTTCATTAAGCTGTATAATGTACATAAAAACTAAAAACAAGACATATTCCATGATAATGTAAAAAATAAATTTATTTTGGCTGCTTTTAGCTCTGCAAAAAAATCTGGTATTAAAGAGAGTACATACACCCAGAAGAAGGTACAAATTTGATTTTTATATTAATAAAATTTGTTAATTTATGTACATATAATTTCAGAGAAGCTTCTACATGGTTTACTCTATAATCATTCCACGAAGCTAAGTAACAACTAATGAGACATAATATTCAGTCTGTAATCGCAGTAAGTACACAAAATCATCCCAAAGCGACACTAATGAGACATGACACTTAGTCTGTAACCATACCACGTAGCTAAGTAACAACTACACAGTGTAGGTACCTCCATATAGAGTTTGAAGCTCACCTTGGGATCTCGTAGGAGTGAGCTATATTTCTTCACGTTCAACTTTAGCTTTATCAAACTTCTTGACATCACTAAATGTTATGCTTGAATCTCTTCACACAATCCAAAGACTGTCCATTTATTATTATTCAAAGTCAATATAACTTACTGCTAAAATTGATTAAGCATCAGGAGCAATTGCATGATAAGCCTTTACCAATCAGGGCATGTAGACTGTCAATATCAAGTATGAGAGCAGAAAGTTGTACCATTACAGAACTCTTAAACTAAAGATGCAGAGTAGAATAGCACGGCAAATTTCAATTAATTGAATGAAGGATGCACTTGAACAAGCAGCGCGTGTGTTGCCAATCACTTATTCAGAATCAGTCTTAAGAAATAGTATTGCTGCATTGCATATATAAGAGGACAATGTTCAGGTAACTTTGCCTACTAGGAAAGCTCTGTCAAACATCTGATTGTGCTTCAGTTTGTGTAACAACAAAACAAATGTACCAAGGCATGTTATAGGAGGAAACCCAGATGCTATATCATTAGATCCAGGAAAAGAACACGCAGAAATCATGAACGCACAATCTGACGAAGTTGCCAACCTTTACTCATCTTCGACCAGGTCGCAGCCTTCGGCATCATGGCCGCTGTGCGCGCCGGCAGCACCTGCGCGGCGGAGAGGAAGGACGCTGGGTGAAGATCTGGCCATCCATCGATCTAGCCCCTGCAGCCATCGCTCTGGCCCCCGGGCTAGCGGCCGGTGTTTGCTCTATCGCGTGGTGGTAAGGGCAGGGCTTCTAGCGGTGGGGAATATGGTGATGGCCACCAACTCAACATTGATCCTGCCAAAATCAAAATTAGCATCGCAAATTTCCAAATCCTGGAAGCAAAAAATATCAGATCGATAGAGGCATGGAGAGCTCCTTCTGCAACCGCTCAACACTACCGGAGCACGTCAAGGCAACATGAGGCAACAACTTTGCGACAAGACCGCATCCCCGAGAGGCCATCCTTGCGAGTCGTTTGCGTCGTCCACATGAAGCCGTCCGCTGTACTCCAGCGCGTCCGCCGTCCCGTCCGCGTCCATGGCAGCGAAATGCTTCTTTCCTATGAGGCGCTGATTCCTTATACGTCCCGGCTGATTCCTTAATCCCTATTCTCCCCACTTTCCTCCGTTGCAATATTAATTGGGCTGATTGATTGCTTTCCCTTATAGTCCGTTCCAGCATTATACTTTTCCTGATACATGCTAGCTGATTCCTTATATGTTTCGGCTGATTGGGCTGATTGATTTCTGAATTGCATGCAACGTGAGACGGGAGCGATATACTACTTAAAATCAGGTTGACTTTCCCTGTTTTGATGGATCGGACGGAGGACCAAAATGCTGAACGGACGAAAGTGGGGAGAATAGGGATTATGGCCAAAACAGAGATGGCCCGGCAGGAGTTTGTTGTATGTATGGCATTATCAGTAGGGTAAATTCTGCGTGTTTGCTGGAGCGTAGATAAAACATGCATGATGAAGCTTTAAATGAAAAACAATTTAGTAACATTCTAATCAGCTCTCCATCTTCATACAAGGAAAGCATCAATTTCAAAGAGCTGTAGAAACCCGGTTAATAGAACATCTGATACAAATCATTTCATGCTGGGGAAAAGGAAACGACCCGATGCAGACAAAGATTCTGATTCGTCGACCGCATCCAACCCGAAACTTGGTGTGCCAATAAGCTCGGCTGCTCCTGCCTCTTCTTCTTCTTCTGCTCCTCCAAACCAATAAGATTTTGTCTTCTCTTAGCTAAGAGATCATCTCTTGGGACAATCTCTCTTACCACATATTTACGATGTCTCGTTACTAAGGATAAGACTAAAAAATTACTTATTATACGGGAGTGGTGTTTTGGAACATGGGAGCATTTGCTCCCTCTATTTTAAAATGCATCTTACACATGTTTTGAATTTCAAAAAAATTGAAACCAAAAATTCGCATGTAAATCTTCTCGTGCTACGCGCTTACAAAGTTGTTTCATAAAAAATCGACTTATCATGTGACGTGTGTAAAAAAGACAAAACTCAGTGCTAAAAATAATGCTTTTCACAAGATAAGTTTTCTCTTTTTTATATAGACCACAAAAAATATTAGTTTTTCGTGAAACTTGACGAACGAACATATATTATGAAGATGTACATGTAAAATTTTTTGTTAAAATTTTTCGACATTTTGAAATATGATTTTTTGGTAGAGGGTGCATACGCACCCGGGAGCCGAATTGAATTTCCGTTATTATACATCATATTTTATTATTATATCTGTTAAGGTTCATGCACTAGCCACTTGAACCAAAAGTCCGAACTGATGGAAAAGGTAGGCAATCTACTTATACACGTCAACACCCCCTCTCACGTGTGACGGGAAGACGAGAAGACAAGTCAACACGTGTAGAGAGACAAAGAGGCAGCGCCGGGACCACACGCCACACGGCAAGAGGCTGCGGGGGAATTTAGAATAAATTGTGAAAGCCAGAATTCGAACTCGAGACCTGGGGCTCTGATACCATGTTAAGGTTCATGCACTAGCCACTTGAACCAAAAGTCCGAACTGATGAAAAGGGGTAGGCAATCTACGTATACACGTCAACAATATCTAGATTAATTATGTGGCAGGATTAAGGCAAAACGATTCGTATCAACCATTGCACATCTCCACTACTTATAATCTCCACTACTTATAAAAGAGCGAAGTTGGCAGAAACATTTAATCTCCACTACTTATAAAAGAGCGAAGTTGGCAGAAACATTTAATCTGAGCCATCTATCTTTTCTCATCGGGCGGCCTAGCATGCTCCAATGACGTTGCGCGTCTTTCCGTAATAACCGCCCGAGACTTAGACCATTGTTTTGGAAACAGATCGATCTCCACCGCCTAGAACGCATACGCATCCATCTCAAATTCTCTTGCGGTCTCACGTCTTTTGATTCCTGCTATTTCTCGGCCCCTTTTCTAATCCTCTGACTAGGCTGTGGTCATGGCTGCTGGAGCACTGGTCGGGACTCGGGAGGCATGGCAGAGCAGGGCGGTCAGGCGACGAGGCAAATCAAAGTGTGGCCGGCCAGGTTGGATCGTGGATGCACGTAACAGGTAATAACATTCAGTAAAGATGACAATCTGGTATTTTCGTGAGGTCAGCTAACTGAGAGATTATTTCGTTCACCAATTTATGGCACTCTCTCTCACGCCAACCCTGTGTTGTTGTAGAAGTAGGTCCAGGTGCTACCACATTTAATTTATTTATGGCACTTCATGATATAATTGTGTTTTTTTCCTTATCAAATCTACACTAATGCTTTGGCTAATTGATCTTGCCGGTATCGGGGTAGCACAAGGCAATGGGAAGCCCTACTTTTTTCAAAAGAGCTGCGGCTAAGCTTTTTACGATGTACCCAAGACAAGGAAATAACCCTCTTGGAAAATTGTCCCTTTATGTTGCAGGTGATATTACACTGCATATTCACAGGGAATTTGATTCATAAAGGAAAGCTATGATTTATCATTTCAAATTCAATGAAATTATATTTAAAATATGAGAAAAGAAACAATTATGTAACTTCAAAAGCACTGCATATATGTATGCTGCTATTTTATATATGACAGCATGAGTATAGTATAGCAAGATCATATTGTTTATACTGATATGAAACTATACTATGAAAATGTTATTTTTATTAGCCAAGACGTGCGTGCACGTACACATTTACTAGTGTGTGCAAGCGGTAGAAATAATTTATTGGCAGATTTCTGTTGTTCTCGGCCGTTTAAAAAGCATTGGCCTGCAATTAAGAGTCCGGCGTTCCAAATTCATGACTATCAACATGTGATGGAAATGCATATATTATCTCTTAATCTACCTAGTTGAACTCACATGACAAAAAAGCGTACACTCGCAGCTAGTAAACTGGTCATTGCATCTAGGGGCTAAATTAAATACTTAGAATAAGAATGCCTTGGTCCAGAAAATATATGATATCTAGTTCATCAAATTATCTTGCTAGTTTCTAAAAACCAAGCTAATTTACAAGCTTTTGGCACGCTGAATGGTCGAAGCCAAAGCTACATAGGCCAATTCTGCCGGCAAGGTCGTCTGGCGTCCCCAGGATGTCTGTGCATGTTTCGGTGAGAGGATCGTAGATCTGAAGCACCAAGGACCATCCTTTATGATTTCTATTCTTATCACATCCTTTATCAAAAGAGCAGTGCAAGAGTAGCTTTCCACCATCACTCATCATCCACAACGGCATATATCGGCATGCAGATGGCGCCATTGTAATCGCGTACGCTTTGCTCCAGCTTCTCTTATCGGAATTATCCAAGACCCATATGTTGGTGAACGGATTCAGGAGACGGTTGAACACCGACTGTACAATACACAAGGCGCCGTTGAGCTCTGTTAAGCGGATCCCTATTGTTCCTTTCTTCTCACCAACAATGACGTTGAGTGGTCCTTGGATCACGTCGGCCTCCCATTGCTCGCTCTCGAGGTCAAAGCAGAGCAGAGTGTCGTCGTTATAAAGTCTCTCGTCCTGAAAGACATACATGACACCGTCGATGACGACGGGGGAGCCTCGCTCATGGCATATCTTGACCGGCGACGGCTGCGTTTGCCTCCAGCCCCTGCCGTCTCCTAGCGTGAAGATCTCGCAAGTCCGGTCCTGATCGGCGACGAAGCGGACGAGTTTGTACTCGGAGGACGGGATGGCACGGCCGAAGCCGAAGGTGATGTAGAAGCGTTGGGAAGCGTAGGGGAAGGAGTGGTGCTCTACGATTTCCACTTGCGGGCAGGACAGGATCACCTTCCCGGTGGTTGGATCAACGACGTTTATGCCGCCGCAGGAGGCGCCGTTGACGCAGACGAGGTCGTCGAGGCTCGTGTTGCACGTCATGCCGTAGCCGCCGATGCCCTTGATCACCCTCACGATGTTGCCGTTGATGTCCATGAGACGCATGTCGCGGCCGCCATCTGGTTCTTCCTCTTGGAAGGATCCAGCGTCGACGAGGAGCGGGCCGTGGCGGGACCTGTGCGCGGCAGCGAAGTCGGGGCTGGAGATGAGGTCGCGCCACCCCTTGGACGCGCATCGGAACCGGCAGATGGGCTTCAGCGGTAGAACGGATAGGATGTCGAAGACGACGTCGTAGGGTAGCGGGATGGTGCTCATGTCGATCGCCATCGTTCGTGTGTGTTTAGCAAAGATGCGTAGGGTAGCGGAATACGTGCGTACTTAGCAAAGATGTTGGCGTAAAGCTATCATGGCTTGGTCTCCACGTAGAGCAGCTAAACCGGAATCTGAGTCCAACCTGATTATATTATTCAGAATCTGAGTCCAACCTGATTATATTATTCAGAATCTGAGTCTAACCTGATTAGGAATCCTACCCGGAATCTGAGTCCAACCTGATTATTCGGTACGTAAGCTTGATCTGAACTCTGAAGTCAGGCCTTCTATATACACACCAATTTCTAATACTCCAAACCCAGCACAACTGCACAAGGACGTCGACACGAGATTGATCGACGGTCGATCCACGTCTATCATGGCGGACCTGCAGGAACAGGAGGATCGGAAGAAATTGGCAGAGGAGTACTGGTACCCTAACAAAGAGAAGGCCCAATATACGGAGTGGAATCCTTGCGACTATTTCGCTGCAAGGATCTGGCGAACCGACGACATCAGTAAGTATATATATACCCTCTCGTGCTCCTAACCACATAGTACTAACGTTTGCCCCGTTCCAGTGGATGAACTAGATGCACCTTACCTATGTATGTTACCTATGCAGCATCTGTCCCTCCCATGTGTTTCACCGACAATCTTTCTAGCTTCAGTTTCCCCAGATCTAACCTGCAGATTGTATCGATAAAAATTGCTTCAATAAGAGGAGGTCTACGGTGGCCCATCCATGTCTATGGCATGGTCACCGCGCGCGATGTCTTGGACCACCGTAAGCGTGTTATTATCTACGCCCGTGCTAGAGGTGACTGTCAGACTATAACAGAGGAGGTAATTTGTCCATTTGGTCACTCATGATCCACCCCACCCCCGGCCCTCCCCTTCTGATTAAACACCAGTGTTAACTTGATTAATTGTTTACTCGTGCAGAATCCATCTCTCTTACTCACAGGTCCTACGCGTGCAATTCTGACCTGCCAAGACCCCGGGAACATCGAGATCGTGCTCAAAGTAAAGGGTGAAACTGAATCTCAAGACAGGGACTTAAGTTCTCTTGTCTTGACGTTATGTGAGAATTGTTCTTTTCGTGGGGACTACACTACCAAGCGCAGCACACTCGAGTTAGGATTCCACCACATTGAGAGTGCTGTGGAGGCAACAATCCGTGTGCGAATCGCTGGTGGATCGGTGTTGCCACCAGGTGGTCTTCAAGGCGTATTCACCGCTAGTACCGCTAGCATACATGATGAGGAAATTTTGTTGCTTGCTTTCGGAGATGGTAAACTGCCCCTCGCCGACGATGGCACAATCAACCTTTCACGCCGTGTTGTCTCCGTCGGATACAGTAGACAAGATCAAAAAGATCATCTCAAGGTGTCTGTCGTGGCAAAGTGTGCTGAGGATGGACATGATGCTACGAGAGATGACATAGTTTTTACGCCGAAGATATATGGTAGAAGTTGGGGTGTGTTTCATGTTGGCGCCTGTAAGATGCATGTCACGGTTGCCTGGTCTGAATTCCGTTACTAATTTTTAATATAACTAGACTAAAGTACCAAGGCCGATTCTTGTTAAATTGCTTGGTTTGTTCTTGACGTCCCGAGTAGTTAGTTGCTAATGTTTTGTGACAAGTGGTGAGTTAATCATCCACTTTTTGCAGTGGTATATATTTTATGGTAGCTACTAAATATGTCGAGATAATGTTTAGTGTTCTATGTATGAAACGTTTTCTAGTACTATATTATTTTTGTATTGTCCAATTGGAGCAACAAATCGAAATCAGTGTTGCTGATTCATTGCCAGAGGATGAAGCGGGTGTTGCTGAGTCACTCCAAATCTTCTGTTAGAGACGGTACATTCTGTACCTATACAACACAAGTACTCCAACATGGCTTGAGGACACACCATCCATGTTTCTGTCCCTGTCTACTACTATATTACTTTTGCATTGTCCAATGAGAGTAATAAATCAAAATCACTGTGGCATGATCCTATTTTTGCGAATATTATAGCAGGATTTAGTGCCAGAGTAGGATGAAGAGGTATTGCTGAGTCATTTTCTAATTTTTTTTTGTTAGAGGCGGTACATTAAATACCTACACAACACTAGTACGCCACCTCATAGCTTGAGGACCACCATGGCTTCCATTCCATGGCACACTGGAAGAAGGCAGCGACCTTGGTGACGGTGCTAGGATCTCCAAGATATGATCTCATTGTCAATTTGGTTGTTTATCATATCCAGCCGAGGAACAACCTCAGGCTGCTCCCGCTCCTCCCAGACTGCTCCCGCTCGAGCAGTTCCGGAGAATCCCGATCCGATGGTCCTAGCCACCCCGATCCGATCTCCCTTGGCCGGTGGTGGTGGCGGCGCCCATCCCGCCAAAGGCGGAGTACAGGGTGGGTGCTCTTCCGGCAGCACTTCGGGGCGGAGGGGCGATGGCTGCTAGGGTGTGATGGGCTTGGTCTTACGCCTGGTGTGGCGATAGGAGGCGGTGGAGCAGTTGTTTGTCGGTGATGCATGGAGGCGGCTGGCGGTGGTTCAGGCCCCTGGGTTGATGCGGCTTCTGAACCCCCGCCCACACCTTGGTCGTCACTACCTGTTGTGGTCGTCGATTCTCCCCCACAATTCTGTTCATCATGCGGACGTGGCGGCAAGGGTCGCCATTGATCAGCGGGCTTTCCTGGTGGATCAAGCGGCCAGTGATGGCCGGATGCATGGGGGCATGGCCTGAATAAAGGTGGCGGTCCTAGGCTTTCTCTCGCGCCAAGATGAATATCTGTTTGATGTCTATCCTCCTGGTTCTGGTCCTCCTACCGGAAGGCTCCGCCGGCATGATCCACTCGGCGACTCATGCCTTGAGATTTCCGGATAGGATAGAATTCTATCGCGCGCAACCGTATTTTGGACCATTTGGTTTCAGAGAGAGTGATGTGAAGCTTTGCTATTTGTTGTCATTATGGGACATTCTTTAGTTCCATGGTGAAGTCAATGGCAGAGAATGATATGGAAGCCAACATCTGAGGACTACTAATGGTGGTTCAAGTTCTGGTGGCGATGAACAGTTGGCTTGGGTGATTCGTGACTTGGAGCAACGCCATTAGCAACTGGGGGCAACAACACATGAGAATTCAAAATCAAAACTTTCAAAGTGAAAACCCAAGGTCTAGCCATAATTGGTTGTGTCTGGCAATAACCTTGTTGAAAGCATTGTGAGAGTGAGGACTTTCTCCAGGGTGAAAACCTATGATCTATGATCAGGGCGAGGATGGCGCTTGTCCACTATTCCCTTCTTAGAGGCGTTGCTTTTGGAGAAGATGGACTGCTGGTGTTGTATTGGTGGTGTTTGGGCCGTTGTTACAAGGAATTGATCACTGTAGCGGGGCTTTTTTTGTAAGGGCACCACTAGGGATCGGCATCCGATGGTTTGCTTCTCATCGGACCAGTTTCTGGCCATAGGATTGGCTGTGAACTGGCCGTACGATTTACCTGGCCCCGCGTAGCTCCTTGCGAAATTTTAGGAACCGATTGCATGCAGGTTCGTTGGATGCCTTTGCTGAATTTGCGGCCTCACCGTCCGGAATTTCTAAATCCGACTTCCACTAATCACGTACTCTTCCAACTTTCTTCAGATAATCACTCAAGTTTTAAGTCCCACTTTCCATACTGTGGATATTTACTAAGAAACAGGTAATGCTTTCTTTGTTTCATATATATCTCTTCCCATTGTACATGATTCATGCTTCCACCATTGTCAAACTTGCTTCATACTTAGTAGTTAAATGTTTTCTCCAAGCAACTTATTATAAGCAGCATTGTTTATCACATTTGTTTCCCGTATATCTGATTTTATTTGCAACCTTGGTCCTTGTGTGCTTCCTTTATTTCTCACATATGCTTCTGGGTTATGTTCTAATCTTTTTCTTTTTTGGGGTTTACTACATTTAGAGTTTCATACAAATCTGATATAGCTTCATAGCTTATCACTCAATGCTTCAGCACCAAAATATAAAAAGTAATGAGTTACAAAAAAAGTAAATGAAACATGCTTCCTTCATTTCTTGCTTCAACAAAGGACCAACACAGATGTGGTACACATTCAAGTTAGTTGCTTCCTAGGTGTCCTGGTATTGCTTCAGAACTCACTAGTACATGCTTCCAATCGAAATCACTAGTCACCACCACCGGCATGTGTGAATGGACTGAACATCGGTGTGAAAGGAGTCGGAGGGAGGACACCCATCAAGTCCTAGAAACTACAAGACCAGACTACAAAGCAACCTTTCACCATAGAATCCGGCTCGGCCTCCTCCATGGTATGGAGATGTGTGCTGCAAATTAGAGAATGAAGAAGAGTTATGATCAATTAGTAAGGCTGCCAAATAAAAGATGGGAAGCATAATGTGTGATCGTAGAGATACATTATAAAACAAAATTTAAAAAATGGGAATCTCAGCCCGCTGGATGGAAACGAGTTGGGGGGCATCGCCAGGGTCCAACAAACTGGTTCCCATCGGATCCTGATGAATAGCGTTTACTCCTTGAAACTGTAACTACGGAAGCATGCAAAAAAAAGGGTAGATGCACGGTTCAAAGAGAAAAACATAGTACATGATTTGGAAGAATGTAATTCTATGATATCTGAATATTCCTGGTAGCATGAGGTCAATAACTAAATTACTATGATACTGAAAATGAGAATAAAAATAATCAAAAAGGAAGAAGCATGGCTGTATGCAGCAAACAATATAGACGGACGAAAAACATATAATGTACATATGTAGCATGGAAGTGCCATATCAACAGAAATCATTGCTATTACGACATAGCAATGGCATACACCCGTTTTCACGTGATGTAACTAGCAGTGTTATCTGACAGATCGATCATCTGCATATGTGATGAAAGTTAACCAGATTTATCACAATCTATGTTACTTTACAAAGATCTAAAACCCAGATTCGGACAAGGCCAGTTGCAGTTACCTACTCCCGGATCGTGTAGTCATTAAGGAAGCAGCCTCTGATCTGCTAGTTCGTGTGGAGTGTATCTTGGTCGGTACGGCTATGCCGCCGCCTACTCCAGACCGCTGGCCTCCGGCCGCTGCCGTTCAGGGAGGCCCCGATGAAAGCTCCCTGTGGCTGAGCAGGTGCGTGCAGATGCAGGGCCCGAACCAGGTGGAGGCGCACGTTTCAGAAGGGTGAGAGGTGGAGGCGCGGAGGTGAGAGGAGTGGCGGCGCGATGGTGAGAGCAGATGCGGCGACATAAGGATTTGGGATTGAGAAATCCAGGAGCGATTTTTGATTTTTGGGGATCGATTTTGGGCTGAGCTGTACCACACAGTAATTTCGGGGAGGAGACGTTGAAGTTATCAGGCCACAAATTTTTTTTTCCTCTGGTGAAGCCTCAATGTATGCGGGCCGTACGATGGAATGGAAAAGTGCGGCATTGGATTGGTCCGATTTTTTGCTTTCGATCGGACTGCCATAGTTAGTGTTTACCTTTTTGTAATTCTTATTTCTTTTTAGTGGTTGTGCGCATCCGTATTGCCACTATGGCATTGCGTTGTTGCATAGGCCCCACCATTTGAAGTGGCAACTACTTTTTAGTAGTTTTCCGTCCCCTTGTAGGCGACCCGGGCGGGGGGGGGGGGGGGGGGGCTAGAACCTCGAGGGCTCTCCCCCACGTACGTTGTTCCTCCTCTACCGCTGCCGATGGCTCCGGACACGGTGGGTGCAGCCCCTGCTCCCAAGGGGGGACTCCGGCCTAACACGAGCGGTGGGGTGAGGTAAATGGGCGGCGGCGCTAGATGTTTGGTGATGGTGGCCGTGTTGGTCGTAAGGTCAGTGCCGTGGTCAGGTCTGGAGGTTGTCCGCGCCATGGACGATGATATGCATGTCCTCGTTTGTTCCTCCTCGGCTGGGCATCGAGGAATCATGCATGCGGTGTATGGCATGGGGGTATGCAGTTATGGATCGAATACGGTCAGTTGTGCGGTGGCCCGGTCGTGGGATGGTGGAAGACAGCGACTCGAGTCCGTTGTGTGCAACTACGGGTGACGCTGATGCGTGTAGTTGACACGTCCGTTGGGAACCCCAAGAGGAAGGTGTGATGCGCACAGTAGCAAGTTTCCCTCAGTAAGAAACCAAGGTTTAATCGAACCAGTAGGAGTCAAGAAGCACGTTGAAGGTTGATGGCGGAGGAGTGTAGTGCGGCGCAACACCAGGGATTCCGGCGCCAACGTGGAACCTGCACAATACAATCACAGAACTTTACCCCAACGTAACAGCGAGGTTGTCAATCTCACCGGCTTGCTGTAAATAAAGAATTAGATGTATAGTGTGGATGATGATGGTTGTTTGCGAAGAACAGTAAAGAACAATTGCAGCAGTTTGTATTTCAGATGTAAAGAATAGGACCGGGGTCCACAGTTCACTAGTGGTGTCTCTCCCATAAGATAGCAGATGTTGGGTGAACAAATTACAGTTGGGCAATTGACAAATAAAGAAGGCATAACAATGCACATACATATATCATGATGAGTACTATGATATTTAATCAGGGCATTACGACAAAGTACATAGACCGCTATCCAGCATGCATCTATGCCTAAAAAGTCCACCTTCAGGTTATCATCCGAACCCCCTCCAGTATTAAGTTGTAAACAACAGACAATTGCATTAAGTATGGTGCGTAATGTAATCAACACAAATATCCTTAGACAAAGCATCGATGTTTTATCCCTAGTGGCAACAGCACATCCACAACCTTAGAACTTTCTGTCACTGTCCCAGATTTAATGGAGGCATGAACCCACTATCGAGCATAAATACTCCCTCTTGGAGTTACAAGTATCAACTTGGTCAGAGCCTCTACTAGCAACGGAGAGCATGCAAGAACATAAATAATATATATGATAGATTGATAATCAACTTGACATAGTATTCAATATCCATCGGATCCCAACAAACACAACATGTAGGATTACAAATAGATGATCTTGATCATGATAGGCAGCTCACAAGATCTAACATGATAGCACAATGGGGAGAAGACGACCATCTAGCTACTGCTATGGACCCATAGTCCAGGGGTGAACTACTCACACATCGATCCGGAGGCGATCATGGCGGTGAAGAGACCTCCGGGAGATGATTCCCCTCTCCGGCAGGGTGCCGGAGGTGATCTCCTGAATCCCCCGAGATGGGATTGGCGGCGGCGGCGTCTCTGTAAGGTTTTCCGTATCGTGGCTCTCGGTACTGGGGGTTTCGCGACGGAGGCTTTAAGTAGGCGGAAGGGCAGGTCATGGGGCCACACGAGGGCCCCACACGCTAGGGCCGCGCGGCCAGCACCTGGGCCGCGCCGCCCTGTTGTGGCGGCGCCTCGTGGCCCCACTTCGTCTATCCCTCGGTCTTCTGGAAGCTTCGTGCAAAAATAGGACCCTGGGCGTTGATTTCGTCCAATTCCGAGAATATTTCCTTACTAGGATTTCTGAAACCAAAAACAGGAGAAAACAGCAACTGGCTCTTCGGCATCTCGTCAATAGGTTAGTGTCAGAAAATGCATAAATATGACATATAATATGTATAAAACATGTGAGTATCATCATAAAAGTAGCATGGAACATGAGAAATTATAGATACGTTTGAGACGTATCAAGCATCCCCAAGCTTAGTTCCTACTCGCCCTCGAGTAGGTAAACGATAACAAAGATAATTTCTGAAGTGACATGCTATCATAATCTTGATCATACTATTGTAAAGCATATGAGATGAATGCAGCGATTCGAAGCAATGATGAAGATAATGAGTAAACTAATGAATCATATAGTAAAGATTTTTCATGAATAATACTTTCAAGACAAGCATCAGTAAGACTTGCATAAGAGTTACTCATAAAGCAATAAATTCGAAGTAAAGGTATTGAAGCAACATAAAGGATGATAAAAGTTTCAGCGGTTGCTTTCAACTTCAACATGTGTATCTCATGGATAATTGTCAACACAAAGTAATATAACAAGTGCAATAAGTAAACATGTAAGAATCAATGCACACAGTTGATACAAGTGTTTGCTTCTAAGATAGAAAGAATAGGCAAACCGACTCAACAATAAAGTAAAAGATAGGCCCTTCGCAGAGGAAGCATTGATTACTATATTTGTGCTAGAGCTTTTCATTTTGAAAACAAGAAACAATTTTGTCAACGGTAGTAATAAAGCATATGAGTTATGTATAAGACATCTTATAAGTTGCAAGCCTCATGCATAGTATATTAATAGTGCTCGCACCTTGTCCTAATTAGCTTGGGTTAACACTCGATTATCATTGCATAGCATATGTTTCAACCAAGTGTCACAAAGGGGTACCTCTATGCCGCCTGTACAAAGGTCTAAGGAGAAAGCTCGCATTGGATTTCTCGCTTTTGATTATTCTCAACTTAGACATCCATACCGGGACAACATAGACAAAAGATAATGAACTCCTCTTTAATGCATAAGCATTTAACAACAGTTATTATTCTCATAAGAGATTGAGGATTAGCTGTCCACACTGAAACTTCCACCATGAATCACGGCTTTAGTTAGCGGCCCAATGTTCTTCTCTAACAGTATGCATACTCAAACCATTTGATTGTGAAAACCGCCCTTACTTCAGACAAGACGAACATGCATAACAGCTCACATGATATTCAACAAGGGTAAAAGAGTTGATGGCGTCCCCAGAAAACATGGTTACCGCTCAACAAGCAACTTATTAAGAAATAAGACACATAAGTACATATTCTTCACCACGATAGTTTTTAAGCTATTTTATCCCATGAGATATATATTGCAAAGGTAAAGAATGGAAATTTTAAAGGTAGCACTCAAGTAATTTACTTTGGAATGGCGGAGAAATACCATGTGGTAGGTAGGTATGGTGGACACAGATGGCATGGTTATTGGCTCAAGGATTTGGATGCACGAGAAGATTTCCTCTCAATACAAGGCTAGGGTAGCAAGGTTGTTTGAAGCAAACTCAAGTATAAAAGGTGCAGCAAAGCTCACATATGAACATATTGTAGCTATTATAAGACTTTACATTGTCTCCTTGTTGTTCAAACGCCTCAACCAGAAAATATCTAGACTCTAGAGATCAATCATGCAAACCAAATTTTACAAGTTCTATGTAGTTATTCATTAATGAGTACAAGGTACATGATGCAAGAGCTTAAAAAAGATCTATATGAGCACAAAAATTGCCAAGTATCACATTATTCAAGACATTAAACCATTTACCACATGCGACATTTTCCGTTTCCAACCATATAACAATGAATGAAATAGTTCAACTTTCGCAATGAACATTAAAGATAAAGCTAACAACATATGTGTTCATACGAAACAGCGGAGCGTGTCTCTCTCCCAAAAAAAGAATGCTAGGATCCGATTTATTCAAACAAAAACAAAAATAAAAACAAACAGACGCTCCAAGTAAAGCACATAAGATGTGACGGAATAAAAATATAGTTTCACTAGAGGAACTCGATAAGTTGTCGATGAAGAAGGGATGCCTTGGGCATCCCCAAGCTTAGACGCTTGAGTCTTATTATAATATGCAGGGATGAACCACGGGGGCATCCCCAAGCTTTGACTTTTCACTCTTCTTGATCATATTGTATCATCCCCCTCTCTTGACCCTTGAAAACTTCCTCCACACCAAACTCGAAACAAACTCATTAGAGGGTCAGTGCATAATTCATATATTCAGAGGTGACATAATCATTCTTAACACTTCGGATATTTCACAAAGCTACCGAAAGTTAATGGAACAAAGAAATCCATCTAACATAGCAAAACATGCAATGCGAAATAAAAGGCAGAATCTGTCAAAACGAACAGTTCGTAAAGACGAATTTTAAAGTGGCACCAGACTTGCTCAGATGAAAATGCCAAAATTGAATGAAAGTTGCGTACATATCCGAGGATCACGCACGTAAATTGGCAGATTTTTCTGAGCTACCTACAGAGAGGCAGGTCGAAATTCGTGACAGCAAGAAATCTGTTTCTGCGCAGCAATCCAAATCTAGTATTGGCTTTACTATCAAAGACTTTACTTGGCACAATGATGTCTACGGGTTCTTCTATTCTTGTAGACAGTGTTGGGCCTCCAAGAGCAGAGGTTTGTAGAACAGCAGCAAGTTTCCCTTAAGTGGATCACCCAAGGTTTATCGAACTCAGGGAGGAAGAGGTCAAAGATATCCCTCTCATGCAACCTTGCAACCACAAAGCAAGAAGTCTCTTGTGTCCCCAACACACCTAATACGTGCACTAGTTCGGCGAAGAGATAGTGAAATACAGGCTCAATTTCAAAATTTTAAGCATATAGAGAGGTATTTTAGTAACATGAAAATTTCTACAACCATATTTTCCTCTCTCATAATAATGTCCAGTAGCATCATGAGCAAACTCAACAATATAACTATCACATAAAGCATTCTTATCATGAGTCTCATGCATAAAATTATTACTACTCCCAACATAAGCATAATCAATTTTATTAGTTGTAGTGGGAGCAAATTCAACAAAGTAGCTATCTAAAAGACTACTATCATTATAATCATCATATATGGGAGGCAAAGTATCATCAAAGTAAATTTTCTCCTCAATGCTTGGGGGACTAAAAATATCATGCTCATCAAAGCCAGCTTCCCCAAGCTTAGAATTTTCCATATCATTAGCAACAATGGTGTTCAAAGCGTTCATATTAATATGTTCCATAGGTTTTTTAATTTTCGCATCAAACCATCCATGTCTTAAATCAGGAAATAGAATAAGAAGCTCATTGTTGTCCATTATGCCTAACTAGTGTAAACAAGAAACAAAAAGATGCAATTGCAGGATCTAAAGGAAATAGCTTCGAACACTCACACATGGTGCCAGAAAAGTACTCTTACCTCGGACCGGAGTATGAGTGCCTTTAACCTTTCCTCCCCGGCAACGGCGCCAGAAAATAGCTTGATGTCTACGGGTGCTTCTATTCTTGTAGACAGTGTTGGGCCTCCAAGAGCAGAGGTTTGTAGAACAGCAGCAAGTTCCCTTAAGTGGATCACCCAAGGTTTATCGAACTCGGGGAGGAAGAGGTCAAAGATATCCCTCTCATGCAACCCTGCAACCACAAAGCAAGAAGTCTCTTGTGTCCCCAACACACCTAATAGGTGCACTAGTTCGGCGAAGAGATAGTGAAATACAAGTGGTATGAATAAATGCGAGCAGTAGCAACGGCACCAGAAAAGTGCTTTGCTGTCCAGGACTGGTGTGTGGTTGATGGTGGTAATATTGCAGGAAGTATAGATGCAGTAAAACAGTAAACAAACAACGATAGCAGTATTTAGGAACAAGGCCTAGGGATCATACTTTCACTAGTGGACACTCTCAACATTGATCACATAACAGAATAAATAGATAGATGCTAGACTCTACACCCTCTTGTTGGATGATGAACACCACTAACTGTGTATGATTACACGAACCCTCAATGCCGGAGTTAACAAGCTCCACAATATTCAATGTTCATGTTTAAATAACCTTAGAGTGCATGACAGATCAACATAACCAAACCAAGTACTAACATAGCATGCACACTATCACCTTCACACTACGAAAGGAGGCATAGATCACATCAATACCATCATAGCAATAGTTAACTTCATAATCTACAAGAGATCACAATCATAGCCTACGCCAAGTACTACACGATGCACACACTGTCACCATTACACCGTGCGGGAGGAATAAACTACTTTAATAACATCACTAGAGTAGCACACGAGATATATTGTGATACAAAACACATTGCAATCATAAAGAGATATAAATAAGCACTTCACTATGCCATTCATAACGGTGAATAAGTATTCGTGAAATGTAGCCTAAGAGACCCACACGGTGCACACACTGTCACCTTTACACACGTGGGACAAGGAGTCTCCGGAGATCACATAAGTAAAATCCACTTGACTAGCACAATGACATCTAGATTACAAGCATCATCATATGAATCTCAATCATGTAAGGCGGCTCATGAGATTATTGTATTGAAGCACATAGGAGAGAGATTAACCACATAGCTACCGGTACAGCCCCGAGCCTCGATGGAGAACTACTCCCTCCTCATGGGAGACAAGCAGCGTTGATGAAGATGGCGGTGGTGTCAATGGAGGAGCCTTCCGGGGCACTTCCCCGTCCCGGCGGCGTGCCGGAACAGAGACTCCTGTCCCCCAGATCTTGGCTTTGCGATGGCGGCGGCTCTGGAAGGTTTTCTCTGGTTTCGTCGAACGTGTCGAGGTTTTTAGGTCAGGGACCTTTATATAGGCGTAGAGGCGGAGTCGGAGGACGAGGTGGTGACACACTAGGGGGGCGCCCCCTAGGGCCGCGCCGGCCTATCGTCTGGGGCCCACAGGGCCCTCCTCTGGCGGCTCTCGGGTGTTCTGGAAGCTTCGTGGAAAAATAGGATGATGGGCGTTGATTTCGTCCGATTCCGAGAATATTTCCTTACTAGGATTTCTGGAACCAAAAACAGCAGAAAACAGCAACTGGCCCTTCGGCATCTCGTCAATAGGTTAGTTCCGGAAAACGCATAAATATGACATAAAGTATGCATAAAACATGTAGATATCATCAATAATGTGGCATGGAACATAAGAAATTACCGATACGTCGGAGACGTATCAGCATCCCCAAGCTTAGTTTCGCTCGTCCCGAGCAGGTAAACGATAACAAAGATAATTTCGGAGTGACATGCCATCATAATCTTGATCATACTATTGTAAGCATATGTAATGAATGCAGCGATCAAAACAATGGTAATTACATGAGTAAACAAATGAATCATAAAGCAAAGACTTTTCATGAATAGTACTTTCAAGACAAGCATCAATAAGTCTTGCATAAGAGTTAGCTCATAAAGCAATAAATTCATAGTAAAGGCATTGAAGCAACACAAAGGAAGATTAAGTTTCAGCGGTTGCTTTCAACTTATAACATGTATATCTCATGGATATTTTCAATGTAAAGTAATATAACAAGTGCAATATGCAAGTATGTAGGAATCAATGCACAGTTCACACAAGTGTTTGCTTCTTGAGGTGGAGAGAGATAGGTGAACCGACTCAACATAAAAGGTAAAAGAATGGCCCTTCGCAGAGGAAGCATTGATTGCTATATTTGTGCTAGAGCTTTGGTTTTGAAAACATAAAGAGAGCATAAAAGTAAAATTTTGAGAGGTGTTTGTTGTTGTCAACGAATGGTAGTGGGCACTCTAACCCCCTTGCCGGACAAACCTTCAAAGAGCGGCTCCCATGAAGGACGTTATCTCTACCAGCAAAGGTAGATCATCCCTCTTCTCTTTTGTTTACACATGTATTTTAGTTTTATTTATGGATGACACTCCTCCCAACCTTTTGCTTACACAAGCCATGGCTAACCGAATCCTCGGGTACCTTCCAACATTCACATACCATGAAGGAGTGTCTATTTGCAAAATTAAGTTGCTTAACGATGAATCGGAGCAAAACATGTGAAGAGAATTATTAATGAAGGTTGATTAATTGGGGGTCGGGAACCCCGCGCCGACTCTTTTTGCAAAATTATTGGATAAGCGGATGAAGCCACTAGTCCATTGGTGAAAGTTGCCCAACAAGAATGAAAGATAAACACCACATACTTCCTCATGAGCTATAAAACATTGACACAAATCAGAGGTGATAAATTTTGAATTATTTAAAGGTAGCACTCAAGCAATTTACTTTGGAATGACGGAGAAATACCATGTAGTAGGTAGGTATGGTGGACACAAATGGCATAGTGGTTGGCTCAAGGATTTTGGATGCATGAGAAGTATTCCCTCTCGATACAAGGTTTAGGATAGCAAGGTTATTTGAAACAAACACAAGGATGAACCGGTGCAGCAAAACTCACATAAAAGACATATTGTAAACATTATAAGGCTCTACACCGTCTTCCTTGTTGTTCAAACTCTTTACTAGAAATTATCTAGACCTTAGAGAGACCAATTATGCAAACCAAATTTTAGCAAGCTCTATGTATTTCTTCATTAATGGGTGCAAAGTATATGATGCAAGAGCTTAAACATGAGCACAACAATTGCCAAGTATTAAATTATCCAAGACATTTTATCAATTACCACATGCAGCATTTTCTGTTTCCAACCATATAACAATTAACGAAGCAGTTCAACCTTCGCCATGAACATTAAAAGCTAAGAACACATGTGTTCATATGAACCAGCGGAGCGTGTCTCTCTCCCACACAAGCATTTATTCAAACAAAAACAAAAACAAACAGACGCTCCAAGTAAAGTACATAAGATGTGGCCGAATAAAAATATAGTTTCAAGGGAGGAAACCTGATAAGTTGTCGATGAAGAAGGGGATGCCTTGGGCATCCCCAAGCTTAGATACTTGAGTCTTCTTGAAATATGCAGGGATGAACCACGGGGGCATCCCCAAGCTTAGAATTTTCACTCTTCTTGATCATAGTATATCATCCTCCTCTCTTGACCCTTGAAAACTTCCTCCAGACCAAACTCAAAACAAATTCATTAGAGGTTAGTGCATAATCAAAAACTCACATGTTCAGAGGTGACACAATCATTCTTAACACTTCTGTACATTTCTCAAAGCTACTGGAAGGTAATGGAACAAAGAAATCCACCCAACACAGCGAAAGAAGCAATGCGAAATAAAAGGCGAGAATCTGTCAAAACGAACGAGTCCGTAAAGACGAATTTTATTGAGGCACCAGACTTTCTCATATGAAAATGCCCAAATTGAATGAAAGTTGCGTACATATCTGAGGATCACGCACGTAAATTGGCATAATTTTCTGAGGTGCCTACAGAGAATTAGGCCCAGATTCGTGACAGCAAAGAAAGTCATGTTTCGCGCAGTAATCCAAATCTAGTATGAACCTTACTATCAAAGACTTTACTTGGCACAACAATGCGATAAAAATAAGATAAGGAGAGGTTGCTACAGTATTAACAACTTCCAAGACTCAAATATAAAATAAAAGTACTGTAGCAAAATAAACACATGGGTTATCTCCCAAGAAGTTCTTTCTTTATAGCCATTAAGATGGGCTCAGCAGTTTTAATGATGCACTCGCAAGAAATAGTATTTGAAGCAAAAGAGAGCATCAAGAGGCAAATTAAAAACACATTTAAGTCTAACATGCTTCCTATGAAAAGGAATCTTGTAAATAAACAAGTTATGTAGGCATAATGCAATAAGCATAGGCAAACTAGACAAGCTCAATTTCAAAATTTTAAGCATATAGAGAGGTATTTTAGTAACATGAAAATTTCTACAACCATATTTTCCTCTCTCATAATAATGTCCAAGTAGCATCATGAGCAAACTCAACAATATAACTATCACATAAAGCATTCTTATCATGAGTCTCATGCATAAAATTATTACTACTCCCAACATAAGCATAATCAATTTTATTAGTTGTAGTGGGAGAAAATTCAACAAAGTAGCTATCTAAAAGACTACTATCATTATAATCATCATATATGGGAGGCAAAGTATCATCAAAGTAAATTTTCTCCTCAATGCTTGGGGGACTAAAAATATCATGCTCATCAAAGCCAGCTTCCCCAAGCTTAGAATTTTCCATATCATTAGCAACAATGGTGTTCAAAGCGTTCATACTAATATGTTCCATAGGTTTTTTAATTTTCACATCAAACCATCCATGTCTTAAATCAGGAAATAGAATAAGAAGCTCATTGTTGTCCATTATTCCTAACTAGTGTAAACAAGAAACAAAAAGATGCAATTGCAGGATCTAAAGGAAATAGCTTCGAACACTCACACATGGTGCCAGAAAAGTACTCTTACCTGGGACCGGAGTATGAGTGCCTTTTACCTTTCCTCCCCGGCAACGGCGCCAGAAAATAGCTTGATGTCTACGGGTGCTTCTATTCTTGTAGACAGTGTTGGGCCTCCAAGAGCAGAAGTTTGTAGAACAGCAGCAAGTTCCCTTAAGTGGATCACCCAAGGTTTATCGAACTCAGGGAGGAAGAGGTCAAAGATATCCCTCTCATGCAACCCTGCAACCACAAAGCAAGAAGTCTGTTGTGTCCCCAACACACCTAATAGGTGCACTAGTTCGGCGAAGAGTAGTGAAATACAGGTGGTATGAATAAATGCGAGCAGTAGCAACGACACCAGAAAAGTGCTTTGCTTGTCCGGGACCGGTGTGTGGTTGATGGTGGTAATATTGCAGGAAGTATAGATGCAGTAAAACAGTAAACAAACAGTGATAGCAGTATTTAGGAACAAGGCCTAGGGATCATACTTTCACTAGTGGACACTCTCAACATTGATCACATAACAGAATAAATAGATAGATGCTAGACTCTACACCCTCTTGTTGGATGATGAACACCACTAAATGTGTAGGATTACACGAACCCTCAATGCCGGAGTTAACAAGCTCCACAATATTCAATGTTCATGTTTAAATAACCTTAGAGTGCATGACAGATCAACATAACCAAACCAAGTACTAACATAGCATGCACACTGTCACCTTCACACTACGAAAGGAGGCATAGATCACATCAATACCATCATAGCAATAGTTAACTTCATAATCTACAAGAGATCACAATCATAGCCTACGCCAAGTACTACACGATGCACACACTTGTCACCATTACACCGTGCAAGAGGAATAAACTACTTTAATAACATCACTAGAGTAGCACACAGATATATTGTGATACAAAACACATTGCAATCATAAAGAGATATAAATAAGCACTTCACTATGCCATTCATAATAGTGAATAAGTATTCTGTGAAATATAGCCTAAGAGACCCACACGGTGCACACACTGTCACCTTTACACACGTGGGACAAGGAGTCTCCGGAGATCACATAAGTAAAATCCACTTGACTAGCACAATGACATCTAGATTACAAGCATCATCATATGAATCTCAATCATGTAAGGCAGCTCATGAGATTATTGTATTGAAGCACATAGGAGAGAGATTAACCACATAGCTACCGGTACAGCCCCGAGCCTCGATGGAGAACTACTCCCTCCTCATGGGAGACAGCAGCGTTGATGAAGATGGCGGTGGTGTCGATGGAGGAGCCTTCCGGGGGCACTTCCCCGTCCCGGCGGCGTGCCGGAACAGAGACTCCTGTCCCCAGATCTTGGCTTCGCGATGGCGGCGGCTCTGGAAGGTTTTCTCTGGTTTCGTCGAACGTGTCGAGGTTTTTAGGTCAGGGACCTTTATATAGGCGAAGAGGCGGAGTCGGAGGGTCGACGAGGCGGTGACACACTAGGGCGGCGCGCCCCCCTAGGGCCGCGCCGGCCTGTCGTCTGGGGCCCACAGGGCCCTCCTCTGGCGGCTCTCAGGTGTTCTGGAAGCTTCGTGGAAAAATAGGATGCTGGGCGTTGATTTCGTCCGATTCCGAGAATATTTCCTTACTAGGATTTCTGGAACCAAAAACAGCAGAAAACGACAAGTGGCCCTTCGGCATCTCGTCAATAGGTTAGTTCCGGAAAACGCATAAATATGACATAAAGTATGCATAAAATATGTAGATATCATCAATAATGTGGCATGGAACATAAGAAATTATCGATACGTCGGAGACGTATCACACAACAGTGCAATAAAATAAAGATAAGGAGAGGTTGCTACAGTAGTAAACAACTTCCAAGACTCAAATATAAAATAAAGTGCAGAAGTAAAATAATGGGTTGTCTCCCATAAGCGCTTTTCTTTAACGCCTTTCAGCTAGGCGCAGAAAGTTTGAATCAAATAACATCAAGAGACGAAGCATCAACATCATAATTTGTTCTAATAATAGAATCATAAAGTAACTTCATTCTCTTTCTAGGGAAGTGTTCCATACCTTTCTTGAGAGGAAATTGATATTTAATATTACCTTCCTTCATATCAATGGTAGCACCAACGAGTTCGAAGAAAAGGTCTTCCCAATATAATGGGACAAGATGCATTGCATTCAATATCCAAGACAACAAAATCAACGGGGACAAGGTTATTGTTAACCATAATACGAACATTATCAATCCTCCCCAAAGGTTTCTTTATAGCATTATCAACAAGATTAACATCCAAATAATAATTCTTCAATGGTGGCAAGTCAAGCATATCATAAATTTTCTTAGGCATAACAGAGATACTTGCACCAAGATCACATAAAGCATTACAATCAAAATCATTGACCCTCATCTTAATGATAGGCTCCCAACCATCTTCTAACTTTCTAGGAATAGAAGTTTCAAGTTTTAGTTTCTCCTCTCTAGCTTTTATGAGAGCATTTGTAATATGTTTTGTAAAGGCCAAATTTATAGCACTAGCGTTGGGACTTTTAGCAAGCTTTTGCAAGAACTTTATAACTTCAGAGATGTGACAATCATCAAAGTCTAAACCATTATGATCTACAACAATGGGATCATTATCCCCAATATTTTGAAAAATTTCAGCAGTTTTATCAATTTCAGCAGTTTTAGCAGTTTCAGGCAATTTTGCACGCTTTGCACTAGGAGTAGTAACATTGCCAACACCAATTATTTTACCATTGATAGTAGGAGGTGCAGCAACATGTGAATCATTAACATTACTAGTGGTGGTAATAGTCCAAACTTTAGCTACATTATTCTTTTTAGCAAGTTTTTCATTTTCTTCTCTTTCCCACCTAGCATGCAGTTCAGCCATCAATCTAATATTCTCATTAATTCGAACTTGGATGGCATTTGCTGTAGTAACAATTTTATTTTCAATATCCTTATTATGCATAACTTTCAATTTTAAAAGATCAACATCAGAGGCAAGACTATCAACCTTAGAAGCGAGAATATCAATTTTATTGAGCTTTTCCTCAACAGATTTGTTAAAAGCAGTTTGTGTACTAATAAATTCTTTAAGCATGGCTTCAAGACCAGGGGGTACACTTCTATTATTGTTGTAATAATTCCCATAAGAATTCCCATAACTATTACCATTAGCAGAAGAATATGGCCTATAGTTGTTACCATAATTGTTCCTATAAGGATTGTTGTTGAAATTATTACTTTTAATGAAATTCACATCAACATGTTCTTCTTGGGAAACCAATGAAGCTAAAGGAACATTATTAGGATCAACATTAGATCTACCATTCACAAGCATAGACATAATAGCATCAATCTTATCACTCAAGGAGGAGGTTTCTTCAACAGAATTTACCTTCTTACCTTGTGGAGCTCTTTCCGTGTGCCATTCAGAATTAATTTTTCATCATATCATCAAGAAGCTTTGTTGCCGCCCCCAAAGTGATGGACATAAAGGTACCTCCAGCAGCTGAATCCAATAGGTTCCGCGAAGAAAAATTCAATCCTGCATAAAAGGTTTGGATGATCATCCAAGTAGTTAGTCCATGGGTTGGGCAATTCTTTACCAAAGATTTCATTCTCTCCCATGCTTTAGCAACATGTTCATTATCTAATTGCTTGAAATTCATTATGCTACTTCCCAAAGATATAATTTTAGCGGGGGGATAATATCTACCAATAAAAGCATCCTTACATTTATTCCATGAATCAATACTATTTCTAGGCAGAGATAGCAACCAATCTTTAGCTCTTCCTCTTAAGGAGAAAGGAAACAATTTTAATTTTATTATGTCACCATCTACATCCTTATACTTTTGCATTTCACATAGTTCAAAAAAATTATTAAGATGGACAGCAGCATCATCAGAACTAACACCAGAAAATTGCTCTCTCATAACAGGATTCGGTAAATCAGGTTTAATTTCAAAGAATTCTGCTGTAGTAGCAGGTGGAGCAATAGGTGTGACACTGAAAGGCCTTGCAGCAGTGAAATGCTACACCAGCTGGAAGATCAGAGCGACTTATTACCTGACAAATATTCATAACCTACTGCCTTGTTACTGATTATTAGTAAAGTTAAGGGTGTGCCTATGTCTCAGTTGACTGAGATTTTCTTAAGTCTCAGTCAACTCAGAAAAGTGCAACTACAGTTCAGAAAAAAGTGCAACTCGGTTCAGTTGCACATTTCTGTCAGAAAAGTGCAATTGCACTTTTTTAACAGAAAAGTGCAACTCAAAGCACATTTTGTAAGTGACTTAGACTTAAGAAAATCTCAGTTAACTGAGAAATAGCAAAACCGTAAAGTTAAGGTACTTCAAGCAAGGGATGAACTTTTCTATGGAATATCCTGGCAAGCCACAATTAAAGTCTACTTCACACACACTTTGATGGAGCTAACGCACAATCCTCATCGGCCTCATCATCTCGTTGTCTTCATGGTCCAGAATCTGCATCCCAAAAGCACACCAAATTATGAACAAGTTTTGCAATAGACGCGCGCGCGCATAATGATCATGCATGTCGACAAAATGCGCGCAGGTACGTATTTTCTTTCTTGATGCTTACGTACATGGCAATGGTAGACGTAGCCCGGGCCGGCGGTGACGTCGAACGGGAAGCGGCCACTGCCCTCCTCCAGCGGCCTGAACCTCACGAGCAGCGTCGTCACCGTGCTGGGCCGCACCTTGAACACGTTCTTCCATCCGCGCTCCTGCCTCGGCACGGCGTGCCTCCTCCCCCCGGCGAGGTGCCTCCGCAACCCGCACGCCTCCGCGTCGTTCCGGCCGCCGGCGCCTCCGCTTGCACTCCCCTGCATGCACTCCCTGAACTCGTCGACGCTTCGCAGCGACCGCTGCTCCAGCGCCGCGAACACCGCCAGGTGCACGTGCAGCGGGTGGTTGTCGTCGGTGAGGTTGATCACCTCCCACAGCTCCGAGGTCCCCTCCCGCGGCGTCTCCGTCACCGGGTCCGTGTACGCCCGCCCGTTCAGGTACAGGTGCGTCGGCTCGTCCGTGCCGTTCTTGGTGTACTCGTACATGGCGATCCGCCGCGTCCGCACCGCCTCCCGCACGTCCGGTTTGGGGTACCGCGTCATCAGCGCCGCGGGCACGGCGGACGAGTCGTGCTCCGGCTTCCTCGCCACAACAAACTTCATCACCGCCACCGTGTCCGCCTTCTCGCCCGGGTCGCCGGGGTACGGCGCCGGCGCGTCGGACCGCAGCACCACCGCTTCGGCTGTTTTCGCCGTCTGGGCAAAGTCGACGATGACGTCGGCCATCTCCGACGGCGCGAGCAGGAACTCGTCGGTAACCACCGGCTTCGCGAGGTACACGGAGTCCGACCCCACGTGCACGAACCGGAGGCCGCCGGAGAGCGAGAGCTTAAAGAAGCGCGCGTTGCTGGCGTTGAGGATGCGGAACCGGTACCGCCGCCGCCTGACGCGGAGGAACGGCCACGCCTTGCCGTTAACCACCACGACGGACCCAAAGTACTCCGGCTGCCACTGCGGGTGCACCGTCGGGTTGTTCCCAGTAGCATTCATGAACAAGGCTCCGTCCCTCGTGAAGTCGCGGTCGAACAGCACGAGGTTCCGGTCGAACTCCCCGCCACCCGTCGGTATGCCGAGCCTGGCCTCGGCGGCCGGGTCGGAGACGCGGTAGGCGCCGAGGAGGCCGGCGAGGATGTTGACGCGGGTGAGGCCCATGGCGTGGTCGTGGTACCAGAGGTTGCCGGGCGGCTGCTGGTTCGGATACGAGTAAGACGGGGACGAGAAGTGGGGCCCGGTGGAGGAGAAGCCCGAGGTGAACCAGGCCATGGAGTGGCCGTCGGAGGTGGACTGCTGCACGCCGCCGTGGAGGTGGACGACGGTGGGGACGCCGGTGCGTGGGCGGGCCGTGGCGAGGGAGCGGTCCCACGGCAGGAAGTGGCGCGGCGGGAGGTGGTTGGTCCAGCTGATGTGCGTCGGGACGCCGCGGGTGGCGAAGATGGTCGGACCTGGCACGGTGGCCGTCTCCTTGCTTGTGCCAAAGGCGAACACCCGCGTCGCCGGAAGATCGCGGTGGAATTTCTGTGCAAAAAACGAGAAAATTCAGGAGGTCAAGTTCATATTTTGGAGACTGTAAATTCAAAAGCAGTATTTCAGAATGTCCAGTTTCAGACTATGACTTGTGAATTTTTTAAAAAACATTTGATTTCTCCTCGCCCCAACTACATTCAGTTTATTCTGACTGTCCAATTCAACCTCAATATTTAACCGCAAATTTCTTGTAGCGCTGATGGTGATGGTGATGTTTCCTAGACTGAGGTCACTGCGATGCCGACAACCGGATGACGCTGGTGCGCACCAAGTCAGCTAAAGCTTGCTACGGAAATCCAGAGGGAGCTGAAATGGATTGGCCAAAAGCTCTGAATTATTGTCTGCCATTCGGCTCCAAAGATTCTCTTCTTTTTTTTTAATCTCAGCAGGAGAACTGCTGGTTTCATATATAGATGGAGAAAAAACTGTAAAAAAAACACAGGGCGGTGGTGAACCACCGCGAGACGGAGGTCTACTCTCCCCTTACAAGGTGCCTCGCACCGGCCAGCACCCAACTAGAAGCTTCGTCCGTAATAAGTCGGACTAGGCAAGGCACACTCAGTTCTTTATTACAGAAAACACGTCTATTCCTTTCCCACCATATCTCCCAAGCCACCAGAATGGACGCGTTCAATGAAGAACCTAGCGGCAGTGGAATGTTATCTGCCATCGTGCCTTCTCAAGTACATAGTAGTTAACAAAAATCAAGGATAATTTAGCGCCATTGCACATTATCTCCATACCATTGGTTCAACAAAACTCAATGTCGCTCCACCCTCTCGCGTCCCTCCCCACGCGCCGCCAAGGGGAACCTAGCGCCGCCGTCAGAGCTCCTCGACGTGGCTCCCTACCGCCGCTGCCGCTGGCATGGGCCGCGGTGGCAGTGGACCCGCTGCCAAAGGGTGGCGGCGTGTCCTCTGTTGGTGGTAGCCACTGTATGTGGGTCATTGGTGGTGAAGGGTGGTGGTTCCGGGGTGGCGCCCCTGTGACTCGTCGGTCGAAGGTTGCAGCGCGAGCCACTACTTGTGGTGGCGCTCGGGGCGGCGGCGCCAACGGCTTGGCTTGGCTACTTCTTCCTTGACCTGCTACCCTAGATCTCATCGGTGACCCACTCCGAGATCGCACGGCCATACTCCCTCCGTCCACAAATAAGTGTACATGCGGGTTTTTCAAGATAAATTATGAAGTGGAGTGTACATTAGAAACATGCATCTCTCCTCTTTAATTCTTTCACCTCCAATGAGCTAAGTGCATGTAGAAAACAAGAAAACATGTGATCAATATTATTGCGTTTGATTTTCGTACGATGAGAGAGAAGCAATTAAAGTGCATTGGAAAGGTAGGAGTACACTCTTTTGTGAACAAAGTTTAGAACTAGATGTACACCTATTTGAGGACGGAGGGAGTATCTAGATCTCTTGGATCTCGATGTATGTTGGGTCGTGTCGGCTATGCCGGCTACCCGTTTCTTGTCGACCCCGCATTATATTATGCTTGTTGTTTATGGTTTCAGATGACATGTAGCCCCGACGACGCTAATTCTCCACATATGTGTCTCTTATGTGGATACAACTCCTACGCCATAGAAGGCTGCATGCCTGGGCGCTTGGCGACCGTAAACCGCTAAATGTTGAAACCTTCGGTACATCGACATCCGCACCTCCACGGGTACAAATGTGTTGACGTGGGGATTATCAAAGTGGACTTGTTTGAAGATTGGTTAGCCTCTGAAGGTATCATCCAGCATGCACAGGTCGAGTCGAGATCGCTTATTGTCAGCGGTTGTCCATGGGAGTACTTGTGACTTCCAGATCAGGGATAATAAATAAAATAGGAACCGGATAAAATCGTATATCGAAACGACTTCTGGCATCACCGGAGGGATCGGAACCACATTCGTAGGCCGACAATTTTTCTGGATAGGTCGAACTATTGGAAGCAAATAAAAAAGGAACACCGAGTGGAATAATAGAAACTAGCGGGAGAAGATGTTGAATCACTACTCGTTGTGTGCATTTAAACCGTGGACATGATGACTGTGAACCGGACTATTGGCAAATTGCGGCAGTTTTCTCGGCAAGTAGGGGCGGCAACATAGGGTGACCTCCTTCTTATTGGCATTGCTTGATCTCCATGTCTTAGTTTTCAGAGTGAAAACTCTAGGCCTGACCTTGGTGGTTGTATGCAGCAGTGGTTGCTCAATAACCGTTTCCTTGTTGAAGTTATTGTTTGAAGATTGACCTTGTCCAAGTGAAAACTCATGATTTGGATATAGTGATCAGCCAGGGCGGAGACAACACGTGCACTTCCTAGAGGCATCGTTTTGGAGAACTTGAGTCGAGATGATGTTAATAGTCGAGATGATGTTAATGGTGGTGGGTTGTTCATGTTGCCACAAACTCTGGTCGCTATGGTGAGGTTTTTTTTTTTTTTAACTTTTTTAGCTATGTGCAACCTAAATGTCTAGACTAGATTTAAATATTATATTATTACAGAGACTGGGTGCATTTAATATTATCTTAGTTCTAATATATATTTATTATCAAAAAAGAATAACATATCTATGTCGCTGCCTCAATCCATGCAGAGATATAGCGATGATCCGACTGATGCCGATTCCTAGTCTGTGGTGACGCTGCCGCCCAGAAAGTCAGCTGAAGCTGGCTACGGAAATCAGAAGCAAGTTGTAATGTATCTCCAAAAAGCTCTGAATTATTGTCTGCCATTCGGTTCCAAAGACGATAAGGTAGTCGGTCGGGCCCCGCCCATGAGCTAGACTGCCCACAATTGTGCAGTGCTAGGTCAGCCGTAGCATGTTAGTGCGATCCTCTGAGATGTGAATCCGTGGACTACGCCACATATGCTTCGCGGAATTTCGTGTGAGAAACAAGATCAAGCCAAGGCCTGAAGTGGAATAGTTCAGAGGATGAGCCGAACTGATACTGGTAGTGGTATTATACATGGAAATGGAATTTGGCATCACCATCTTGGCCTTTTCTTTGAGAAATGGGTTTAGCTCAGATTAAAGAGTATCCAAGAGCATTGGTATATTTAACCTAGATTGCTAAAAAACTGCATTTTTAACAATCTGAGCTTTAAAAAAAATGTTGCTCCAAAAGCGTTGCTATATGTGGTTCCCAGGAAACAAAATTTAGCAAGCTTGCTATATTTTGGATATTTGCCAATCCAAAGGTAGATTGGCAAAACCCCCAAACACACTCGAAAAGGCAACTCTCTTGGAGGTGCTCTTAGTTTGGGTTCCCACTATAGAACAGAGGTCCCCTTCTGCACTTTGTGTAACAGCGCAGAGGCTTCTTGCTTTCTCTTTGATGCAAACTTATAAATAGTAGCGGCTTTGAATTCGTGATGAGCTGATAAGCTTAAGAACAAAAACCAGTGTGCTTTTTGGTATAGGACCCAAAAAAGACATTATTTGGTTCCTTTGTTATTTCAGCGACGGCATCTCGGAAACTAGTGAGGTTGGTGGTTGCTGCAAGTGTACGTGATCAAGCCAACAAACTATGCTAAATCATGATCAGGCTCACAAACTCTAAGCAAAAAAACAAGTCCTACTATGTATTATAAAAATAAATACGAATTTGAGCTGAGCATGCATGCATTATTTTTTTGACTGAACATGCATGCACTACACGAGTGACTAGTATTTGCAGTCTTGCCGAGCCCTTGTGAAAGGCAGGATATGCCTGAAGAAACTCAACTCCCAACTTGTTTTCCAAATCTATAATTTGATGACCTGAGCATGCATTATTTTTTTGACCGAACATGCATGTACTACTGACTAGCAGTTTCCCTAAAGGGCGGTAGGATATCTCTGAAGAAACGCTAAAAGCCCAAACGTCTGAAGAAGAATGGGACACCGATCGAACGATGGCGCGCGTCACGGCCGTTGTACACTGACATGCAGAGCAGTACAATCCAAGTCGCGCCGCTGACGAAGAAGACGGAGAGGCAGAGGGAAATAAAACAAGGCTCGCGTAGACGAACGTACCCACGTGGTGTCGTACATGCCGACGGTGAGCTCGCCGGCGACGAGCACGCCGCCCTCCCCAACGCCGTAGCCGCGCAGCACCGGCATGTCCGGCAGCTCGTCCACGAACTTCTCCAGCCTCCCCGCGTCCAGCAGGCCGGCGCCCTGCTTGTCACCGTCGTCGGCGAGCACCGCCGCCGCCTGGAACACGAGCAAGCACGCGCCGAGAAACCTCATCATCTCCATTGCCACGGGCGCCGAACGTGACTAGCCTTGGGTTTCTCCGGCGAGAGATGGAGGACAGGGACAGTGGACACTTGACAGCTCCGCCTCTCGGCCTTGTGTTTGTCCCCTAGTTTTGGTTTTGCTTCTCTACCTCCCTCTCTCCTCCATTCTCTTTGTTAGAGAGAAATTTTATAGGAAGAAAGAAGGGAAAGAGACGGCAGGAATATCTTTGGTCCCCGGCAGCCGATTTTATTGGTGTAGGATTTTCAGTTTCCTTCCAGAGTGATGTGGCCTCTTATTCTCCTCGAGAAAAAAAAATTGAATTTTGGTTGCTTCTTTTCAAGTCAAGCAAAGAAAAAGTCCCAGTTCGTAGCGCGTATCCCTAGGTTGTCAATTTGACCAACATAATATTATTTATATAATATAAAAACTATATCATTAGAAAGTAAAACATCTAAGCTTTCTAATAATATATATTTTATAATACATATATTGCATTATTATCGTCAAATTTACGACCTAGGGATACGCGTAAGCTCTGTAAACTGAGACGGAGGGAGTAATATAGCAAAAAAAATTGACAACCAATACCATGACATATTTATAGTAGCGAAAAGGCATACATACAAATGTAGTTAAAAGTTAAAGCTTATTAAGTTTGACGAAATATATTGAAGAAAACATTAATAATCTATAATATTAAGTCAATACAATTGTGAGGATATATTTAGTGTGAATTTATTGATATTTATTTGGTGTTGCAAGTATTCATATTTTTGCCAATAATATTAGTCAAATTTGGAAGATGTTAAATCTTAACTAAATTATATACACCTTCATTTTTTAAACGAAGAAGATTGGACTGACCGCGCTTGAGAATCTGTTTACAATAGGAATGGATGCCCTATTTTCTTGAAGGTTCCATCTGGGATGTGATAAAAATCTGGATTAATGGTAAACATTATGAGCCACAAATCACCGTATCGGAATGATTGAGGACTTAGCTGTTCACGTACGCCTAGAACAAATTCCATTCATCTTCCTTTTGTCTTATTACATTGCCCATTTATTTATTTGTTATAGAGATGGGAATGGCAAAATTCATTATAAAGATGGTAAGAACAATTTTTCTTTAGTTTTCTCATAACTACATTAAAATATAACGGGTGTCACAAATAAGAAAAGGAATTCGTTCTGCAACATTAGAAATTACTATGTCAATTGTTTGACTGTTTCATTTTGGCATTGTAGTAGTTCGCATAAAGGGGGAAAAAAAGAACATCACCTTCTTTTTGCTACTCAATGTTTGAACATGTACTGCCCGTATTTTCAATTGCTAAGGAGAAATTTTGGCCAATTTTAATTGATCCAGTATGTAATTTCTGGAATTGAATGCTTTCCAACTAAATTTAGACCTTACCTGGATCTGAACTGTTACACATATATATCGTGTTCACATGTCAATTTCCACGTTCCAAAAATATCACGCGCTGGTGGGATTCAATCCCTGCACGGCTGCACCTGCCGCTAGGCAGCGTCACAGACTTCACACATTAACCAACTGAACCAGTATTGCTTTGTGCTAGAACTAGAAACGGAAAGTTTTTGTACTGTATCATGTACATGTATGATAGTTATAAAACTTCGGAAATTCCGGAAATTCAATTCGGCACATGGGAGCATATGCTTCTGCTACCGAAAAAAACATTTTGAAATGTCAAAAAATTCGAACAAAAAATTTCTCGCTTACATATCGACATTTTACGTGCGCACATCAAGTTTTGCGAAAAACTGATATTTTTTGTGACTTGTGTGAAAAAGACAAACAAAACGTCTCGTGCACAACCTTTTTCTACGGTAAAATTTGTCTTTTTTGCAGATAACACTTAAAATGTCAGTTTTCTGTGGAACCACTTTGTGAACGTGTAGAATTTTAAGATGTACCCACTAAATTTTGTGTGCAAATTTTTCAACATTTTGAAACTGTATTTAAAACAAAATTAAAAATCCGGGAGCATATGCTCCCGGGTGCCAAAACATCACTCCCAAACTTGTCTTATTTTTGTAGCTTTAAATACCAGCCCTTGAACCAGACAAACAAGTGGTTCGATCAGTAAACTTCTACCGGTTCCGTCGCCGATCAGATTATTACACAGAGCATATGTGATAGTTTTATCATTATTTATTATAGTTGTAACTTGCAAGTAGGGTTGCAACTGAGATTTTTTTTTTAGTTGTGTGGGGTTAGTGAAATGACACGGATGCTACCTAGAGGGGGTGAATAGGCGGTTTAAAGCTTTTACAATTATGGCTTGAACAAATGCGAAAAAAACTAACGTTTAATTTGTCAAACACAAAACATATATAACTAGGGTTCACCTATGTACACCAATAACTTATGCTAAGCAAGACAAGCGACTATGTGATAGCAAGATATATAACTTTAAGCACGAAGGCTATCACAAATTAAGGTGCATAAGTAAAGAGCTCGGATATAAAAATAACCGAGGTGACACGGAGACGATGATGTATCCCGAAGTTCACACTCTTGCGAGTGCTACTCTCAATTGAAGCAGTGTGGAGGCACAAGGCCCCAATGTATTCTCCTCAAGCCTTGCCACCAAAAAGGAAGTCATCGATCCACTATGGAACATTACGGGTGGTCATCGTACCCGCACAAAGTTTGGGGTAATCTTTACAACTTAATTGGAGGCTCCCAATAATCGCAACAAAGGCCTCACACTTGAGGAATCTCTATAGCTTAATTGGAAGCCCCAAAAACACCAATAAGATCACCAAGCCGAATAGGGTTCGAGGACCCAAGAGGAACAAGCTCCCGAAGAGATATACTCACAAACTTTCACATCCGCATATCACCGCGGAGAACTCAAACTGATGCACCAAATGCAATGGCAAAAATTCACTCTCAAATTTAACCAAAACTACTAAAGCTATTGGAGAAATAAGAGCGGCATAACACAAGAGGAGAACACCAAATTTCTTGAAGATCTAGATCTAATGGGTTCCCCTCACAAAGAGAGGGATTTGATTGGTAAAGATGTAGATCTAGATCTCCTCTCTCTTTTCCCTCAAGAAAATGCAAGAATCATGAGGGATCAAGAAATAGGGCAAACTCTTCAAATTTAACAATGGAGGTAAGAAAATGAAAGAACTTTCAGCCCAAGGAGGAAGGAGGCCTTTTATAGTCCCCTCCAACGAAATATGGTTGTTGGGGACCTCTCAGGCAGGATTATCCGCCCCCGGACTGTATTATCGGAGCAACCATGCCAAATTAACGTCGAGGTGCACAAGCCCCTGTCATGGGGCCGTATATTTGGGCGGATATTTTACCCCTAGGCTCGATGCAGCAAAACGAGAATGAACACAACTTGACCATTCGGATTCAGATTTTGATGGTCTTAAGCTCATTTCGAAACTAGTAACAACCTCTACAACATCATGCAGAGAAATATCATAGTCCAAAAAGGTAGGATATAAGTAAATGATCAAAGTTTTTACCTATATATAAAAGAAAAACCGGTAAAACCTCCAACCTCGAAAAGGCAACAAATTTTCTATGCAAAAAACCGTTTTCAATGAACTAGATGTTGTGGGTATACTTCATAGGTGTACCATCGACAGTGGCTAGATCCGGCAAGCCCGGATGGCCCACAGATGGTGATGATGGCATACAACCCATCGGGCGGCCCAGTTGCTGTTGATGAGGATGGAGGAAGTTGTCAACACCCGGATTTTTAAGTCCAGATGCCTATTATGCCATACATCGCAATCCCAGGAAGATTGTTTTTGCGAGACATAATAAGTTCATATCATAGCACATCATTCGTTACAACACCATAATAGTCTTACATAAAAAAAGATCACATGATCCAGTCTCATTACAACACTTGATCTAAGGATCAATACATAACACATAGCGGGAATACGTAGTAGAGTCCATCTATTCCACAGGCAACGCTTGACGTCACGAGAAGCTCCTAGTTGTCATAGACGTCCTGATGTCCGTCATCCTGATACTGTTGCTCCTCTTCATAGTCTGGCCATTTGAATAGCCAGGGACACAGCCGTGAGTACTTTCAAGTACTCGCAAACTAATACTAGTGTAAGTACTAACAGTTTTAGTGAGAGTGTTCTAAGCTCTAGGTTTATTTGCATAAAGCTAGTTTTATTTTACAAACCTTTAGTAAACAAAGACCCTTCATTTGCCTAACTTAACTCAAGTGGAAACATTAGTGTCATTCCCGCAACTCTGTTGTGATTCAATTCAAAGTCACCTTTTCAAGTTCAAATCACAAGTCACCTTTTGGAAAAGTTCTGATGACGGAACAGTATGGCCTTTCCAACTGTCCATGACCGCGGACGCGGCTATTCGAATAGGTTTACACTCTGCAGCGGTTGCACACTTGTGCCACAACATTTGATTACATCCGTCAGGGATAACCCTGAATAATCATAACTCAGTATGCGGATCATCAACCATTAACCTTTCAATTACATACCCTAGTATAGGCACCTCTCCCCATGAGCTTGGCCTCCCAGTGATAACCAACTGCTATCCTGGGAACTGCACAGGGCTTGGGTAGGACATTTAACTCTTTTCACGTCATTTCACTTTCAACGGAGGCAGCCTCGGCATAACCTCTATGACGCTTGTTCAGAGGGAACCCATACTAAGACACATAAATTTCCAGCTAAAGCCTTACCCATAATCAGGTATTGTGGGGGTACTCAAGAATTGGAATGGTATCGCATCCGAACCCAATCATCAGTTTTGATCAAAATCACCATTTCATTCAAGTCACATTCACCTTCAAAATCTTTCAATAGAATGACTCATCATTCCAAGGTTTTCAAAATCAAAGATTCACATGTTCCCAACTAGAGTTGTCTCTTGTAATTTAGCACTAGCAACTAGCCATGAGGGGTGCTAACTATCTTGTAGCTCTCTAGGCTAACTTTGATGTTCTTGCACTACTCCTTATCTAGACTCAAGTTAACTATAAAAGTAATACTTGTAAATCAAAGTAAAAAAACTTTGAGGGATAAAAACTGGGACTTGTAAAGTAAAACACAAAGTATTATGGTATGAGTGCCTTGCTCAAGTTGAGCTTACACTAGGGTAACTTGCAAGAGTATAGCTTGCCTTGGTTGGTACAGTGATCAAAGCTTTCTTCTTCTTCCTGGTAGTAGACCTCCTCCTCCTGGTATTCCTCGGTACTAGCGTCTACAAACGAATACGAGGTATACAATCACCAAACAAATCTTAAGGGCTAGACTAAACACACAAATGGTTCACACAAGCTATTCTAGCATCACCACCTTAATCACCAGGGGGTTGACTTGTGTTTTAAGAAAACTTGTAAGAGAAATAATTTCCTCTCATTGAATATTCTTAAGATTTAATTTCCTCAAATAATAAGGGTGGGATCATGTTGACCAAGTTCAACACTTCACTTTTATCATTTGAGAAAAATGATTTAAATGAGGTACTAAACCTCATGCAATTTAAACATTATTCTTGCAACAATTTAATATCTCTAAGTAATCCACTATGAGATGCTATAGACCAAAGTCAACACTTCATATTGAATTGCTTAGGACCATGATTTAAATGAGAGGTAACCTCTCATACTATTTAAGAAATAATTTTGGATAATTTTAAATGGACTAGAAATAGCCACATAGCCATTGTTTTGTTCTAGCCCATGATCATACAAACAACTATGTGATCTTTTTACATATTCATGTAGAGTATGTGAATTTTGATTTATGAGAGTTGGAATCAACTCAAAATCACTTAGGGTTGATTTTTAATAAATGTTTGAATTTGGAAAAGGCTCTGCCTTGTTATTTTTACTACATTAATTCTACAAAATTTCTAGGGTTGAGGCCAGTGGGGTTGGTTAGACCTTTTCACAAGATTTCCAACAATACCAAATTCATAAAATTTGGCCCAGTGGATCTTCCTAAATTTAAATTTGAAATTGGAACCAGTATTGCAATTGAAATAAAACTGAAATTCAAAGTTTGAATTCATGGGCTTGGCGGGAACGGCTTAACGGCCGAAGAGAAAGAAAAGGGGAAAGCCAGCCCAGCAGCGCGTCTCGCACGCGTGGGCTGCCTGACAAGGTGGGCTCCACCTGACAGCGACATTTAAACAGCGAAACGGTATGGGTTAACCAGAGGCGTGCGATTAGAACAAGATCTAACGGCTGGCGTGCGTCGTCGTCAGCGACGAGCGCAGCTCACTGGCGCGGCGAGGGCAGGGGGTCGGAGGCTCACCGGCGGTGCGGCGATCGTCGGCGAGGTGCTGCGGCGGCATTGTGGACGGCGGCGAGGCTCCAGGTACAAGCGGCGTCATCGGAGGTGGCTCCTAGCTTCTCCTCCTTCCGCGGCGGCTTCACGGGCTCCTGTGATGAAATTGGCGAGCTACGGTGGGCAATGTGGAGAGAGAGATGGTCGAGGAGGGTCAGAGAGGAGAGGGGAGGTGAGTGCTGTGAGGATTGGAGGCGCGGGAGGCCTCTATTTATAGCGGCGTCGAGGTCTGCGGCTCAGTGGATGAGGTCGACCATGGCGTCGTCGCTACAGGGGGCGCAGATGGGCTAGCGATGATGCAGCGGGGTTGGCAAGGTCCTGGCGAGCACGACGCAGTTGACGGCGGTGAAAACAAGACAGTGACGCGTGCTAGAGGGTGATGGGAGCTCCCAGTACCGTGGCGGAGACTTTTGATGGTGACGACGGCGAGCGTCCTCTCCGGCGCAGGTGAGTGTGTCTGGCGTGTAGCTGGTGTCGTGGCGGAGCTGCTGGCGCGAGGAGGGAGCAAGGGGAGGACGAGGGTGACGTGGGGCGTGCGTGCTCTGGCGCGCTCCGCACGTGCATACGTCGCGCTCTGGCGCTCACTGGACGTCACTGGGCACGTGCGTTCTGGCCAGTGGCGTGCTCTGCTTCGTCGATGGCGAGTACCAGGGTGGTCAGGAGAGTGGGAGGGAAGTCCAGGACATGCTGATGCATGCTGGAGTTGACCAGAGAGGAGGGTTGGCAAGGTGATGACATAGGGCTCGACATGATCACCATTTGGTCAAATTTGTACTTGGCACAGTGGTGTAAAGGGTTGGGTTTGGTCCAAGGGATTGAGGAGAGTGTCTTTGCTGACTTGAGCAAGATGGTTTAGTCTAAAACCCAAAGGATTATAGCATGTGTTGAGTTGGAAGACTTGTGCACATAAGGTGCTCGGCCAAATGGCCGCAAGAGATGAACTTTGGAATTTTGCAAAGATTTTTTGTGGAGTTCATTCTAATATAATTTTGCACACAATGGTGGTGGTGGTGTGGAAAATTGAGCTGGTTTGTGAAATTTCAAAAAGGGCACAATCTAGAATCTGATTTGAGGTTCCTACTTTGCTTGATGACAATTTGAAATCTAGAAAGAATTTGCAGAGGTGGTCTTGACCAAAGTTGTTCCCCTTGATGGGGTCTTGGATGAGGTGCAAAAAGTTGGGAGGTTTTAGTTTAGAAAACTCTTAATCCAGGGGCTCAAAGTGGGCATCAGGAGATAAGTGGCTGTTTTGACCATTATCTCATGTGAGGGGGTTTTGCATTTTAATTTGAGTTGATTTGAGTTTCTTTGATTCAAAAAGGGTTCTTAAGTGTTTAGTAACATTACCCAACCATTGGCACAAGTCAAATTTGCCTAGGTTAAATATTTTGAAAAATGGCCATAGGCCCATATGTGAGGGTTTTTGCAAATTCTTATTTTCTTCTTTTCTTCTTCTTTGTTTCCCATTGTGATCTGAATTGATCAAGGGTAGAGTTTTAGAAACTTTGATAAGCACACCAACAATCATCATGGCAATGGCACAAAATAATGCATGAACACTATGCATAGCACCATATTCAAATAAAAGTTTTTGTTAGTTCTAAATTTTTGAAAATTGGAAACCACCTTTCTCATTGATTTGAAATTTGGGATGTTACAAACCCTTCCCCGTTACAAAAGATCTCGTCCCGAGATCTTAAAGAAAACTAGGTACTAAAGAGATCTCGGAACTCAGTCTTCATATCCTCTTCTCGCTCCCAAGTGGCTTCTTCTTCAGTATGATTGCTCCATCGAATCTTCAGGAACTTGATACTTCTGGTGCGGGTGGTTTGGAATGCTTCCTCCAAGATACGAATGGGTACTTCACGATAGGTCAAGTCCTTGTTGATATCCACCGATCTGTGATCGATGTTTTTGAACACCTCCGTCTTCTCTGGAACTTCTAAACACTTCCGAAGTAAGGATATGTGAAACACATTATGCACAGCGTACATTTCCTCCGGTAGTTCCAGTTGATAAGATACTTCCCCTCGGCGACTCAGAACTTTGAAGGGTCCAACATATCTAGGTGCAAGCTTTTCTCTGAGTTGAAATCTCTGCATTCCTTTGAGGGGCCATACTTTGAGATACACAAAGTCTTCGATACTGAAAGTCATTTCTCGGCGTCTCTTGTCGGCATAACTCTTCTGTCTCGACTGAGCGGTCTTGAGGTATTGATGGATCTTGTGAACCTTCTCTTCAGCTTCGCGGAGAATATCTAGGCCGAAGATTTGACTATCTCCGACTTTCGACCAGTTCAGAGGGGTACGGCACTTCCTTCCGTACAGGGCTTCAAAGGGGGCCATTTGCAAGCTGGCTTGATAACTGTTGTTGTATGAGAATTCTGCGTACGGCAGGCAGTCTTCCCACTTAGATCCATATTCTAGCACACAGGCTCTCAACATATATTCAAGTATCTAGTTGACTCTTTCGGTCTGTCCATCGATCCACGGGTGATAAGTCGTGGCTGAAATTCGATCGGGTTCCAAGTCCTTCATGTACTTTTCGCCGAATCTTGAGGTGAATTGAGATCCTCTATCTGATACAATTGACTTCGGGGTTCCATGCAGGCTGACTATTCTGGAGATATATAACTCAGCTAGCTTTGGGCCTTGGTAGGTGGTCTTGGCGGGGATGAAATGGGCTACCTTGGTTAATCTATCGACCACTACCCAAATAGAATCATTTCCTCTCCTTGACTTGGGCAATCCAGTGATAAAGTCCATTCCTACCGAATCCCCACTACAAGAAAAGTTCTGATAGACAACGTCCCAAAATCATCCGCTAAGGGCCATTTTTCGTCACCTATGGTCCTAACCCGACGATATGGGTTATGTTGTCGAAACTGCGTCAGGCAAAGTCCTACGACATTTTTTTCGGTCCGTCGCGCTTGGGCGCCCTTCCGCCACGGAAAATCGGACCGTTGCAGAAGTGTTTCCGGGAGCCCATTGACTGTTGACGTCATGCAAACTGACACGTGGCAGACACCGTTAACTGGCAGTTAATGGCGTTAACCGGCTGAAACCCCGTGGAAGATGGTAGGCCCACACGAGGCATGCCACGTCTTAAGCGGGCCGGCCCATTAAGTTTGCGGGCCGGGCCAGCTGACTTAGTTTGACCGGTCAACTATATAGCTGGGCTGGTCCATTAGTTACGTGGGCTGGGCCTAACCTCTAAGGTTGACTGGTCAAAACTTTAATGGGCCGGCCCACTAAGCATGTGGGCCGGGCAAAATGCACTCGTTTGACCGGTCAACAGGCAAAAGGGCCGGCCCACAAGACATGTGGGACCCACTTTCCTGTTATCGGGCCGGCCCATTTAACAAGTGGGGTCCACCTTAAAGCAAGTGGGCCGGTCCAAGAAGTTATTGGGCCGGCCCAATTAGCCTGTGGGTCCCACTTTCCTGCTATCGGCCGGCCCATTTAGTACGTGGGGTCCATAATAGATCAAATGGGCCGGCCCAACAAGCCGATGGGCCGGCCAAAAACACGGTGGGTCCCACTTTCTCGTTAAAGGGTCGGCCCATTTAATATGTGGGGTCCACCATATAGCAGTGGGCCGGCCCAACAAGATAGTGGGCGGGCCAAAACACGAGTGGGTCCCACTTTCCTGTTAAAGGGCTGGCCCATTTAGTATGTGGGGTCCACCATATAGCAAGTGGGCCGGGCCAAAAAAACACAGGTGGGTCCCACTTTCCTGTTAAAGGGCCGGCCCATTTAGTACGTGGGGTCCACCATATAGCAAGTGGGCCGGCCCAACAAGATAGTGGGCCGGGCCAAAAACACACGTGGGTCCCACTTTCTCGTTAAAGGGCCGGCCCATTTAGTATGTGGGGTCTACCACAAAAGCAATTGGGCTGGCCCAACAAGTTAGTGGGCCGGCCCAATTAGTATGTGGGGTCCACGGTAAATCAGGTGGGCTGGCCCGACGAGTTAGCGGGTCGGCCCAATAAGCTTGTGGGGCCCACTTTTCTGTTACAGGGTCGGCCCAGTAGTTGGTGGGGTCCACCAATAAGTAAGTGGGCCAGCCCGTTTAGTTGTTGTTTATGTGCCGGCATAATAGGCGCTTTAGGATTTTGCGGGCTGGCACATATGTGATTTCGCTTAATTGGGCAGTTTAAGGGATGGGAATTTGTGATTTAGATACTGAGAATATTTACGCAGCACATGATTTCTGTCGGATAGCCTCATTTACCACAAGCACCATAGAAAAAATGCGCGAAATAACTATAAAAACTAACTAAATATTACATCAGCTGCAAGGCTTTGAAAAAATATTACAGAACCTAGAGAAATTGAATGGTAATTAAACCTAGCAATACAATGAAGCCATTCGGCAATCTTTTAAGTTGTCCATGCACCACCTATATCTGAAACAAAGACATTACAAGTTAAGACAACAACAATGGAAAAGCAAAGACACTACAATATTGTTTGCCAAAGAATTTGGAACTCATCATTTCGTCGTTATAAGAAGATCATTGTAATGTGCACAATAAGCAAACAAAGAGTGCATGCCGCATACCAACAACCAATATAACAGAGCACGTTAAAATGAAACAGCAGACTTACTACTATCGAGTCCCATGCAAACCAACATGTTCAGGGAGTACAAAATTGGCATGAACAACATAGTAGCAGGCTATAAATTTTGTAACAATGACTTAGCAAGATGAAGTTATGATGGCTACATCTACAGAGCAGGGAATGTAAACCAAAAATAGAAGTTACGATGGCAAAAGCTAAAGAGGAGGGAATGTTAACCAACATGTGCCAAGTGCAATTACTTCAAATTGGTCGTGAACTAAATAATACTCCTGAACTTATAGTGAAGGGGATGCAAATCAAGATGTTTCGGGATATAAACTTGTAATGAGCAACACATAGAGGATAGTTAATGCTTGGAGCTTAGGATGGACCGGATACGTAATATAGTGGGATCACCTGTGAACTTGTATAAGAGGGAATGCAAACCAATATGTTCAAGCATTCCATATGTGAGCGTCATGCCAAGTCGAGAGAAACAAGTCAATAATGCAGCTTTTGAAGAACAAGATGGCACACAAAATTATTATCTAGTAGTATGACAAGTTTATTTGTACTACAGAGCTAGATAAGCAGAGTGATAGCATGCCAAACTAAGTCCTTACTTTGTTAGCTTACAATGAACTAGATACAAAACAATGGCATCACTTGTAGTACATGGAATGCAAGCCAACATGTTCATGGAGTAAAAAATTGGCACAAACAACATAGTAGCAGGCCATAATTTTTGTAACAACGACTGAGCAAGATAAAGTTATGATGGCTAGATCTACAGAGCAGGGAATGTAAACCAAATATAGAAGTTACGATGCCAAAAGCTATAGAGCAGGGAATGCGACCCAACATGTGCAATTACTTAAAATTGGCCATGAACTAAATAATAGCAGGATGTTACTATAATAGCTAGGAATAAAATAGATAGGAGTTATAATGGCATCACTCATAAACTTGTAGATAAGGGAAACAAATCAATTTGTTTCGGGATATAAAGTTGTAATGAGCAGCACATAGAGGATAGTTAATGCTACGGCTTAGGATGGACCAGAAACGGAATATAGTGGGATCACCTGTGAACTTGTAGAAGAGGGAATGCACACCAATATGTTCACCATTCTATATGTGAGCGCCATGCCAATTAAGAGAAACAAGTTAATATTGCAGCTTTTGAAGAATCGGATGGCAGACAAAATTATGATGGAAGTAGCTGATGTGACGAGTTCAAATAAATTTGTACTGCAGGATGGCAGAGCAATAGCATGCAGGAACTAATAGCACGCAGTTACTTTGTTAGCTTACGACGAAGTAGATAGAAATAACAATGGCATCACCAGTAGTACAGGGAATGCAAACCAACATGTTCAGGGAGAACAAGATTGGCATGAACTAAAAGAGCTTCAGACAAACAAGCATCTAAACCCAGAACACGGCGCTAAAACAAGGGACTTACATTAGGAGAAGCACTCTGTGGGAGTCACAGCAGATCTTCCTAGGGTTGATAGATCCGGTGATGAAGTACGCTACATGTGCTACTTGGGGTTCGAGAGACGGCCATTACACTTCATGGTTACTCATCTCATCTGCAAAAACGTAACGGCGCGTCGTTAGCACAAACAGGTTCCCCCAAGATTAAACAAGAACTTGCAGGCAAGCAATAGAAAAGCGACAGTAGAAGAGTTTAGATCATGCACGGCGCCGGTGAAGCGGATCCGGTTCATGCACAGCGGTGTCGGTGAGCAAGATCCGATGCGGTGGACGACGGATCCGGCGAAGCGGCTCCGGTGGGGTGGACGATACCGCAGCTGACGCGACTGCGGTAGACTGCTGGATGAGCATATGGTTTCGAGGTTCGGCGGGGATGATCCGCTCCGGTTGATGATGGTGTCGATGAAGCGGCTCCGGCAGGCAGCCGGATGGCGAGGATCGCGAGGCCTCGGGTAAGCAGGGAAGTCTGGCGGGGATGTTCCGGTGCGGTGGTCGTGGAGGTGGGAGAGAGGGACTTGGGAAGTTCCGGTGGGTGGTCTGAGGGAAATGAATTTTTTTTGGGAGGGTTTCCGTGCTAGGGAGGTGGTGATCCAAAAAATGACGGACAGACCCCCCCCCCACCAACCGACTTTGCTGTCATCTCCACAGGGGTAGAATGGGAATTTTGAAGCGTGTGAAAGTTTTGTATTTTGTGGGCGGGAAGTTTTGCCGTTATGAGATTTTGAATTTGGCTAAGGTCCAACTATAATGATAAAAAATTGTGAGACCGTACTAGTACCTCTGTTCAAGGCCGAGTGCAAAATCAAATCATCATCACCTTGAATATCGGTCACTACCATGATCAGAGCGAAATACACTGTTTATTGTCTGCAAAATAATCAATATATCACATGTTTCCTGTACGGGGAGGCTGACATCGGGGACCCATGAGCCAGCAGCGTCGTCAATGTTTTAAAGTCGGCATGGGATGGAAAGAAAAAATAAACCAAAAATCAATTGGTAAAAATCCAAGAAAATAAACATTTATCGTTCTGAGAGGATGACATGCGGGACCCATGAGGCAGCAGCATCCTCAGCGTTTATTGTTCATAGAGGCTGACATGTGGGACCCGTGAGCCAGCAGCGTCCTCAACGTTTTAAAGGCGGCGGGAGATCGAAAGAAAAAATAAGGCAAAAATCATTTAGTAAACAAAATCCAAGAAAAGAAACATTTACCGTTCTGAGAGGATGACATGCGGGACCCATGAGGCAGCAGCATCCTCAACGATTCCAAGGCGGCAGGGGATCAAAAGAAAAAAGGAAATATCCAGAAATCAATTAGGGGTTCAAAATAAATCCATCAAAGGAAACTTTTATTGTTCATAGAGGATGACATGTGGGACCGACCTGCCAACAGCGTCCTCATCGTTTCAAAGGGGCAGGAGATCAAAAGAAAAGGGCAAATAGCCAGAAATTAGGGGTGAAAAATAACTCCAAGAAAGGAAACTTTTATTGTTCGTACAGGATGACATGCGGGACCCATGAGCCAGCAGCTTACTCAACATTTCAAAGGCGGCATGAGATCGAAAGAAAAAGGCAAGTGACAAAATATCAGGAGACAAAGATAATCCAAGAAAAGAAACTTTATTGTACATAGAGGATGACATGCGGGTCCCATTTTGCAGCAGCGGTATCACCGTTTGAGAGGCGGCAGGGGATCGAAAGAAAAAGGCAAGTGACCAAATATGAGGTGCCAAAAAGATCCAAGAAAAGAAAGTTTTATAGTACATAGAGGATGACATGCGGGTCCCATGAGCCTGCAGGTTCCTCAACGTTTCAAACGTGGCATGAGATAGAAAGAAAAAGGCATGTAACCAAATATCAGGAGCCAAAAATAATTCAAGAAAAGAAACTTGATTGTACATAGAGGATGACATGCGGGTCCCATTTAGCAGCAGCGGTATCACCGTTTGAGAGGCTGCACGGGATCGAAAGAAAAAGGCAAGTGACCAAATATCAGGAGCCAAAAATAATCCAAGAAAAGAAATTTTATTGTACATAGAGGATGACATGCGGGTCCCATTTTGCAGCAGCGGTCTCAACGTTTCCAAGGCGGCACGAGACCAAAAGAAAAATGAAGTGGCCATAAATCAGGGGGTGAAAAAAATCCAAGAAAAGAAAGATTTCAATTGGGCTGCATCTGGACATCTGGGCCTTCGAACTATCCTACTGGGCCTTTTGACTCGTACAATTTCAGCTCACTGCAAAACAGGAAAGTTCGGATTTTTCTATAAAAAAAAACAGGAACGTCCTATGCTTCGCAAAAAGAATAAACAAGGAGATTCAACATATAAGTTTGTTTATGTAAAAATAAAGATTTAATTTATCCGTTTGAAATAGCTCAGAGCGCAATACACTGTTTATTGTCTGCAAAGTAATCAAGATATTACATGTTTCTTGTACGGGGAGCCTGACATCGGGGACCCATGAGCCAGCAGCGTCGTCAACGTTTTAAAGGCGGCAGGGGATGGAAAGAAAAAATAAACCAAAAATCTGTTGGTAAAAAATCCAAGAAAAGAAACATTTTCGTTACGAGAGGATGACATGCGGGACCCATGAGGCGCGAGCATCCTCGCGCGTTTATTGTTCATAGAGGCCGACATGTGAGACCCGTGAGCCGAGCAGCGTCCTCAACGTTTTAAAGGCGGCAGGAGATCGAAAGAAAAATAAGCCAAAAATCGTTTGGTAAACAAAATCCAAGAAAAGAAACATTTACCGTTCTGAGAGGATGACATGCGGGACCCATGAGGCAGCAGCATCCTCAACGATTCCAAGGCGGCAGGGGATCAAAGGAAAAAAAGGAAATATCCAAAAATTAATTAGGGGTTCAAAAGAAATCCATCAAAGGAAACTTTTATTGTTCATAGAGGATGACATGTGGGACCGACCTGCCAACAGCGTCCTCATCGTTTCAAAGGGGCAGGAGATCAAAATAAAAAGGCAAATAGCCAGAAATTAGGGGTCAAAAATAAATCCAAGAAAGAAAACTTTTATTTTTCGTAGAGGATGACATGCGGGACCCATGAGCCAGCAGCTTACTCAACGTTTCAAAGGCGGCATGAGATCGAAAGAAAAAGGCAAGTGACAAAATATTAGGAGCCAAAGATAATCCAAGAAAAGAAACTTTATTGTACATAGAGGATGACATGCGGGTCCCATTTAGCAGCAACGGTCTCAACGTTTCAAATGCGGCTTGAGATCAAAAGAAAAAGAAAGTTGATTGGACATAGAGGATGACATGCGGGTCCCATGAGTCAGCAGCTTACTCAACGTTTCCAAGGCGGCAGGGGATCAAAAGAAAAAGGAAATAGTCAAAAATCATAGGGTGAAAAAAATCCAAGAAAATAAACTTTTATAGCACATAGAGGATGACATGCGGGTCCCATGAGCCAGCAGGTTCCTCAACGTTTCAAAGGTGGCATGAGATCGAAAGAAAAAGGCAAGTGACCAAATATCAGGATCCAAAAATAATTCAAGAAAATAAACTTGATTGTACATAGAGGATGACATGCGGGTCCCATGAGTCAGCAGCTTACTCAACGTTTCCAAGGCGGCAGGGGATCAAAAGAAATAGGAAATAGCCAAAAATCAGAGGGTGAAAAATCCAAGAAAATAAAATTTTATAGCACATAAAGGATGACATGCGGGTCCCATGAGCCAGCAGGTTCCTCAACGTTTCAAACGTGGCATGAGATCGAAAGAAAAAGGCAAGTGACGAAATATCAGGATCCAAAAATAATTCAAGAAAAGAAACTTGATTGTACATAGAGGATGACATGCGGGTCCCATTTAGCAGCAGCGGTATCACCGTTTGAGAAGCGGCAGGGGATCGAAAGAAAAAGGCAAGTGACCAGATATCAGGAGCCAAAAAAAAATCCAAGAAAAGAAAGTTTTATAGTACATATAGGATGACATGCGGGTCCCATTTAGAAGCAGCGGTCTCACCGTTTGAGAGGCGGCAGGGGATCGAAAGAAAAAGGTAAGTGACCGAATATGAGGTGCCAAAAAAATCCAAGAAAATAAAGTTTTATAGTACATAGAGGATGACATGCGGGTCCCATTTAGCAGCAGCGGTATCACCGTTTGAGAGGCGGCAGGGGACCGAAATAAAAAGGCAAGTGACCAAATTTGAGGTGCCAAAAATAACTCCAAGAAAAGAAAGTTGATTGCTCATAGAGGATGACATGCGGGTCCCATTTAGCAGCAGCGGTCTCAACGTTTCCAAGGCGGCAAGGGATCAAAAGAAAAAGGAAGTAGCCAGAAATCAGGGGTCAAAAAATCCAAGAATACAAAGAATTTTAGTTCATAGAGGATGACATGAGGGACCCATGATCCTGCATCGTAAACGGCTCGAGTGGAGAGCGTTGAACGAGATGGCGCGATCGAGAAAAAAAACAATGCCAGAGAGGGTGCCATCTCGGCCCTACATCCCTGGGCGGTGCGGATTTGCGTTGACTCGGCCGGCAAACCCGAGACTTCGAGATGCACCACGTCCCGAGCCACCATACGCGACGTTTTGGCCGTTTTCGTCAGGCTAGGTGGCCTCAAAAACGAGAAAAAAAAATTGACATGCACAACGGAGAGACCAAAAATCGTCGGCCATGGTGCACCAGCAACCACGGCGCGACTTCAACTTCGTCGACCATGGCAACTTTTCTTGTAGTGCCCACTTCCATTCAGGGATCTATAATGGCTGCAGTAATCCTGCGGGTCGTTGATGTTCTGCTTTGACTCGTTGACAGATGTCACACTTAGCTCTGTAGCTTCCAATTTCTCTCTTCATTCCATGCCACCAAAATTGTTCCTTCAAGTCTTAGTACATCTTGGTTCCTCCGGGGTGAATGGAATACATGGTATCATGGGCTTCCTTCAGAATGACTTGCTTCAACTCTGAATCTGTCGGCACACATAAGCGTTCGTTGTACCAAAGAACTCGTTCTTCATCTTTAGTGAATCCAAGTGCCTTTCCTGCAGCTATTTGACTCTTGATTCCATCAATGCTGGCATTTCCCTTCTGAGCTTCCTTGATCTGACTCATCAAAGTGGGCTGGAGCTCAATGCTCGCTAGGAATCCTTCACTAAATAGCTCTAGTCTAAACTGTTCAAATTCTTGATACAAACTAGGATGTTCTTCTGCGATCATGGAGTTCAACTGACTCGAAAGCCTACTCAGGGCATCCGCTACCACATTGGCCCTGCCGGGGTGATAGTGAATTTCCATGTCATAGTCCTTGATCAACTCAATCCATCTCCGCTGCCTCATATTCAGCTCCTTCTGGGTGAAATATACTTCAAGCTCTTGTGATCCGAATAGATCTCGCATCGATTACTCATGAGGTAATGACGCCATACTTTCAAGGCTAAGACTATTGCTGCTAACTCCAGGTCATGGGTTGGATAATTCTGCTCATGTTGCTTCAATTGCCTTGACAGGTATGATATCACCTTGCCTTCCTGCATCAACACACATCCAAGACCAATCTTGGATGCGTCATAATAGACGTCAAATGGCTTGGTGATATCGGGCATGATCAAAATTGGGGTTGTGGTTAATCTGCTCTTGAGTTTCTGGAAACTCTCTTCACATTTGTTAGTCCATTCAAACTTCTTGTCCTTCTTCAACAGTTGAGTCATTGGTCTTGCTATGCTGGAAAATCCTTCAACAAACCTGCGGTAATATCCTGCTAATCCCAGAAATGCGCGGACTTCAGTCTGGGTGGTTGGGGCTTTCCATTCCTCAACGGTCTTGATCTTAGCGGGATCTACAGCAATTCCTCCTGCAGACAAGATATGTCCCAGGAACCCTACTTCCTTTAAACAAAACTCACATTTGCTGAACTTGGCATACAACTGATGCTTCCTAAGGGTTTCCAGGATAACTTCCAAATGTTGCTCATGCTCTTCCTATAATTTGGAGTAGATTAGGATGTCGTCGATGAAGACAACGACAAACTTATCTAAAAATTTCATAAAGATCTTATTCATGAGATTCATGAAATAAGCGGGAGCATTGGTCAATCCAAATGACATGACATTATACTCGTACAATCCATATCTAGTGGTGAAGGCAGTTTTGGGGATATCGGTTGCACGAATCTTCAGTTGATGGTAACCAGTCCTAAGATCAATCTTAGAGAATACTCTGGCACCGGTCAGCTGGTCAAACAGGTCTTCTATCTTTGGCAAGGGGTATTTGTTCTTAATGGTGACATCGTTAAGCTTACGGTAATCCGTACATAAACGAGTGGCACCGTCTTTCTTATCCACAAACAAAACTGGTGATCTCCAAGGCGACGCACTTGGTCGAATTAGACCTTTGTACAGCATGTCATCCAGTTGCTTCTTCAGCTCCACTAACTCTGCTGGGTTCATACTATAGGGTCTCTGAGCTATGGGTCCTGTTCCAGGTATTAACTCAATGATAAACTCGATATCCCGATCTGGGGGCATACCGGGTAGATCATCAGGAAACACATCGGGGTATCTACAGACTACCCTGATCTGATCCAAAGTTGGCTTGGCTAAACTCTGGTTGCAGGTGAACTTTCTGGGCAGCCTTTCAGACACGTGTTCTACTAACACTCCGGTGCTACTAGTCATGGTGATGGCCTTCTTGGCACAGTCAATCAATCCATGATGTTTCGACATCCAATCCATTCCAAGTACTACTTCCAATCCTTTTGTTCCCAGAACAATCAAATTTGCATAAAAAACTATTTCATGTATTTTGATGGGTACATCTTTGCAAATTTTTCTAGCTTTGGTAGTTGAACCAGGTATTTGAACTATCATGTCATGTTTCAAACTGATTGGTTGAATCTTACTAGTGCATGCAAAATCTTCAGTAACAAACGAATGCGATGCTCCGGAATCAAACAACACTCTTGCAGGTACTGAGTTAACAGAAAACATACCCAGCACGACATCTGGTGCTTCCTGGGCTTCTTCAGCATTCATGTGGAAGAGGCGGACGCTACGATTGTTCGGGTTGCCTGGGGTGAACTTCCTTCTGGCTGAAACACGGTGATACGTCTCCGACGTATCGATAATTTCTTATGTTCCATGCCACATTATTGATGTTATCTACATGTTTTATGCACACTTTATGTCATATTCGTGCATTTTCTGGAACTAACCTATTAACAAGATGTCGAAGTGCCGATTGCTCGTTTTCTCGCTGTTTTTGGTTTCAGAAATCCTAGTAAGGAAATATTCTCGGAATTGGACGAAATCAAAGCCCAGGGGCCTATTTTTCCACGAAGCTTCCAGAAGTCCGAAGACGAGATGAAGAGGGGCCACGGGGTGGCCAAACCCTAGGGCGGCGCGGCCCCACCCCTGGCCGCGCCGGCCTATGGTGTGGGCCCCCCGTGCCGCCTCTTGACTTGCCCTTCCGCCTACTTAAAGCCTCCGTGACGAAACCCCCAGTACCGAGAACCACGATATGGAAAACCTTCCAGAGACGCCGTCGCCGCCGATCCCATCTCGGGGGATCCAGGAGATCGCCTCCGGCACCCTGCCGGAGAGGGGAATCATCCCCCGGAGGACTCTACGCCACCATGGTCGCCTCCGGTGTGATGTGTGAGTAGTCTACCCCTGGACTATGGGTCCATAGCAGTAGCTAGATGGTTGTCTTCTCCCCATTGTGCTATCATTGTCGGATCTTGTGAGCTGCCTAACATGATCAAGATCATCTATCCGTAATTCTATATGTTGCGTTTGTTGGGATCCGATGAATAGAGAATACTTGTTATGTTGATTATCAAAGTTATGCTTATGTGTTGTTTATGATCTTGCATGCTCTCCGTTACTAGTAGATGCTCTGGCCAAGTAGATGCTTGTAACTCCAAGAGGGAGTACTTATGCTCGATAGTGGGTTCATGCCCGCATTGACACCGGGACGAGTGACGAGAAAGTTCTAAGGTTGTGTTGTGCTTGTTGCCACTAGGGATAAAACATTGGCGCTATGTCCGAGGATGTAGTTGTTGATTACATTACGCACCATACTTAATGCAATTGTCCGTTGCTTTGCAACTTAATACTGGAAGGGGTTCGGACGATAACCTCGAAGGTGGACTTTTTAGGCATAGATGCAGTTGGATGGCGGTCTATGTACTTTGTCGTAATGCCCAATTAAATCTCACTATACTCATCATGATATGTATGTGCATTGTCATGCTCTCTTTATTTGTCAATTGCCCAACTGTAATTTGTTCACCCAACATGTTGTTCGTCTTATGGGAGAGACACCTCTAGTGAACTGTGGACCCCGGTCCAATTCTCTTTACTGAAATACAAATCTACTGCAATACTTGTTCTACTGTTTTCTCTGCAAACAATCATCTTCCACACAATACGGTTAATCCTTTGTTACAGCAAGCCGGTGAGATTGACAACCTCACTGTTTCGTTGGGGCAAAGTACTTTGGTTGTGTTGTGCAGGTTCCACGTTGGCGCCGGAATCCCTGGTGTTGCGCCGCACTACATCTCGCCGCCATCAACCTTCAACGTGCTTCTTGACTCCTACTGGTCCGATTAAACTTTGGTTTCTTACTGAGGGAAACTTGCCGCTGTGCGCATCACACCTTCCTCTTGGGGTTCCCAACGGACGCGTGTCGAACGAAAAGATAATACGTCAACCACGCGCATCAAGCAAATTTCTGGCGCCGTTGCCGGGGAGATCAAGACACGCCGCAAGGGGAGTCTCCACTTCTCAATCTCTTTACTTTGTTTTTGTCTTGCTTAGTTTTATTTACTACTTTGTTTGCTGCACTAAATCAAAATACAAAAAAATTAGTTGCTAGTTTTACTTTATTTGCTATCTTGTTTGCTATATTGAAAACACAAAAAAATTAGTTTACTTGCATTTACTTTATCTAGTTTGCTTTATTTACTTGTTGCTAAAATGGCCAACGCTGAAAATACTAAGTTGTGTGACTTCACAACCACAAATAATAATGATTTCTTATGCACACCTATTGCTCCACCTCGCTACTACAGCAGAATTCTTTGAAATTAAACTCGCTTTACTGAATCTTGTTATGAAAGATCAATTTTCTGGAATTAGTTCTGATGATGCTGCTGCCCATCTTAATAATTTTGTTGAACTATGTGAAATGCAAAAATATAAAGATGTATATGGTGATATTATTAAACTAAAATTGTTCCCTTTCTCATTAAGAGGAAGAGCTAAAGATTGGTTGCTATCTCTGCCTAAGAATAGTATTGATTCATGGACTAAATGCAAGGATGCTTTTATTGGTAGATATTATCCCCCTGCTAAAATTATATCTTTGAGGAGTAGCATAATGAATTTCAAACAATTAGATACTGAACATGTTGCTCAAGCTTGGGAAAGAATGAAATCTCTGGTTAAAAATTGCCCAACCCATGGACTGACTACTTGGATGATCATCCAAACCTTCTATGCAGGACTAAATTTTTCTTCACGGAATTTATTGGATTCAGCTGCTGGAGGTACCTTTATGTCCGTCACTCTTGGTGAAGCAACAAAGCTTCTTGATAATATGATGATCAACTACTCTGAATGGCACACGGAAAGAGCTCCGCAAGGTAAGAAGGTAAATTCTGTCGAAGAAACCTCTTCCCTGAGTGATAAGATTGATGCTATTATGTCTATGCTTGTGAACGGTAGGCCTAATGTTAATTCTAATAATGTTCCGTTAGCGTCATTAGTTGCTCAAAAAGAATATGTTGATGTGAATTTCATTAAAAATAATAATCACAATGATTCTAGGCCATACTCTGCTAATGGTAACTCTTATGGTAGATATGCTTCACCTAATGAAGAAAAGATGTTAGAAATTGAAAGATCCACCAAGAGTTTTATGCAATCACAATATGAGCAAAATAAATTGTTTACTAAAATTATGAATGAGCAATCTACCTTGTTGAAGAATATAGGAAATCAACTTGAAAATCTGAATAGGGAAATCTCGGGGTTGCAAACTAAACTTGCTAGTGCTGAAACCCGAATCTCGTACATGTCTGCATCACAATCTTCTTTAATTAATAAAATGGCTGCTAAACCTGAGGATTTAGATGATAAAATTACTACTACAGCAAATGCCATTCAAGTTAGAATTAATGAGAATATAAGATTAATGGCTGAACTACGTGCTAGGTGGGATAGAGAAGAAAATGAAAAACTAGCTAAAGAGAAGAATATAGCTAAAGTTTGGACTATTACCACCACTAGTAATGCTAATGCTACACATGTTGCTGCACCTCCTATTCATACTAATAAAAGAATTGGTGTTAGCAATGTTTCCACTTCTAATGCAAAGCGCGAAAAACTGCTCGAAACCGCTAAAACCGCTGAAACCGCTCGTGATAAAGCTGCTGAAATTTTTTCCAACATTGGGGATGATGATCCCATTGCGTTAGATTATAATGGTTTGAATTTTGATGATTGCCACATCTCTGAAGTTATAAAGTTCTTGCAAAAACTTGCTAAAAGTCCTAATGCTAGTGCTATAAATTTGGCTTTCACGCATCATATTACAAATGCTCTCATAAAAGCTAGAGAAGAGAAACTAGAGCGCGAAGCCTCTATTCCTAAAAAGCTAGAGGATGGTTGGGAGCCCATCATTAAGATGAAGGTTAAAGATTTTGATTGTAATGCTTTATGTGATCTTGGTGCAAGTATTTCTATTATGCCTAAGAAAATTTATAATATGCTTGACTTGCCACCGCTGAAAAATTGTTATTTGGATGTTAATCTTGCTGATCATGCTACAAAGAAACCTTTGGGTAAAGTTGATAATGTTCGCATTACCGTTAACAATAATCTTGTTCCCGTTGATTTTGTTGTCTTGGATATTGAATGCAATGCATCTTGTCCCATTATATTGGGAAGACCTTTTCTTCGAACTCGTTGGTGCTATTATTGATATGAGGGAAGGTAATATAAAATATCAATTTCCTCTCAAGAAAGGTATGGAACACTTCCCTAGAAAGATAATAAAGGTACCTTATGATTCTATTATTAGAACAAATTATGATGTTGATGCTTCATCTCTCGATGTTACTTGATACACACTTTCTGCGCCTAGCTGAAAGGCGTTAAAGAAAAGCGCTTATGGGAGACAACCCATGTTTTTACCTACAGTACTTTGTTTTTATTTTGTGTCTTGGAAGTTGTTTACTACTGTAGCAACCTCTCCTTATCTTAGTTTTGTGTTTTGTTGTGCCAAGTTAAGCCGTTGATAGAAAAGTAAGTACTAGATTTGGATTACTGCACAGTTCCAGATTTCTTTGCTGTCACGAATCTGGGTCCACCTCCCTGTAGGTAGCTCAGAAAATTATGCCAATTTACGTACATGATCCTCAGATATGTACGCAACTTTCATTCAATTTGAGAATTTTCATTTGAGCAAGTCTGGTGCCATTTTAAAATTCGTCAATACGAACTGTTCTGTTTTGACAGATTCTGCCTTTTATTTCGCATTACCTCTTTCGCTATGTTGGATGAATTTCTTTGATCCACTAATGTCCAGTAGCATTATGCAATGTCCAGAAGTGTTAAGAATGATTGTGTCACCTCTAAATATGTCAATTTATATTGTGCACTAACCCTCTAATGAGTTGTTTCGAGTTTGGTGTGGAGGAAGTTTTCAAGGATCAAGAGAGGAGTATGATGCAACATGATTAAGGAGAGTGAAAGCTCTAAGCTTGGGGATGCACCCGGTGGTTCACCCCTGCATATATCAAGAAGACTCAAGCGTCTAAGCTTGGGGATGCCCAAGGCATCCCCTTCTTCATCGACAACATTATCAGATTCCTCCCCTGAAACTATATTTTTATTCCATCACATCTTATGTGCTTTTTCTTGGAGCGTCGGTTTGTTTTTGTTTTTTGTTTTGTTTGAATAAAATGGATCCTAGCATTCACTTTATGGGAGAGATACACGCTCCGCTGTAGCATATGGACAAGTATGTCCTTGGTTTCTACTCATAGTATTCATGGCGAAGTTTCTCCTTCGTTAAATTGTTATATGGTTGGAATTGGAAAATGATGCATGTAGTAATTGCTATAAATGTCTTGGGTAATGTGATACTTGGCAATTGTTGTGCTCATGTTTAAGCTCTTGCATCATATGCTTTGCACCCATTAATGAAGAAATACATAGAGCATGCTAAAATTTGGTTTGCATATTTGGTTTCTCTAAGGTCTAGATAATTTCTAGTATTGAGTTTGAACAACAAGGAAGACGGTGTAGAGTCTTATAATGTTTTCAATATGTCTTTTATGTGAGTTTTGCTGCACCGGTTCATCCTTGTGTTTGTTTCAAATAAGCCTTGCTAGCCTAAACCTTGTATCGAGAGGGAATACTTCTCATGCATCCAAAATACTTGAGCCAACCACTATGCCATTTGTGTCCACCATACCTACCTATACTACATGGTATTTTCCCACCATTCCAAAGTAAATTGCTTGAGTGCTACCTTTAAAATTCCATCATTCACCTTTGCAATATATAGCTCATGGGACAAATAGCTTAAAAACTATTGTGGTATTGAATATGTAATTATGCACTTTATCTCTTATTAAGTTGCTTGTTGTGCGATAACCATGTTCATCGGGGAACGCCATCAACTCATTGTTGAATTTCATGTGAGTTGCTATGCATGTTCGTCTTGTCTGAAGTAAGGGCGATCTACACTGAGTTGAATGGTTTGAGCATGCATATTGTGAGAGAAGAATATTGGGCCGCTAACTAAAGCCATGATTCATGGTGGAAGTTTCAGTTTTGGACAAACATCCTCAAATCTCTAATGAGAAAAGAATTAATTGTTGTCAAATGCTTAAAGCATTAAAAGAGGAGTCCATTATCTGTTGTCTATGTTGTCCCGGTATGGATGTCTAAGTTGAGAATAATCAAAAGCGAGAAATCCAAATGCGAGCTTTCTCCTTAGACCTTTGTACGAGCGGCATAGAGGTACCCCTTTGTGAAACTTGGTTAAAGCATATGTATTGCGGTGATAATCCAGGTAGTCCAAGCTAATTAGGACAAGGTGCGGGCACTATTGGTACACTATGCATGAGGCTTGCAACTTATAAGATATAATTTACATGATGCATATGCTTTATTACTACCGTTGACAAAATTGTTTCATGTTTTCAAAATCAAAGCTCTAGCACAAATATAGCAATCGATGCTTTTCCTCTATGAGGACCATTCTTTTACTTTCAATGTTGAGTCGGTTCACCTATTTCTATCCACCTCAAGAAGCAAACACTTGTGTGAACTGTGCATTGATTCCTACATACTTGCTTATTGCACTTATTATATTACTCTATGTTGACAATATCCATGAGATATACATGTTACAAGTTGAAAGCAACCGCTGAAACTTAATCTTCTTTTGTGTTGCTTCAATACCTTTACTTTGAATTATTGCTTTATGAGTTAACTCTTATGCAAGACTTATTGATGCTTGTCTTGAAGTGCTATTCATGAAAAGTCTTTGCTTTATGATTCACTTGTTTACTCATGTCATACACATTGTTTTGATCGCTGCATTCACTACATATGCTTTACAAATAGTATGATCAAGATTATGATGGCATGTCACTCCGAAATTATCCGTGTTATCGTTTTACTCGCTCGGGACGAGCGGAACTAAGCTTGGGGATGCTGATACGTCTCCGACGTATCGATAATTTCTTATGTTCCATGCCACATTATTGATGTTATCTACATGTTTTACGCACACTTTATGTCATATTCGTGCATTTTCTGGAACTAACCTATTAACAAGATGCCGAAGTGCCGCTTGCTCGTTTTCTGCTGTTTTTGGTTTCAGAAATCCTAGTAAGGAAATATTCTCGGAATTGGACGAAATCAAAGCCCGGGGGCCTATTTTTCCACGAAGCTTCCGAAGTCCGAAGACGAGACGAAGAGGGGCCACGGGGTGGCCAAACCCTAGGGCGGCGCGGCCCCACCCCCGGCCGCGCCGGCCTATGGTGTGGGCCCCCGTGCCGCCTCTTGACTTGCCCTTCCGCCTACTTAAAGCCTCCGTGACGAAACCCCCGCACCGAGAACCACGATACGGAAAACCTTCCGGAGACGCCGTCGCCGCCGATCCCATCTCGGGGGATCCAGGAGATCGCCTCCGGCACCCCGCCGGAGAGGGGAATCATCCCCCGGAGGACTCTACGCCACCATGGTCGCCTCCGGTGTGATGTGTGAGTAGTCTACCCCTGGACTATGGGTCCATAGCAGTAGCTAGATGGTTGTCTTCTCCCCATTGTGCTATCATTGTCGGATCTTGTGAGCTGCCTAACATGATCAAGATCATCTATCCGTAATTCTATATGTTGCGTTTGTTGGGATCCGATGAATAGAGAATACTTGTTATGTTGATTATCAAAGTTATGCTTATGTGTTGTTTATGATCTTGCATGCTCTCCGTTACTAGTAGATGCTCCGGCCAAGTAGATGCTTGTAACTCCAAGAGGGAGTACTTATGCTCGATAGTGGGTTCATGCCTCGCATTGACACCGGGACGAGTGACGAAAGTTCTAAGGTTGTGTTGTGCTCGTTGCCACTAGGGATAAAACATTGATGCTATGTCTAAGGATGTAGTTGTTGATTACATTACGCACCATACTTAATGCAATTGTCCGTTGCTTGCAACTTAATACCGGAGGGGGTTCGGATGATAACCCGAAGGTGGACTTTTTAGGCATAGATGCGGTTGGATGGCGGTCTATGTACTTTGTCGTAATGCCCAATTAAATCTCACTATACTCATCATGATATGTATGTGCATTGTCATGCTCTCTTTATTTGTCAATTGCCCAACCGTAATTTGTTCACCCAACATGCTGTTCGTCTTATGGGAGAGACACCTCTAGTGAACTGTGGACCCCGGTCCAATTCTCTTTACTCGAAATACAAATCTACCGCAATACTTGTTCTACTCGTTTTCTCTGCAAACAATCATCTTCCACACAATACGGTTAATCCTTTGTTACAGCAAGCCGGTGAGATTGACAACCTCACTCGTTTCGTTGGGGCAAAGTACTTTGGTTGTGTTGTGCAGGTTCCACGTTGGCGCCGGAATCCCCGGTGTTGCGCCGCACTACATCTCGCCGCCATCAACCTTCAACGTGCTTCTTGACTCCTACTGGTCCGATTAAACCTTGGTTTATTACTGAGGGAAACTTGCCGCTGTGCGCATCACACCTTCCTCTTGGGGTTCCCAACGGACGCGTGTCGAACGAAAAGACAATACGTCAACCACGCGCATCACACGGCGTTGCTGCAGGTGCAGCGGTATTGGGGGTGGTTTTGGCAAGCTTTTTGGGGCACTCATTGGAGTAGTGACCCACTATTCCACATTCATAACAAGTCACAGTTGACTTGTCCTTGGGGGCGACGGGGGCAGCATTGCTCCCAGTCCTTGGAGCGGTGTTGTTGTTGTTGCTGCCGGGGGCTCTCATCGGGGCACGGTTGAAGTTGTTGTTGTTGGCATGGTGGTTGTTGTTGTTGTGGCCTCCTGGCCTTGGGTGTCCTCCACTCCGATTCTGGAAACTCGGACATGACAGCGGCACATGGGGCTTGTTGTTTCGGGGGTGAATCCTCCACCTGAGCTGGGGCGATACCTTGGGGTATTGCTGGGCCCACTCTGACTCATCATGCGGCGCTTGCGGTTCTCATTGGCTTGATGCAGTTTGCCCTCCATCTGGATGGCTGAGTCCACCAGAGCTTCTAAGTCAGCAAAGGGGATGTTGACCAGCACAGTCTGCATCTCATCATGCAGTCTGTTCAGGAATCTCTCCTTCTTCTTCTCGTTGGTGTCGGTTTCATCCGGGGCGTACCTTGACAGAGTGAGAAATCTGTCGTGGTATTCTACCACGGACATCCTGCCTTGTTAGAGTTCCCGGAACTCATCCCTCATCTTCTTGATTAGGCCCGGGGGCACATGGTACTTGCTGAACTTGAGTTTGAAATCCTCCCAAGTCATCATCTGTCCCGCATTCATTACGCGGGCGCTGGTCACCAGGCTCTGGCAGGTCCTGATATGTAATGTGTGGCGAACACCACTTTCTCTGCGGCTTCTACTCCCGCAACCTCTAAGTTATTCTCCATTGTCTGGAGCCAGTCATCGGCATCAAGTGGCTCTTCGGTTTTGCTGAACATAGGAAGGTTGGTGTTCTGAAAGTTCTTTAGCTTGGACCCAGGGTGATCATGGTTTCCATGGCCTTGGTTATTGTTAGCAATCAGTTGCAGTGCTCCTATATTGGCTTGTCTTTCAGCTCTTTCAGCCTCTCTATCTGCCATCATCATCTGCAGCATTTGCATCATTGCATCCTGATTGGTGCTGCGGGTTGGAGGGGCCATCTGAACATGGAGACAGATCATGAGATAAGAGGCAATTTTTCTATGGCTTGTTTTGGGTAAATTAGCAGTTTAAACCTTGAGTACTTGTCATGTTGAAAACAAACAACCCTTTCATTCATTTCAAACAACACACATTACAAGCTAACACATTAATGGTTTTAAGTACCATTTCTCCATGCTACGATACAAGGGATCCTGATACAAACTCACACCTACGCAAGTGAACAAGTGAAACTACTCATCATCTACATCTATCGGGATGTAGTCATCTTCTCCGGCCTCCATGAACTCATAGTCTTCCACATCGGTGTTCTCATCCTCTTCGAAGTCATCATCATCACTCAGGAAGGCTGCTCCTCCCTGAATGTCTTCACCTTCTTCCTCCATTTCCCTCAGCTGAGTCTCCTGAGCCTGAACAGTCTCCTCCAAGGATGCTATCTTCGTGCGAAGGCGAGCGATGGTGGAATCCTTCTTGGCTCGCTGCTGGCGGAGTGTCTTGCGATCCTTGGCAAGCATCTTGATGGTCTCCGTCTGCTGAGACAGGTGGAGGTGAGTCTGGTTGGCGTAGATGCGGGAGTTGTCCAGCTCCTTCTGGGTCTCGTGCAGCATATAGTCCAGGTGCTCCACGTGATGCTTCAGCTCGGGGTGTGACTGCAGGTCCATGGGTCCTTGATTTCTACGGGTGCTTCTATTCTTGTAGACAGTGTTGGGCCTCCAAGAGCAGAGGTTTGTAGAACAGCAGCAAGTTTCCCTTAAGTGGATCACCCAAGGTTTATCGAACTCAGGGAGGAAGAGGTCAAAGATATCACTCTCAAGCAACCATGCAATCACGATACAAGAAGTCTCTTGTGTCCCCAACACACCCAATACACTTGTCAGATGTATAGGTGCACTAGTTCGGCGAAGAGATAGTGAAATACAAGTGGTATGAATGAATATGAGTGGTAATAGCAATCTGAATAAAATATGGCAGCGAGTAAACATGCAACATAACAGTAAATAAACGGAGTTTCGATGCTTAGAAACAAGGCCTAGGGATCATACTTTCACTAGTGGACACTCTCAACTTTGATCACATAATAAAACCACTCTACACTCTCTTGTTGGATGATGAACACCACTAATTGCGTAGGGCTACAAGAGCACCTCAATGCCGGAGTTAACAAGCTCCACAACATTCAATGTTCATATTTAAATAACCTTAGAGTGCATGATAGATCATTGCAATTACACCGAGTACTAACATAGCATGCACACTGTCACCGTCACACTATGAAGGGGGATAAATCACATCAATACTGTCATAGTAATAGTTAACTTCATAATCTACAAGAGATTACAATCATAACCTACGCCAAGTACTACACGATGCACACACTGTCACCATTACACCGTGGAGGAGGAATAGAGTACTTTAATAACATCACTAGAGTAACACATAGATGAATAGTGATACAAAACTCATATGAATCTCAATCATGTAAGGCAGCTCATGAGACCATTGTATTGAAGTACATAGGAGAGAGATTAACCACATAGCTACCGGTACAGCCCTTAGCCTCGATGGAGAACTACTCCCTCCTCATGGGAGACGAGCAGCGTTGATGGAGATGGCGGTGGTGTCGATGGAGGAGCCTTCAGGGGCACTTCCCCGTCCCGGCGGCGTGCCGGAACAGAGACTCATGTCCCTCAGATCTTGGCTTCGCGATGGCGGCGGCTCTGGAAGGTTTCTCGTACCGTGGCTTTTTTTTCGTCTCGAGGTTTTAGGTCAGGGACCTTTAAATAGGCGAAGAGGCGGAGTCGGAAGGCTGACGAGGCGACGACACAGTAGGGGGGCGCGGCCCACCCCTGGCCGCGCCAGCCTATCATCTGGGCCCACCAGGGCTCCCCTCTGGTGGCTCTCGGGTGTTCTGGAAGCCTCGTGGAAAAATTTGATGTTGGGCGTTGATTTCGTCCGATTCCGAGAATATTTCCTTACTAGGATTTACGAAACCAAAAACAGCGAAAACAGACAAGCGGCCCTTCGGCATCTCGTCAATAGGTTAGTTCCGGAAAACGCATAAATATGACATATAATGTGTATAAAACATGTGAGTATCATCATAAAAGTAGCATGGAACATAAGAAATTATAGATACGTTTGAAACGTATCAGTCCTCCAATGTAGTCATGCCTCGCAAAGTGCGCGAAGCGAGTTCCCTGGATCGCAATCACATTCTGCCCGCACAGACGGGCAAGTGCTTCCTGTAGAGCACGAGCGAGTCCGTCCAGCCAGTTGCATTCCCGGATGGAGAAGTGGATCCTCTCGGACATGGGAGGCTCCATCTTGCCTCTCAGATCCGCAACGACAACCCATTTTAGTTCCCCTCCGGGCTGGTCGTTGACTTGAGTTCCGAAGAACTCCGGGTGGGGGCGCCCGAGATGCTCAGACAAAGCATCCAAGTCCCTTTCGAGGGATAAAAACTGGGACTTGTAAAGTAAAACACAAAGTAGTATGGTATGAGTGCCTTGCTCAAGTTGAGCTTGCACTAGGGTAACTTGCAAGAGTATAGCTTGCATTGGTTGGTATAGTGATCAAAGCTTTCTTCTTCCTGGTAGTAGACCTCCTCCTCCTGGTATTCCTCGGTACTAGCATCTATAAACGGATACGAGGTATACAATCACCAAACAAATCTTAAGGGCTAGACTAAACACACTAATGGTTCACACAAGCTAGTCTAGAATCACCACCTTAATCACCAGGGGGTTGACTTGTGTTTTAAGAAAACTTGTAAGAGAAATAATTTCCTCTCATTGAATCTTCTTAAGATTTAATTTCCTCAAATAATAAGGGTGGGATCATGTTGACCAAGGTCAACACTTCACTTTTATTATTTGATAAAAATGATTTAAATGAGGTACTAAACCTCATGCAATTTAAACATTATTCTTGCAACAATTTAATATCTCTAAGTAATCCACTATGAGATGCTATAGACCAAAGTCTACACTTCATATTGAATTGCTTAGGACCATGATTTAAATGAGAGGGAACCTCTCATTATTTAAGAAATAATTTGGATAATTTTAAATGGACTAGAAATAGCCACATAGCCATTGTTTTGTTCTAGCCCATGATCATACAAACAACTATGTGATCTTTTTACATAGTCATGTAGAGTATGTGAATTTTGATTTATGAGAGTTGGAATCAACTCAAAATCACTTAGGGTTGATTTTTAATAAATGTTTGAATTTGGAAAAGGCTCTGCCTTGTTATTTTTACTACATTAATTCTACAAAATTTCAATGGTTGAGGCTAGTGGGGTTGGTTAGAGCTTTTTACAATCTTTCCAACAATACCAAATTCATAAAATTTGGCCCAGTGGATCTTCCTAAATTTAAATTTGAAATTGGAACCAGTATTGAAATTGAAATAAAACTGAAATTCAAAGTTTGAATTCATGGGCTTGGCGGGAACGGCTTAACGGCCGAAGAGAAAGAAAAGGGGAAAGCCAGCACAGCAGCGCGTCTCGCACACGTGGGCTGCCTGACAAGGTGGGCTCCACCTGTCAGCGACATTTAAACAGCGAAACGGTATGGGTTAACCAGAGGCGTGTGATTAGAACAAGATCTAACGGCTGGCGTGCATCGTCGTCAGCGACGAGCGCAGCTCACTGGCGCGGCGAGGGCAGGGGGTCGGAGGCTCACCGGTGGTGCGGCGATCGTCCGCGAGGTGCTGCGGCGGCGTTGTGGACGGCGGTGAGGCTCCAGGTACAAGCGGCATCGTCGGAGGTGGCTCCTAGCTTCTCCTCCTTCCGCGGCGGCTTCACGGGCTCCGGTGATGAAATTGGCGAGCTACGGTGAGCAATGTGGAGAGGGAGATGGTCGAGGAGGGTCATAGAGGAGAGGGGAGGTGAGTGCTGTGACGATTGGAGGCGCGGGAGGCCTCTATTTATAGCGACGTCGAGGTCTGCGGATCGGTGGATGAGGTCGACCATGGCGTTGTCGCTACAGGGGCGCAGATGGGCTGGCGATGATGCAGCGGGGTTGGCGAGGTCCTGGCGAGCACGACGCACTTGACGGCGGTGAAAACAAGGCAGTGACGCATGCTAGAGGGTGATGGGAGCTCCCAGTACCGTGGCGGAGACTTTTGATGGTGACGACAGTGAGTGTCCTCTCTGGCGCAGGTGAGTGTGTCTGGCGTGTAGCTGGTGTCGTGGCGGAGCTGCTGGCGCGAGGAGGGACCAAGGGGAGGACGAGGGTGACGTGGGGCGTGCGTGCTCTGGCGCGCTCCGGACGTGCATACGTCGCGCTCTGGCGCTCACTGGACGTCACTGGGCGCGTGCGTTCCGGCCAGTGGCGTGCTCTCCTTCGTCGATGGCGAGTACCAGGGTGCTCAGGAGAGTGGGAGGGAAGTCCAGGACATGCTGATGCATGCTGGAGTTGACCAGAGAGGAGGGTTGGCAAGGTGATGACATAGGGCTCGGCATGATCACCATTTGGTCAAATTTGTACTTGGCACAGTGGTGTAAAGGGTTGGGTTTGGTCCAGGGGATTGAGGAGAGTGTCTTTGCTGACTTGAGCAAGATGGTTTAGTCTAAAACCCAAAGGATTATAGCATGTGTTGAGTTGGCAGACTTGTGCACATAAGGTGCTCGGCCAAATGGCCGCAAGAGATGAACTTTGGAATTTTGCAAAGATTGTTGGTGGAGTTCATTCTAATATAATTTGGCACACAATGGTGGTGGTGGTGTGCAAAATTGAGCTGGTTCGTGAAATTTCAAAAAGGGCACAATCTAGAATCTGATTTGAGGTTCCTACTTTGCTTGATGACAATTTGAAATCTAGAAAGAATTTGCAGAGGTGGTCTTGACCAAAGTTGTTCACCTTGATGGGTTCTTGGATGAGGTGCAAAAATTTAGGAGGTTTTAGTTTAGAAAACTCTTAATCCAGGGGCTCAAAGTGGGCATCATGAGATAAGTGGCTGTTTTGACCATTATCTCATGTGAGGGGGTTTTGCATTTTAATTTGATTTGATTTGAGTTTCTTTGATTCAAAAAGGGTTCTTAAGTGTTTAGTAAGATTACCCAACCATTGGCACAAATCAAATTGGCCTAGGTTAAATATTTTCAAAAATGGCCACTGGCCCATATGTGAGGATTTTTGCAAATTCTTATTTTCTTCTTTTCTTCTTCTTTGTTTCCCTTTGTGATCTCAATTGATCAAGGGTAGGGTTTTAGCAACTTTGATAAGCACACCAACAATCATCATAGCAATGGCACAAAATAATGCATGAACACTATGCATAGCACCATATTTAAATAAAAGTTTTTGTTAGTTCTTAATTTATGAAAATTGGAAACCACCTTTCTCATTGATTTGAAATTTGGGATGTTACAGAAGTCCATTCCAGGAGCAAGGAGTCAGATCCAACCGACCTTCCCTGGAAGCCGGATCCGGCCTGGCCCATTAGGGCTAGCCGGATCCAATACGGCGTGTTAGAGGTAGGTGGATCCTTGACGTGCACGGCATACTAGTTAGTTGCTCTGAGAGAGTTTCCGTTAGTGGGTGTGGTGGTATACTAGTTGTAAATTATTTGAAGTGTCACACCAGCTGACTTACCATCACCGCAGGTTCTGTTTTAATAGTAAAGACATGCGTACTAACCTTGAGCTTCCAATGGCTACCTAGTTTTGGCATGTATGCCCATAAAACATACTTGTCAGCACTAGCTGACACACATATGCGGACCCAATCGTTTCTAAACTCGGGCACGCGTCCAGGCTTTCGATGGCAGCGCAGCTTATTTTAATAAAAAATGATAAATATTTAATAAAAATTTAGTCAGGGTTACAGTACGCCCAAGACATAATGAAAGAGAGTTGAGCTGGAGAATTTGGCCAGGCTGACAATTTTGATAAATATTTAGCCGGGCTTACAGTGCGCCCACTGCTCGAGCAATAGTCCAATACAAGACAAGCCAGTGTGAGCAGAACAAGAGAGTTGAACTGGAAAATGGAGCTAGGGTGTAGCCACCAAATTAAGCAAGCAGGTACAGGAAAAAGGATGCATGTTGCATCTCTAGCGGAGCCGTAAACTGGGCAAAACCGAAAAATAACTGCCAATTTACGGGTTCAGTTCAGAAAATGGCGCAGATCACCGTAAACGAGCCAAAACCGAAAAAAAGTTTTCAGACCGAGACCGAAAACCCAACTCGGCCTGTATTTGTAGGGGCTGGAAGAGCGAACTGAACACGAACCCCTACTCGTGGAGCGTTGAAATTTCAGATCAGCCCAACTGCTTCCGACGGTACAGTCACCAAAATCCAACCAGTTTCTGGCGAGCTCGGGACGGCGTGGGGCAGCGCGGGACGGGGTGAGCTCGTTGACGGACGGGACGGCATCGTTGGCGACGTGGGACAGCGCGGGGTGAGCTCACCGCGGGCAGTGCGAGCTCGTGGGCGGGCGGGGCGAGCTCGCTGCGGGCGGGCAGGCGCGGGGCGGAGCGGCGCGTGGCCAGGCCGACGAGGCGCGGCCGGGCAGGGAGTGGCGGCCGGGCGCGGGGCGGACGTGCTGCTGGCCGGGAAGAACACGGGAGGAAGAAGAAGACAAGAAAAAAAAATTAGGAGAAAAAAGAAAAAAAAAATCTGACAGATGGGTCTTTAATGGCATATTTAAGAAATATGATGTTTTATAGTTTTCGTTTACGGGACTCTTCCGCGCCACCAATTTTTCGACCCGTAAACACAAGTTCAGTGAACTGAACTTCACGTGTTTAGTTCGCGTATTTACGGGCTCGCTCTTACAACTTACAAGTGTGAACGCCGCTACCATACCATTTCCTTCCATCTATATTACTTGTCTCTAGTATAGACCTATCTAAAACTAAAAAATATGTGTAGATACATTCTGATTTGGAGGATGTACATATTTTTAGGTAGGTTTACTTGATTGTGAGATTGACCTTGTAGTCTTTGCCAGCCGAAAGTCTGAGAACAATTTCTGGCTTGGGTTGGTCAGGCCTTCGTTCTTAAAATTCAGAGATTAGCTGCAGAAGAGTTTTTGGCTGGGTCAGGCCAACCTTTGTCAGGCTAATGCCTTCATTTTTAGTAAAGAGAGATGCTGGCTAGAAGTAAACCCTCTATATTGTTGAAGTTTAAATATGGAAATTATTGCTCCAGTGTAATAGGAAGCAACACCAATAGCAGGAAAGAAAATGACACAGTTGCAACCTGAACCAGTTAATGTTCTTAATGCCCAGATTACAGGATAGTCAAGAGTCAAACAGATAAAATCTCAGAGATACCTTCCACGAAAACACTCTTGAAAGTTGAAATCTTCACACAAACACCTTAAACTACAATGTTGACCAACACTTAAAGTGGGACAGTAACTTCAATAGGGTATGTAAACTGTGACTGGAATATCTAGGCTAGGCTTGGCTTGATCCATTAGTTGGCTTTGCATCCCTATTCCTGGAATTTCTAGGCTCGAACCAAATCTTGCATGCTAGCCTGGCCTTAATAACCCCACAAGCTCAACAAAAAAACATAAACTGTGAAGGGCACCTCGATTCCCCAGTTTGGAAGAGACGGATTCATTTGGAACCACATTTCCCAAATGTTCACATAGAAACAACAAATGTTGAATGTACAATTATATGAAAAACAGTGGGGGTGAAGTTTATCATGTTTCTGAAGCCAAAAGAAGATCTGAATGCAACTCGGCTCAGTGGTCAGCTTTCTTGAACACTTTCTGTTTTCCCAGCTTCTGTTTTCCCGAGGTGCTCGTACTGGCTGCAGTCAGCTCCGATGTCCTTCAAAGCTGTGACCAGCCGTGGTAAGATTTTGCCTAATGCAAGCTTGAAACCCATGGAGCAAGAGTACTCCTTGTTCTTATCAGTGGAACAGGCATCATCGTTGAGCGTGCCAACCACATCTCCTTGCAAATAAGCCTCACAAGCTTTCAGAATGTAGTGTCCTCGCTTGCAGAAGTGATTTTTTACAAAATCCTCAAAGTGCTGCAGCAATAGTAATAAATGTAAACAATCAGAACCTCAAAGGATTAAACGAAACTTATGGCTAAGGTTCTATGCAAGAGCAAGGTAATTAATATCTTTGGGTCATCATGGTCCGCTTAATTATCATGAAAAATATATAATGATCTAGAATACATGCATGTTGGCTCATGACGGAGAAGTAGAAAGGATAAACATGGTGTTCAGAAAATAGTCTTTGTTCATTTGTTGAATTAACTACATAATGACAGTATGACATGAATGAACTGGTTACCAAGAGAGGGGTGTATTACCATTGGAGGCCGCCTCAAGATATACAGCATAGACCTCACGCTCAGCAGATATGTGTTTTCATTGTATGGCAGTGCATTCTTCTCCCCTTCAACAGTACCAACTTGCTTCTCATATCCAGCTTCATTAAAATAGGGCTTTTCATTGAGAACCAGCCCCTGAAGTGAAACTAGCACTTGGAGAATACTAGATGATGATGGATCCCATACTTCATTTCCTCTGCCACTCCAGGTACCTAAGAGGCTCAGACAAACCTTCCCATCCACGTAAAGGTTTGGATTTACACGCAAGCCACCAGAATGATAGTACGCCGACTGCAGATTTGGCAATAGATGTTAACAATGGGAAAGTTGCAGTCAGTGCCAGCAGAACAACTAGCTCTTATGGACTCACTTACAACGTAAACTGAAAGCAGCTGTGGTAACCAGAATAAAGGCGCAAAACAAAAAAGAATAGGCCATACATTATGTAAGACGTGGTAACCACAATGGGATTATTTAATTGTGGTACTTACCGGAGGGGCTTGTGGGAATTCAGGTGGAAGGTGGAAGTCAAAGAAGAATAGGCCATCTTGGTACGGTGTGCCACTTGCTCCAATAATCACCGCTCTTATGAGATCCATACGATCTTCAAATACCCTCACATAAATATAATCTACAATTGCAGTAAACATAGCATCAGCAAAATTATAAAATGTGTGTACACTTTTTGGCAGAATCATTCTACTTAATCAAGATGAAAAAAACCTGGTAGATTCTTCTCGAGTATACTCCATTCCTGCTGTACCTTTTTGACCCATTTTCTTCCACCAGTGCCCTAGAACATTGTTTAGCTATATTTGTAAGCAAGGAAATACCAACAAAATAATACAGTAGACAAAGAAACTAACAATAATAATAAGCATGCCCTTCAACACAAATGTCTGTTCAAGATGCAACACAGGAGCATAATACATGTATGGATATAAGTAATAAATACAGTGGCGTAGCAGAACTTACATGTGCTATGTTTTCAAGGTAATGATGGTCTGGAGGGCACTGCAGAACGTCAAAATGTTTCAAGCAATCAGAATCTGCAGGCTCGTCAGCCATAACCACATCTGCAGACTTCTCAGCAGAAGAGTCGTTTGTTGTCATAGCAGTGCATCCCGATGTCGCGATGTGGTTCTCATCCTCGATTTTATCAGTGTCCTCATCACCAGATTCTGAAACCTCATTAGATTCAACTTCATCCATAGCATCTGAGTTTGACCCATCTAAATGCTTTTTACCTCGGGCGAAGAGCTCACTTGCAATTCGGGTTACAAAGCCAAAAGCAGCAGTCAGTGGACCACTTGCGACAGAACTTTCCTCCTGGGAATCAAATGACCCATTCTCCATTGGAATGCTATTGTCGGCTATATTTTGTGAATCATCCTGAAACATAAGGCAGCAATCAATGAAGGAACAAAAGGAAGCTAAAGGGTGCTTCGGAGAGGAATGACTGGACCAAGAAAAATGACAGCCTGGCAGTAGAGAATACATTTGCAGAATCATCAGGCACGTCCATTTCATTATCATCAACAGTCTCCCAGCTAGCAGCATCAGAGGCAGTTCCATCATCTAGCGAGGCACCGTCGTCTTCTCGGCCAACAACATATATCTCATGAGGCCCAACCTGAAATAACAATACAAACTCATTAACAAAAAAATAGAGGTAGTACATGCAGCAGGTTATTTTTTGGAAGTCTCAGGTAGTAGAACGCTTCCAGATGAACATGAGCAAAGCAAACAAAATAAGGTTAGGCTGGACAAGCCTCAACGGGGTGACAAGGCAAAAATTGATGATCAACAGTCCAGTAACCGACATGAGATAACATAGAACTCCTAATGCTAGTTCTTTCACATAAATAGCAGTAGTTGCTGCATTAACTGCACTTATGTAATACCTTTGACAGCGACCCATCACCCCAAATGACTTGAATCTCACCATCTTGGAAACCCACTATATTTCCAACCCAGGAAAGGCCGGTAACTTCTGAACTGGGTTCCGTTTGTGAAAGCTGTTGCTCTGCCTCAACATCAGAGGGCACCGTATTTGAAGCAGCCAACGCTTCTGCCGAATCTACATTATTGTCCACTTCCATGGTGCTTCCACTAATGGTTGGTTCCAGAGGATGTGAAACTGATGGCAAGCGGACCACGACATCTCCATAACAATAATCATAGTCTGGGTGGGGATCCAGTTCATATGCACTAACAATTTCAGTACACTCAATTTCCCTAGGCTCCTGTGAGTGCAATGAAGGCTTAAACCACGTCACAGATACAGTTCTGTCCTTTGCATTAACACTTTTAACAAGACCCGCACGCCTTGCTTCAGACGATCCGTCAAAATCATCAGATACCTTGTCCACAGCGTACTGCTCTGGGAAGAAGTCATGATCATTTGGACTCTGGATCGGGATCAGTGAGATGGAACTTACTCCATATTCTTTTGTCCCATCTTGCCATATGACATCAACCTTAGTATGCGTGTCTGCGATCAGCAGGGCTCTTTCAAAGATCTCATCTCTTCTTTTTGTTCTTTTATGCTCCTTTTTAAAAATAAGTTTTCTACTCTTTTTTCTGTAAGTTGCATTATCCTGCACTCCCTCCTTCGGAGCGGTTGGTACACTAGTGCCTGATTCTGAGTCTTTGGTTACAGTTGCATTATCTCCATCGGAGATATTTGGTTGATCAGCAGGACAATCACCATCTTTTTGCCCGGGATTTGCATCTGTTTTACTATTTTCATCCTGAACATCAATGGAAGATTCAGGTGTATCAGATGTTAGACAGGAGTGCTCGGAATTTAGCTCTTTCGCTTTTGAACATTCCGTTAAAGCAGCATTGGTACATGATGATGTGCATGTGTTAGGAAAGCACCACTCAGTCAATTGCCAGTTTGCATATGAAAAACAAGACAGGAGAGTCAGATCCTTTGGGTTCTGCTCCTCGGGAGGAACAGATTCCTGATTTGTACCACAGTGTGCAGACGCAATCCAATAGACAATGACTGCAGCAGTTTCCACCTTTATGACAGTAGCATCCATCCGGCTTGCTTTCCATATTCCATGGAGCCATCTGGATGTTTTGTACACAGACGAAGAGGCCGCCTTCACACGCTGTCCTGGATAAAAGGGGCATGCTACATCTGGATGCAATGGCCCCGTAACCTTCTTTAGGCGCATTGGGTCTGCCCTTGAAACCTTGCAAACAGCACCATCCTCAAACAACACAGTGATATTATCAAACACCTCATCAACTCGACCAAGCCACAGGCCATTGACAACATAGTCGCCCACATTGAACTCCCTGATGCGCCTCAGATCCTTGGCAGACACACCCTTAACAATATCCCCACGAGCACTTTTCAAATCAACCACGAGGCTGACATCCGCAACGAGCCCCATCTGGCCAGTCGGGTCAGAGGACGAAGCAACCATGTCTCCATGGAGGAAACTCCTGTCAACCACAACCACGCTGTCGATATCTTCCGTCATCTCCGAACCATCGATCCACTGCACCCTAACCTTGTTATCCGGCAGGCTGTCAAGATCAGACCCATGGCTGCAGTTGTCACCATCAGCAGCAGCAGCAGCAGCAGCGGCGGCAGCGCCACCACCCTTCTCAGTTCTGTGGGAACTTTTACGCTCATTCTCCTCGGTGTCAGTGTCGTCATCGGTGATGCTGCCTTCGGAATCGTACTCGCCGGCTACTTCCATCACCAAACCACGGGCATCTGCGTTTTCTTTCAGGCAAACAACGTCTTCCCTGTAGATGAACACGTCTGCCGCTGCTTCGGGCTCGCCGGCAGCCGCGGGCGCCTCGTTCTCCTGGCTCTGCTCGGCAGCGCATACGGGGGAGTCGTTTGGCTGGTCTTCCATGCTTGAACGAACGAAGCTGTACAGGCAGGCTGGCAGCAATCCTGGAAGCACTCTGTTTAACTGTAAAAAATAGAGGATATGTATTACAAAATTAGCACGGCAATTCACGCAGCATGAGCAGGTTGATAAACATTAAACGGGCGTATGTAAACTGCTGGAAAGTAGAGTTGCGCAAAAACTTGGAGCGCGCAGGCTCCTCGAGGGTTTGATACGGCTAGCATAGACGGAATTATATGCCTTCCAAGTTTGGAAGTGCAAAGAATGACCCACTTAAACTCCAACTGGGAATACCTCTAGCGGTTGGCTCCGAGCGCCCTGCTCACGCCTGGTTGAACCCGGTGTGACGGTGCTCCATCAATCCACCGTGGCCTGTCTCCTAGTACTAGTTCATGATCCTACAGCATGATGAATCGCGGTTGAGATCCTAGTTTCGGTCACCGCGTCAGCACCGGCGGAGCGGTTACGAAAACTAGGCGCGCGGGCAGGCAACGGGACGGATAGGTGGGGGAAACTATGCGGGCGGGCGGGCGACGGAACCGACAGGTGGCACCGCGGGGGAAGCAACCGCCGTAGCGTGGAACCGATCGAGACCTAGTAGGGGGAGAGCGGAATCGGCGTCGGGAGCCCAGCGGCATGAGCAATCGGGCTTCTCCGACCGCGCGCGCGCGCGAATCGGGGGCGCGGCCGGAGACCCTGTCGTCGACCAACCGGGGGTTGATGGTGCTACGGGGCGAGGAGCGGTGAGAGGCGGCCGGCGCCGCGAGATCAGGGACGGGGCGGTGATAGGGGGCGAGAGCAGCGGGGGGAGAGAGAGGTTGGGAGCGGGGGCGACTGACCTGGGGCGATCGGACGGGAGGCAGGGAGATCGCGCGGCGGCGGCGGCGGGCGGGCTGGCGGCGGCGCCGATGCGGCGCGCGGGGCGGGCGTGCCCTAGGTGGTGGAGGTGGGGTCGTGGGAGAGGCGAGAGGTGCGGAGACGAGAGGAGAGAAGCGAGAGAGAAAAGAAGAAGAAAAGGAGGAGGTGGTGGTGGCGCAGGCAGGGCACGATGGCGATGAGATATGAGCAGTTCCAGTTTGTGTGTGTGGGTCGGTTGGACTTGGACCTGAATACGGTTCCTGCCCGCTTGCGGTGCGATTGTGCGATCCATGATAGTAGGTCGTTGAGCGATGGGCGGTGCACCGTCTACGCTGGCTTCACGTCAGTTTGCTTGCTTGCTTGCTTTGTTTGGATAACCGCCGTCCGCCCGGAATTGACATTGTGCACCTATGCAGGCAGCCCATATAGGCACCCCAATAGACTAAAAACAATATAGTAATTTAAAAAAAGTCAAAAGAAATTTGAATCTTCCTGGAAACCAAGGATGACCAAGTTTGTACTCGGAAAAAATATTTACAAACGAAATGGTTTCCATGGTCTCCTTGGCAAGAAAAGACAAAATTATGACAAATATAAAGTGAACAATACCTGGTTATCGGGCGTTTCGAGTTTGTTCTTTTTACCCAGGATACAATAAAAGTGATTTCCTAGGGAAATAAATTTTGTTTCAAGTACAATACCTGGCCATCTTTGATTCCCAAATTTTTTTGATTTTTTTGAACTTTTAAATTTTTAATTTTTATTTTTCTGAGTATAGGGGTGTGTGGCACCCGAGAGCCGATCTGTGTTTCCCAAATTACTCTGCACTATGATCAGCATAAGGTTACATCCGCCGCCCTCTTTTCCACTAAAAAGCTAGCTGCGGTCTCCACCTCCGCCTCTTCTATAGTACATAGGTTTCTTTCGGCCACGCGTTGAACAGTTAGGGAACCTGATTTGTGAGTAGAGTTTTTAATAACATTAGTGTCTTTAATTATGTTAATATGTTGGTGGAAGTTTTGTATTGGACTTCAATGTCAACGATAAGTGTGATCCTTAGTCTTCCGTTCGACGACGAGATCTCTATCCTGACACCAATGCTGGTGTTGGAAAATTAATTCTCTCTAGGTATGGTTCTTAGTTCTGGACTTTTTTCTCAGGTTTGCCGCAAGAAAGATTATCTTCGCAATATTTGTTCCGATCGTTACGTCCTCGACAATGGTTATTCATACACTCGACTCCTAGGCAACATCGATAATTTTTTCAGTTGCTTTTTCTTGAAATACCGGTGTTGGTGTTCTTGATGATGTTCGTTGATTACTTTAATGGTGTTTTTTTCTTGAAATACTTGTATTGGTGTTCTTGGTGATGTTGGTTGATTACTTTAATGATGTTTTTTCTTGAAATATTGGTGTTGTTGTTCTTGATGATGTTGATTGATTACTTTAATGGTGCTTGCTCGTAGCCTTGGCTGCTAATATTTAAAGATTTGTGGTTTGGCATCTAAGATTCCAAAGTTGTATCTTGAAAAAAGTAAGAGTTCAAAAATCTCATAGATTTGATCTTTTATTTAAAACAAAATCATTGCAACAGGTGGCAGCAGTACACCAACCCCCAACATTACACACAAAAGAACCTTATCGGCGTGTAAAGTCAGCATGCCCACGGGCCACCACCATGTTCTTTCCTTCATGGAAGCAACAAGCACCGCTTCTGGATCTTGTTCCCTCATTTGCCCTCACACCGGTAGAGAACCGTATACCCTGAACGTTCTGCTGCTGCATTGCGATATTCTCAGCTTGGACATGTATCTTGCTTCGTGCCAATGCCATGGGTTTTCTCGAATGGATATGGTTATACAATCAACAAGAAACAACAGCATGATAAAGCTTGTTTATGATGAAAAGTACATATCGGTAGCTGTACTGGAATAGTGTTCTAAAAACAAGAGGTATAGGTGTATGATTCGTGACAAGCAAAAAAATGTCAGTTATTAACAACTACTCCAGGGAGCAGACTCAAAAAAACCACACACCAGCATCCCTGTATTCTCAGCCGCTCACAAAACCAGATGCATGGAAATAACGACAGTAGAGTTCTTCGTGGAGCATTACAAGAAAGCAAAGACTAAAAGGTGATGCCACGGCCTGTGGAAAAACAGCGAGACCATGCGGGCAACAGCAAGCGAAGTTTATTTCAATCGACACTGAAGGAATGCTAACTGATGATGGGCGCCTATTGTTGTGGCAGTTTCCAGACGCGGACACAAGCGTCCTCACCGGCAGTCACCAGAGTATCGTTGTCAGCGAACGTGAGCCCGTGGACTCCGCCGAGATGAGCTCCCTTGATGGTGATGCGGCTGGATGCTGGCTTGTCCACGTCGTATATGATTGCACAGGTATCTATTGAGCCTGTGGCGACCAAACGACTGTCAGGTGACCAGGCCAGGGAGTTTACCCGAGCTGTGTGGAACAGCATGTTCTTCAGCTTTATCTGTGGAAGAGAGCAATATTAGATGCAGTGTAATCCAGATATGGTACACCAAGGGAGCAAGTTTCAGTTGGTAACAGTATTTCAGGTAAAGCGGTAGTGGACAGTACTCGACCGAAGCTTTAACAGCCATATAACCCTCATCCTATGTCTATCCATGCATATTGAGAGATAATATTTAACTATTAATGCTAAATTCATGAGCTTATTTAACACAAGAAACATGAACAGAGGTTTCCGCAGAAAGGGCAAAAACAACATTGGTATGGAGTAATTTCTACTTGAAGGCATGTTCCATCACCCAAAAATCACTACAAGCTAGGTGCAACACGGCAAGCACATAATAGTTAACACACGATCAACTGAAGGGAAGGGCATATTCAGAACCAGCACAACAAATTTGGGATATATTCGGAATGAGAAATACTTTGAGGGCATATTTAGAACCAGATAATTATTAAGGACAAATTTAAAAAAAAAACTCTGAATGTACATGCTAGATAGTGTAACGCCTAACATGTTCTGACCTAATAAGAAAGTCTAGCATCCATTATTGGGCAAGTAAAAGAAGATTAAAAAAAAGTGATGAAATAACAGTACCTCTCTAGTTGCCCGATCCCATGCAACAGCTTCCCTGTTGGTATCAGCAGAAGCAAACATGGAAACATCTGGTGAATAATGTATGGTAGTAATAGCACCCCGGTGTTTTTCAAGTACCGCTTCTTCTGTAACAGTATCCCCACTGATAGAATAAATTCGCAGTTTCCCGTCTTGCGCACCCACGATAGCTTCAGTGCCATCAGGAGAAACAGCAGATGAAGTGATAGTATAACTAACTTTGGTTGTGGAAGTGACTGTTGTCTTGTGCAGCAATACGATCGCAGAATCTGTGGTAATCAGTGCAAATTCAGGTAGCTGAGCTGCAATGTTTAAAGCATTTGGCTGACCTCCGACATCAACTGACTCAGCGTCTCCACACTGATTTCCATTAAGAGGAATTCTAAAGACCTGTTTTCAAGGAAAATACATAAGCTCCTCATCATAACTAAAGCCTAACCATTGTCCAAACAGAAAAAAGAATGCCATGAAAATCTTCAGACCAATTGTTAATTTTATCGGTAGTGATGAAATTAAACTAAACAAGCCACATGCCAACAGATTTTTTTTGTAGTACTCCGTCTGATCCATAATCAGTGTCGGGGTTTTAGTTCATTTAAGTTGAAAATTTGAACTAAAACACTGACACTTATTATGGATCAGAGGGAGTATTATTTTTGGGCAACTAAGGATTAGGGAACCAATTACTACACAGCGTGACACATCAAGGTTGAAACACAAACTTCATAGGTGTTACTAAACTTGCATTTCAATCCAGCAACCAAGTGCAATGAACTTAAATCCTATGATTGATACCATCTATATCCGATAATGAGATAAAAATATATTAGAGTACCATCATATTGATGAGCTAATATGGGCTAAAAATGCAAGACATGGTTCTTTTAGTAAGCCTATCATGTAAGCTAAGCATAGAGACGATGATTACCACTTCATACTTAAATGGTTAAACCTATACATAACATGAAGAGAAAGCAATCCCAATAAATATAAAATTGATTTACTCTGATATATAATCTGATAACATTAACCACATAGATCACCTAGAGGTTTTCTTAGTTCTTAGTTCTTACCTTGTTATCATACCCTGAAGTGATCAGCTCCTCTTCTGCTGCAACAAAGCATTTGATCTGGGTGTTGTTCTTACGAATCAACCTGCCACCATATCCAACACCATGTATCCATCTTATGATGACACCATCGTAGCTTGTAGATAGCATAGTTCTTGGGTTACTTTGAGGAAAGTATACCAGAGAACTAACAGTCTTCAAATGTCCTGCAAACGACACTGGCTCTTTTTCTGGATTGCTTGCCGAGAAGACGTTGAATGTCCCACCAAGAGAGACTGTGACAAGATGATCATTCTGCCAGAGGCAACCCACAAGCATGTCATCTACACCACCTATACCAGGACAAACCAGAGTTCTGTTCACTTTTCCACTGGCATCCTCCATGATATCCCATATTTTCGCAGTTTTATCAGCAGAAACTGTTAGAACCTAAATGTAAGAGCAACAAACAAATTGCAATTAGGAATAGGACCTGAAGGTATGATCGCTAAAAAAACACCTGAAGGTATGAGCAACAAAGATGTCGCCATTAAGAATAGATACACATGCCAACCATAATTGCTTAGAGCGAGACAAACTAATTGACTGGTAGCAAAGATGCATTAATACCATTAAAGTACCCTAGCTAAAGATTAGATTATAGTTTCAGCTACAGACAGTAATGCATGTGCATCCTAGGTACAGAAATCTTGCAAGTACAGGATAAATAGTTCCAGTTTTGCAGGTATTACATCACCAATATAGATAGATCATGCTTTATGATTAACAGCATTATGTTCTGCGAACTACAATATATGAATCTGTGGTTGGTTCTGTAACCATGCCTAATGAAGGAACTCAAGAACAGACCAAGCCCAATCTCGATGGACCAGAAACTGGTGACATTATGTGTGTACACAGTAACTGATATCAGGGAACAACTCGTATTAAAATTACTTGTTTACTGTCAGGACTCCAGCTAACAGCATATATGCTCCCAGTATGACTGTCTTCACTGGATAGTTCTCCGATCTTGTCTCCAGTTTTTCCATCATATATTAAACCCTTCTTATCTGAACTCACAGTAATAAACTTGCTTCCATCAGGTGCATACCGGATACAGTTAACAAAGTTAGAGTGATCCCTGAAATTTAAAGGGAAGAGACAATGTGAAATTCATGTCTAGGAGTCCAAGAAAGAAAATAAATTACAAGATGAACCGACGGTCCATAACAAATGAAAAAATAAGTATTTGTGAAATATGGAGCAAACATGATTCCTACATGGCCTCCACTCAGTGGGAAACATCATAATGGAGCAATGTGTAGAATCTAAGTACTCCAATTGCATATCATGTTATGTCACTATAGTTAAGCAGTTAAGCATAAGCTAACTTCATGGGATTAAGCTGCCGCAGAATTTACAGCTGCAACAAGCAAAATGTAATTTCTACATAGTCCAAAGAGGAAACTAACAGCAAACAAACTGTTTTTGTAGGTGAAAATAAACATAGTGTGTGCTAATCAAATAATGGGCTCACAACTAGATCTAGGAGTAAACAGAGACAACTTTGTGGTTTTAGCCTCGAGTGTTCAGCGCTACAGTTCAGATAAGCAAATTTCTGTAAGGGCAGGATTAAAAAACACGGGGAAATTAGCACTATATATGGTACCGTACGCAGGCACAAAAACAGAAGTAGATTAGACATGTGATTTTTTTTGTTAAGACATTCTATATACAGAGGCAAACGGAAGGTTAATGCATGCACACATACTGTGGTATCAAGTAATATCTGGCTTATGTGCAGCGAAGTTACAAAACAGAATGATAAAGAAACAAGCCTTTCAAAAAGAAAAACTACGAGAACACACTTTGCAGTACGCGTCTGAAAGTAATAAAGTATGAATGTCAGAATTCACAGTTGACCTTATGGAGTGCTTGAATTTGAATGGTGGCCCTTCGTAGAAATTCGCGAGAAAATCTTCACCACATGTCACAATGCGAAATGGCCGTGTTGGCTTGAAATCGCAACTCAAAACTCTCTTTGAGTGCCCATCGAAATCGCCGACCGTGCTGCCGGAGTCCCACCTACACATTTGGGAGAATTTAGCATATAAGATTATATACCCGGAGTGAAACAACACATAAGGACTCAGTGCAAACAGCATGGCATTCTCTAACCAACGTCTTTCACCCCAAAAGACGGTGAAAGATCATGTCCCTATTATCTTCATGAAAAATCACCCCCAATTACCTGAAGGAAATTCTCACGGAATACATCCATCAACGGATTCTTAGTGCAAAATTATGTGAATCACCTTCTCACCGTAGAAATTACAGGGAAAGATAAGGTAGATCGTGTATTATTATTAGGTTAGATAATGATGATTGAGTCTTAAAGTATAAAATAGGAACCAAATGTCAATGACAAGCTACGTGTCCATCTAATCTCCATCATAAATGACCCCTTAAATTGAGACAAAATCTCCACCGTGTCCAGTATTCGTTAGAAATGGATCGTTAATGACAGAAGATCATTGATAACAAAATTCCCCTAAATCCTTGTACGATCTGCCGAGATCGGTACGTAACGGGCATGGGACACAGATAGGACGGGCGGGGGGAGGGAGCGCGATCCGCTTACATGAAGGCGCGGACGAGGGATTTGCCCTTGCCGTCCCCGGAGACGACGATGCGGAGGCCGTCGGGGGACCATCGGAGGTCGTCGACGCGGCCTGAGATGGGGCGGAACTCGGCCTTGAGCGCGCGGTCGCCGTTGCGGCCCCAGACGCGGACGCAGCCGGAGGCGTCGGCGGAGGCGACCCACTCGCCGTTGGGGGAGATGCGGGCGACGGTGGTCGGGTAGGCGTGGTCCGTGTAGGCCCAGGCGTCGAGCGGCGCGTCGAGGCGGCGGAAGATGACGCTGCGGCCGGCGCAGTAGACGATCGTGTCCGTCTTCGGGTCGCCACCCAGCAGGATCCCCCGCCCGCGCTCCGTCGCCGGCGAGCACGCGTACGTCTCCTGCAGCTTCGCCATTTTTGGGGCGCTGCGTCTCGGTTTCTCTCTCTGTTGATTGCCTTGGTTTGATTGATCTGGGAGGGAGGGAGGGAGGGAGGGGGGCCGCGAGTGGGATGGGAGTGGACGGTGGTTATTTGGTTACGGCATGGGGCTGGTCTGTGTACGAATGGTGGCGCCCCGTAGGAGATTTTGCTGTGTGATTGACGGGTGGGGCCAGGAACAAATGGGTCCCATAACTCAGTGGGAACCAGGAACCTATGACACAAGACCTAGTCTCATGAGTCCCAATGCCTTCCTGGTGCTTGATGGCGTTCAAGGCCTTTGGGTTGAGCTCTAGCCCAAAGTTCATGATGGGTTGAGATTTTCTCATGTGGATACACAAGGGGCAATCCAGGAGCGGCAGAGAAGGAGTAGGGGACAAGAGTGTCGGAGAGTAGAGCGGTAGAGAAGGAGTAGGGGACAAGAGTGTCGGAGAGTAGAGCGGCAGAGAAGGAGTAGGGGACAAGAGTGTCGGAGAGTAGAGCGGCAGAGAAGGAGTAGGGGACAAGAGTGTCGGAGAGTAGCGCGGCAGAGAAGGAGTATGGGACAAGAGTGTCGGAGAGTAGAGCGGCGGAGGAGCATTATAGAGGAAGCTGCGAAGGGTGACGTGTGAGGAACTTCCATGCCGCGGAGAGGTGAGTAGTGCGATTGGATTGAACCGACTGGTCGTGTTAAGCAAGAGCAACTTCGCGGTAAGTATCTTTACAATCAAATCTATTTTTGAGAGTTATGGTAACAAATTCTAAGCTTCCTACTAGAGCTCAGAGCTCTCAATTGAAAGTATTAGTATTTCCGACATACACGCGTGTACAAGATAGATTATTTTTTTACGACATTTTCTTGAAGTCAAAGTTTTCTTACTTGAAGTCAGAGTTATATCACCACGGTACAACAGAGGCAGGATCTTCCTTTTTGAGGGAAAGCTAGTCGGCAAGCTTTATTGATTCTTAAAAACACTTGCATTGTTTATAAACTTTGGAAATAAAAAAGCTAGGATAATCCTTATAAAAAAACTTGCTCAGAAAACTATGCCTAGTTTGCTCATGTACCGTCTCATTAGAGCATCTCCAGACGTGTCCCCCAAACCGTCCCCCAAAGAGCGCCGGATCGAGCGTTTGGGGGACTTGTTTTGTTCGTGCCGCGTTTGGGGACGTCGCTCCCCAGCCGCATCCCCCAAACGCCGCCTCCAATAAGAAATTCAAATAGTTTGCATTCAAAAGAGATCGTTCCCGCCGAATCGTCGCGATCAGAGTAGCAACGATCATAGTACTCGGCGCACGATCATATTACAGACCGGTGGTGCATGCTAAATTAGAAGAAGGGGTTAGCCGACGACGACGTATCCTGAGTCGACGTAGGCCCGTCGATCACGATCACCTCGTCGCAATCTGTCCGGTGCTGTGCATGCTCCGTCTGCTCCGTCGCCGATGCAGAGGCAGAGACCGACGCAGGTGTAGCAGTAGAAGACGCGTCTGCCGGCTCTTGCTCCGCGGTTGCTGCCGCTACCGCTGCCTGGGCCGCCGCGTCGGCCGCAGCCTCGATCGCCACCATTTTGGCTTTGATGTCGTCGAGGATATGACCTTTGAAGAAGTTGTGCGCCGCCCGCGTCCGGGGAGACATTCCCTATGTCGACGCTCTCAGCATGGACATGTCATCCCTGCGTTTCTTGAGCTCGAACTTCTCCTCTTGCCTCGTGAGCAGCTCTGCCCACCTTTCGTCGGCCTTTTTGTCGCGGGAGAGAAAGGTCGAGGAGACGTCGGCGAGGCATTTCGTGATCGATGCCTGCGTCTTCTCAGACGACGCAGCGTCGGCCAAGGCGGCCTTAGCAGCCTTGTTGCCAGTAGGACGCCCTGCCGACGTTGCCAGCGACGCGTCCATATCAATGGCGTCCTTCCCCTTGGACAACGACAGGCGCGTCAACTGCCATTTGTGGTTCGTTTTGAGCTTGCTATAGCAATGCGTCAGCACAAATGACTTACGCCCATCCGAGTTCCTCCGGTAAATCTCCATGGCCCTGTCAAACTAACCAAAGGAAGCGGAATCATTTCATCGAACACAATGTAGGCACTACAGATTATGTAAGAAAGAGCCGTACCAGTTGGGAGACGTCGGCGCCGATGTCGTCTCTGGTCACTAAGTCGTGATGGTACCCATGGAAGGAGTTCACCGACACCTGGATAATGGCCCATCACGTCGATATTGCCTTTTGGCTCCTCTTCATTGTCACTTTGTTGTAGTCGCTGTTGATGAGCTTCCGCTCATCGAACTCGGCCTTGATCCTCGCCAATACTTCCCGTATTTTTTGTTGGCGCCAATGATGGAGTCATGGCTCACCTGCGCCCACGACTCGCACAGACATAGATCCTACAAAACCGTCCACTTGGGTTCTCGTGTGCCCGATGATACGTCTCCGACGTATCGATAATTTCTTATGTTCCATGCTACATTATTGATGATATCTACATGTTTTATACACATTATATGTAGTATTTATGCATTTTCCGGTACTAGCCTATTAACAAGATGCCGAAGAGCCGATTCTTTGTTCTCGTTGTTTTTGGTTTCGAAATCCTAGTAAAGAAATATTCTCGGAATTGGACGAAATCAACGCCCAGGGTTCTATTTTCACACGAAGCTTCCAGAAGACCGAGAGGGAAAGGAAGTGGGGCCACGAGGCGCCGCCACAACAGGGCGGCGCGGCCCAGGTCTAGGTCGCGCGGCCCTGGCGTGTGGGGCCCTCGTGTGGCCCCCCGCGTTGCCCTTCCGCCTACTTAAAGCCTTCGTCGCGAAACCCCCGGTACCGAGAGCCACGATACGGAAAACCTTACTGAGACGCCGCCGCCGCCAATCCCATCTCGGGGGATTCTGGAGATCACCTCCGGCACCCTGCCGGAGAGGGGATTCATCTCCCGGAGGACTCTTCATCGCCATGATCGCCTCCGGAGTGATGAGTGAGTAGTTCACCCCTGGACTATGGGTCCATAGCAGTAGCTAGATGGTTGTCTTCTCCTCATTGTGCTTCATTGTTGGATCTTGTGAGCTGCCTAACATGATCAAGATCATCTATCTGTAATATTATATGTTGTGTCTGTCGGGATCCGATGGATAGAGAATACTATGTTATGTTAATTATCAATCTATTACCTATGTGTTGTTTATGATCTTGCATGCTCTCCGTTATTAGTAGAGGCTCTGGCCAAGTTTTTGCTCTTAAATCCAAGAGGGAGTATTTATGCTCGATAGTGGGTTCATGCCTCCATTAAATGCGGGACGAGTGACGAGAAAGTTCTAAGGTTGTGGATGTGTTGTTGCCACTAGGGATAAAACATTGATGCTATGTCTAAGGATGTAGTAATTGATTACATTACGCACCATACTTAATGCAATTGTCTCGTTGTTTTGCAACTTAATACCGGAAGGGGTTCGGATGATAACCTCGAAGGTGGACTTTTTAAGCATAGATGCATGCTTGGATAGCGGTCTATGTACTTTGTCGTAATGCCCAATTAAATCTCACTATATTTATCATATCATGAATGTGCATTGTTATGCCCTCTCTATTTGTCAATTGCCCGACTGTAATTTGTTCACCCAACATGCTTTTATCTTATGGGAGAGACACCTCTAGTGAACTGTGGACCCCGGTCCTATTCTTTACATCGCATACAATCTACTGCAATACTTGTTTACTGTTTTTCTGCAAACAATCATCTTCCACACAATACGGTTAATCCTTTGTTACAGCAAGCCGGTGAGATTGACAACCTCACTGTTTCGTTGGGGCAAAGTACTTTGGTTGTGTTGTGCAGGTTCCACATTGGCGCCGGAATCCCCGGTGTTGCGCCGCATTACATTCCGCCACCATCAACCTTCAACGTGCTTCTTGGCTCCTCCTGGTTCGATGAACCTTGGTTTCTTTTCGAGGGAAAACTTGCTATCGTCCGCATCACACCTTCCTCTTGGGGTTCCCAACGGACGTGTGTCAACTGCACGCATCAAGCTACTTTTCTGGCGCCGTTGCCGGGGAGATCAAGACACGCTGCAAGGGGAGTTTCCACAATCCAATCTCTTTACTTTGTTTTTGTCTTGCTTTATTTTATTTACTTACTTGTTTGCTGCACTTATATCAAAACACAAAAAAATTAGTTGCTAGCTTTACTTTATTTACTGTCTTGCATTCTATATCAAAAACACAAAAAAATTAGTTACTTGCATTTACTTTACTTGATTCATCATGTTTCCTTTTAATTTTACCACAAAAGACATACCGGTAGGACGTGGGTCTATAGTTGGGAGAAACAATATAGAAGAATTTTTCAATCATGTTAGTACCGTTGAAGATTTTGAAGATAGACACTTGGTAGAACTTGCTCCTAATTATGAAATTGCTGCTGCTGCTTTAGTTCGCATGTTGGAAACTAAATTTGTTAATCTCAATCCTATAATCCAACACATGTTTCTTACACTCGGTGATATGAAAGAAGGGGAAAAGAAAGATTTTGTTTTAGAAATCCTTCTTAGAGAATTTGGTAGTATAGCAAGAGAGGCTAGAAAAGTCTTTATTAAATATAAGATGCTTGGTTCTTATACCAATTTTGTTAGTATCCTTGAAAATATAGACATGGAGAGAGTAAGGTACACTAATAATATTAATGATGGTGGGGAGATCAAAGCACCAATACCATGTAAGCTCCTAGCGATGAATGAAGCGTTAGAAAATAACTATGCTTGGCTTGTTCCTGAAAATTTGTTTGATGAGAGTAGCAAGCCCAAGACTAATGAAAAGGGAGCCGCTGAAACTTATGTATCTAATATACTATTCATGGTTGAGAAAACTCCAAACCCCGCTGAAGATGCATCACTTTTTGATAACACTTGATTTACACTTTCTGCGCCTAGCTGAAAGGCGTTAAAGAAAAGCGCTTATGGGAGACAACCCATGTTTTTACTACAGTATTTTTGTTTTATATTTGAGTCTTGGAAGTTGTTTACTACTGTAGCAACCTCTCCTTATCTTAGTTTTGTGTTTTGTTGTGCCAAGTAAAGTCTTTGATAGTAAAGTGAATACTAGATTTGGATTACTGCGCAGAAACAGATTTCTTTGCTGTCACGAATCTGGGCCTAATTCTCTGTAGGTAACTCAGAAAAATATGCCAATTTACGTGAGTCATCCTCAGATATGTACGCAACTTTCATTCAATTTGGGCATTTTCATTTGAGCAAGTCTGGTGCCTCAATAAAATCCATCTTTACGGACTGTTCTGTTTTGACAGATTCTGCCTTTTATTTCGCATTGCCTCTTTTGCTATGTTGGATGAATTTCTTTGATCCATTAATGTCCAGTAGCTTTATGCAATGTCCAGAAGTGTTAAGAATGATTGTGTCACCTCTGAACATGTTAATTTTTATTGTCCACTAACCCTCTAATGAGTTGTTTCGAGTTTGGTGTGGAGGAAGTTTTCAAGGATCAAGAGAGGAGAATGATGCAATATGATCAAGGAGAGTGAAAGCTCTAAGCTTGGGGATGCCCCGGTGGTTCACCCCTGCATATTCTAAGAAGACTCAAGCGTCTAAGCTTGGGGATGCCCAAGGCATCCCCTTCTTCATCGACAACATTATCAGGTTCCTCCCCTGAAACTATATTTTTATTCGATCACATCTTATGTACTTTGCTTGGAGCGTCGGTTTGTTTTTGTTTTTGTTTTGTTTGAATAATATGGATCCTAGCATTCATTGTGTGGGAGAGAGACACGCTCCGCTGTTGCATATGGACAAATATGTCCTTAGGCTTTACTCATAGTATTCATGGCGAAGGTTGAATCTTTTTCGTTAAATTGTTATATGGTTGGAATCGGGAAATTCTACATGTAGTAATTCTAAAATGTCTTGAATAATTTGATACTTGGCAATTGTTGTGCTCATGTTTAAGCTCTTGCATCATATACTTTGCACCCATTAATGAAGAAACACCTAGAGCTTGCTAATTTGGTTTGCATATTTGGTCTCTCTAAAGTCTAGATAATATCTAGTATTGAGTTTTGAACAACAAGGAAGACGGTGTAGAGTCTTATAATGTTTACAATATGTCTTTTATGTGAGTTTTGCTGCACCGTTCATCCTTGTGTTTATTTCAAATAACCTTGCTAGCCTAAACCTTGTATCGAGAGGGAATACTTCTCATGCATCCAAAATCCTTGAGCCAACCACTATGCCATTTGTGTCCACCATACCTACCTACTACATGGTATTTCTCCGCCATTCCAAAGTAAATTGCTTGAGTGCTACCTTTAAAATTTCCATTCTTCACCTTTGCAATATATAGCTCATGGGACAAATAGCCTAAAAACTATTGTGGTATTGAATATGTACTTATGCACTTTATCTCTTATTAAGTTGCTTGTTGTGCGATAACCATGTTCCTGGAGACGCCATCAACTCTTTGTTGAATATCATGTGAGTTGCTATGCATGTCCGTCTTGTCTGAAGTAAGAGAGATCTACCACCTTAATGGTTGGAGCATGCATATTGTTAGAGAAGAACATTGGGCCGCTAACTAAAGCCATGAATCATGGTGGAAGTTTCAGTTTTGGACATATATCCTCAATCTCATATGAGAACACTAATTGTTGCCACATGCTTATGCATTAAAGAGAAGTCCATTATCCGTTGTCCATGTTGTCCCGGTATGGATGTCTAAGTTGAGAATAATCAAAAGCGAGAAATCCAAAATGCGAGCTTTCTCCTTAGACCTTTGTACAGGCGGCATGGAGGTACCCTTTGTGACACTTGGTTAAAACATGTGTATTGCGATGATCCGGTAGTCCAAGCTAATTAGGACAAGGTGCGGGCACTATTAGTATAACTATGCATGAGGCTTGCAACTTGTAAGATATAATTTACATAACTCATATGCTTTATTACTACCATTGACAAAATTGTTTCATGTTTTCAAAATAAAAGCTCTAGCACAAATATAGCAATCGATGCTTTCCTCTGCGAAGGACCATTCTTTTACTTTTATGTTGAGTCAGTTCACCTATTTCTCTCCACCTCAAGAAGCAAACACTTGTGTGAACTGTGCATTGATTCCTACATACTTGCATATTGCACTTGTTATATTATTCTATGTTGACAATTATCCATGAGATATACATGTTACAAGTTGAAAGCAACCGCTGAAACTTAATCTTCCTTTGTGTTGCTTCAATACCTTTACTTTGATTTATTGCTTTATGAGTTAACTCTTATGCAAGACTTATTGATGCTTGTCTTGAAGTACTATCCATGAAAAGTCTTTGCTTTATGATTCATTTGTTTACTCATGTCATTACCATTGTTTTGATCGCTGCATTCATTACATATGCTTACAATAGTATGATCAAGGTTATGATTGCATGTCACTCCAGAAATTATCTTTGTTATCGTTTACCTGCTCGAGACGAGCAGAACTAAGCTTGGGGATGCTGATACGTCTCCGACGTATCGATAATTTCTTATGTTCCATGCTACATTATTGATGATATCTACATGTTTTATACACATTATATGTCGTATTTATGCATTTTCCGGCACTAACCTATTAACAAGATGCCGAAGAGCCGATTCGTTGTTTTCTGCTGTTTTTGGTTTCGGAAATCCTAGTAAAGAAATATTCTCGGAATTGGACGAAATCAACGCCCGGGGTCCTATTTTCACACGAAGCTTCCGGAAGACCGAGGGGAAAGGAAGTGGGGCCACGAGGCGCCGCCACAACAGGGCGGCGCGGCCCGAGTCTAGGCCGCGCGGCCCCGGCGTGTGGGGCCCTCGTGTGGCCCCCCGCGTTGCCCTTCCGCCTACTTAAAGCCTTCGTCGCGAAACCCCCGAGCACCGAGAGCCACGATACGGAAAACCCATCGAGACGCCGCCGCCGCCAATCCCATCTCGGGGGATTCCGGAGATCACCTCCGGCACCCTGCCGGAGAGGGGATTCATCTCCCGGAGGACTCTTCATCGCCATGATCGCCTCCGGAGTGATGAGTGAGTAGTTCACCCCTGGACTATGGGTCCATAGCAGTAGCTAGATGGTTGTCTTCTCCTCATTGTGCTTCATTGTTGGATCTTGTGAGCTGCCTAACATGATCAAGATCATCTATCCGTAATACTATATGTTGTGTTTGTCGGGATCCGATGGATAGAGAATACTATGTTATGTTAATTATCAATCTATTACCTATGTGTTGTTTATGATCTTGCATGCTCTCCGTTATTAGTAGAGGCTCGGCCAAGTTTTTGCTCTTAACTCCAAGAGGGAGTATTTATGCTCGATAGTGGGTTCATGCCTCCATTAAATCTGGGACTGTGACAGAAAGTTCTAAGGTTGTGGATGTGCTGTTGCCACTAGGGATAAAACATTGATGCTATGTCTAAGGATGTAGTTATTGATTACATTACGCACCATACTTAATGCAATTGTCTGTTGTTTTGCAACTTAATACCGGAAGGGGTTCGGATGATAACCTGAAGGTGGACTTTTTAGGCATAGATGCATGCTGGATAGCGGTCTATGTACTTTGTCGTAATGCCCAATTAAATCTCACTATATTTATCATATCATGTATGTGCATTGTTATGCCCTCTCTATTTGTCAATTGCCCGACCGTAATTTGTTCACCCAACATGCTTTTATCTTATGGGAGAGACACCTCTAGTGAACTGTGGACCCCGGTCCTATTCTTTACATCGCATACAATCTACTGCAATACTTGTTTACTGTTTTTCTGCAAACAATCATCTTCCACACAATACGGTTAATCCTTTGTTACAGCTAGCCGGTGAGATTGACAACCTCACTGTTTCGTTGGGGCAAAGTACTTTGGTTGTGTTGTGCAGGTTCCACGTTGGCGCCGGAATCCCTGGTGTTGCGCCGCATTACATTCCGCCACCATCAACCTTCAACGTGCTTCTTGGCTCCTCCTGGTTCGATAAACCTTGGTTTCTTTCTGAGGGAAAACTTGCTACTGTCTGCATCAGTGCATCACACCTTCCTCTTGGGGTTCCCAACGGACGTGTGTCAACTGCACGCATCACCCGACGCCTTCTTCTTCTTCCTAGTCCTCATGCCGTCCGCGTCTACCTCCACGAGATCATCGTCACCGACACCCTCTTCGTCCTCTTCCTCACCGCCCTCTTCGTCCTCGTCGTTGTCGTCCTCCACCCCCTCCTCTTCCTCCTCCTCCTCGTCCTCACCCCCTTCCTCCTCCTCCTCCTCAGCACCGGCGCTGTCGAATTCGAGCGCCCCCCTGCGGCCAGTGAATGGGGCACCGTCCGGACCGGGTCCTGGCTCGCGCTGATACGCTTGCTCGTACGCCGGGGAGTAGAGGTTGTTGGGGTTGAAGCCGCCATGCGGCAGCGCATTCTGGTAGTGGGGCGACAAGTTAGGCGTCGCGCACCCGGGAGTGGCAGAGGGGCCGTCGCTGTAGAAGGCGGATGTCGACGGAGAGATCACTCCCGGAACGTACACCGGCAAGGACGTACTCCATGGGCTCGCATTGGTGGCGACGATACACCCGGCCATTATGTGCGGGTGCTGGCGCGCCGCCAGAGCCTTCTTCTCCTGCTCCGACGCCCTTTGTTCTTTCCGCTCCGCCGTTGCCATCTTCCGGCGCAGACAATCTTGCTGCCATTGATCATCGGTCCATCCTTCCGGCTTCTTCTTCGGAACCAACGCCTTCCGCGGCTTCGCGAACGGCGCTTTCGCCCCTTTCGTCCCATTGCCCGACGGCTTCTTGGCCGCTTTCTTGGCCATCTTTTTGGGGGTTGTCGGCGGCGCCATGGAATGGGCGCGGCGGCGAGTGGACGGCGGGAGGGAGAAACAAATCGGCGGGATAGGAGAAATGAATCGGCGGCGGGATATGTGTTGGGAGGCCAGAAATGCGCGGCGGGATAGGCGTGATGTGGCGGGAGGGGCGGGATTTGGCGGGAGTGGGAGACGAATTTTCCCTGTGCCGCTCACGCGTCAGGCTCGCGTCGCTTCGTCTCGCTTTTCGTTGTGTTCGGCGTGTCCAGTGCGTCCCCTGTGGGACGGGGACGGGCTCGGGGCGCCGGACACCGTATCAGGCCGCGCCGGACAAAATTCGGCTTTGGGGGACGCGGCTGGAACGGTTTTTTTGTCCGACGCGCCCCAAATCGGTTTGGGGGACGGTTTAGGGGAAGCGACCGGAGATGCTCTTATTTTCCCTATTACAATGCCTAAAAATATAATTTCTCTAAAGCTTGAAGAAATAATTCTACAATCATCAAAGATTGATGATGATGTCGTTGAACGCCAAGAACATATCAATTACACCCAATATTTGCGTGAATATATCTTGACGGTTCAGACTTGAGTGAAACTACAAAGCACTAGTAACTTTGAAGCAACGTGTATCAAGTATACTCACCAGTTTGTAAAATGATGCGAAAAGAGCAGTTTTCAATAAAATCACATGGCATTTAGCAATAGCGGTAGATCAGAAGAAGCTTCGATTTGTTCTGAAAACAATCCAGTCCTCCTAAGATATATATTATTTAGTACTGTACATTAAGTAACAAAATCTGTTACAAAAAAGCTGGAAGGAACAATCTAATGCAAAAGTGTATGCTTGAGTAACAAACTAGCACAATCCATTACAGAGCAAACTACTACATTGTGCAAAGCAGAACAAGACAACGTTGAAAATGTATGCTCTGTTTACCTTTGGGTGGGCCAAAAAAAGGGGGTGAAGGTACAGAGAACCATGCCTTAACTATAGATGCATAAGGTTAAGCAGAGGGGAACATGATTGAAGCCCAGATAACGTAAAGTTAAACATATGCCCCTTTTGATGAAAATCACATGTTTCTTTATTCTGCTATCACCACTGAATTTCAACGTCAAACTTCAGCAATAAACTCACCTTGCTCATCTATCCTACATGCTCCAGTGTCTTACGAGATGCATTCCAAGGAGTATGGAAGATGTGCTCTAGCTTATGTGATATTCCTAGTTGCACTAACATGCTATGCAGATTGACTGCTTAGTCTATTATACGTGGGATCCAACTATTTAGAAATAGAAGATACTACCGTGGTGTTGCACACTATCTTAGGAGTAATAAGTTTATTTTCCAAACAAGCAACAAGAATGTCATTGAAACTATGATCGACGGGGGTTTTCGGCGATTTCATCAGCATGATGTTTTCATAATCTCATCATGCTACTTTATGCATAATGCTTGTTTAGACCATCAAGTTAAGAAAATCATACAAAATTAACTTACATATCTAGAGTTCTGGATGCACACAATTTGCAAGAATAAAGAAGCTTCGAGAGCAACAAAGAAAGAAATAACCTGTATCCTATCCCATGTTGAAATGTAGCTGTCTCAACAAGTTGTAGTCTATCAATGAAGCTACTACCTTGTGGACGGACGGAGGAATCCCATGCCTACAGCCTCCAGGTACGAGATCTGTCACACTCAAGCTGGTAGAAGTGGCTGCACCACTAGGCAATGGTAAGAAAATCGGTAATCGTTAACTGCTTGGTCGGTTTGAGAGTAGCGATTAATCGGAATTTGAACGACTAACTCGATCGGCTATTAATCGGTGTAACCTATACAAATTAGCACGTAAAAACAGTTCATATAAGAAAATAATAGTATATGAGCCTTTATATGTCTGGCCCTACTTCTTTAAAGCCTAAAATCCAAGAAAAACATGTATGATTCTCCTCTATGACATAATCTTCAAGGTCACGAGCGAATCAGGATCCACTAGTCGAAGCCGCGTTTTCCGGCGGAGTTTTACCAACACTTTTGGGGGGCTATTAAATATGATCTGATGAATAAAACGCTAGCACAAGTCGAAGTCAAACGACGGATTCACCTTTCTGGAAGTATCTCATGCATTTTAAAGAGGACTTTTTTAAGAGGGGTTATTTTAGAGTGGGGGATGGGACATCTGTTAGGTTCTGGAAGGATGTGTGGCTGGGGGATACCCCTTTATCGCATCAATATCCGGCACTATATAATATTGTTCAACATAAGAATGTGTTAATCTCAACTGTACTTGCTACTGATCCTATCAATATTTCTTTTAGAAGAGGTTTGAATTATAATAAGTGGTTGCAATGGTTACATCTATGCCAGAGATTAATTACAATTAACTTAACAGCTGAACCAGATAAGTTTATTTGGAAGCTTACTAATTCGGGTATTTTTACAGTCAAGTTTTTGTACCTTCATTGGATGAATGGGCATACTATGTATCTTCGTAAGTATCCATGGAAATTAAAGATCCGTTGAAAATTTAAAAACTTATGTGGTTCCTTAGTAATAAGGTGCTTTTAACTAAGGACAATTTGGCTAAACGGAAGTGGAAGGGATGTCAAAAGTGTTGTTTTTGTGATTCCACGAAAACCGTTAATCATTTATTTATGTATTGCCCTTTTGCAAGGATAATATGGCGTATGATGTACCTTACGTATAATATTCCGCCACCAGCTAATATTACTAATATGTTTGGTAGATGGCTGAATGGTCTGAGAAAAAATAATAAACAAAAGATTAGAATTGGTGTTTCGGCCATTTGTTGGGCTATTTGGAGGACTAGAAATGATATTATCTTTAACAAAGAAAGTGTGACTAATTTTTTGCAGGTTATCCGGCTAGCTGCTCATTCAATCCAGCAATGGGTTTTCCTTCTCCCGGTGGAGCAACGGGAGGATATGGTTATTAAATGCAACCGGATGCTAGTGATTGCTCAGGACTTCTTTTTCCAGGCTACTGGGTGGCGGCATCTTAATAGAATAGCAAATGTATAGCTTTTTCTGTTAGCCATATTTTTAGTTGGTTGATTCATGTTTCGACCTTATCGTTTCCATGAGTGTAATAAGTGATGATGGATCTTTTTTGACTTGATACTTTGATTTTAATAAAGCAAGCCGTATGCATCTATTGATGCAGAGGCTGGGGCTATGCTCCTTTATCGAAAAAAGTCGAAGCTGCGTTTCTTCCTTCCACTTCTTATCCTTTCACCTCTGAAATTTATCTTCTCCCACCACCTACCTAGCTAGGGTACGACCCCTCTTACACCTCAACCACCTAACCTATCAAAGGCGCCCTTGAACTCCTACACAAGCTACTCAAGGTGGTCGAGCTCCTGTATCTAGGAAACTGAGAGTAACTGGTCTGGGAGGGCAATAAACTAGTTGGCGATAGCGAAATTCGAGCTGTTGGAGGCTGCAATTAAGCGGGAGCTTTGCAAAACCTACTTTACTGAGGAGGGGTAGCGCTACTAGCTATATGCACTGAAATTTTTATAACTTTTTTGACCAAGTGCAGTTGTTAATCGGGAACATACCTAGTAATCGGACTTTCGGTACGATTAATCGGGCTAAAGGATTAACACAAGAGATTAATGGTAATCGACATGGTCAGGCCCCTAGTAGCGATTAATCGGCCTAGTAATCGCTGAATCGGCCTAATTTTTTAATAGTGCCACTAGGTGAAAGGGAATTTCACCCCTAAGTGGTTTTGGTATTAATGGCAACATAATTTGCGGACTTACCATGTGCTTGAGCCGTATATGTTTATTTGAAGATGTCATAGGACAGCTAATGCCCCTCAAAAGTGAATAGTGAAAAGACGGTGTTTTCGGAGTTTTTGTTTATTTGAGTTACTGGAAAACAATATTATGAGGAGGGGGTCCGCTTCAGAAGGTATGGGTGGAATCAAATAACATACGCGTTATATCTATTTTTATTACATAAATCTAATATTTAATATTTAATATACTAAAAAATACCACACTGTCTTACTCTTGTTGTGTCAAAAACACCTACAATGATACTAACATGATGTTATTATGAAAGGTATATAAATCACTATTATTAATGGTTATAGTACACCGAATTGAATTGCGGCCATTCTGAAGATCACATTTTACTAAATGTAATCTGACATTATAAGTGCACGCTATCTAATTTATGTCACAATTGATAAGCTAAAATAAATTGTTCCCACACCCATTTATGCTAATTTTTTTGAGTTATATATAATCAATTTTAACACTCAAAGTATGTAATTTTTTAGTAACTCTTCATTTGGAATACTATCATAAATTTCATACATAAATAACAAAGTTAATAACATAATTACACATCCACATAATAAGGTATGTATTTATAACATATTGCTAGTTATCATTACAATTTTTTTACTACGTTTAACTTCAATTAGATTTCATTGTCAATTATTATTTTTATTTAGTTAGTTCGCACTATACAAGTTATAATTTTAATACGATGGGCTGCACCATAAATCCAAGTGAATACAGAACATCATATCTTAATGTACCATGGTATTCTTAAATATCTACAAAACATAGCAAAATATTCTAAAATATGTCAGTCGAGTTTAGGTGTAGCTTTTTTTAGCGTGGTTTAGGTGTAGTTTTTTAAAGTTAGGGTAAATAAAGAGTTTTTTTAGTGGAGGGTAAATAAAGAGTTTATAAAAGTGTAGTGTTAGTTGGGCCGCATTTAACAACGAAAGAAAAATCTAATCATCAGTAAGAAAGAAGAGTAAACATTTTGGGTGAGTGTTATCACCAGAATTTGACCAAGTCAGAGGTGGGCCGCGATCAAGATGGTCTGGAGATATATATACATGGAGGAATACGTAGATCGGCCTTTTATACCAAGTTGGGCTTAATTGCCCGTGTATCTGTAACATATTAGATCGTATTTTAGTTTAGAGATAGAATCTTACTCGTGCACGGTTTAGTGCACGCCCACATTAGAAAGTCCCCTGGACTATAAATATGTACCTAGGGTTTATGGAATAAACAACAACTCACGTTCAACCCCAAAACAAACCAATCTCGGCGCATCGCCAACTCCTTCGTCTCGAGGGTTTCTATCAGGTAAGCGACATGCTGCCTAGATCGCATCTTGCGATCTAGGCAGCACAAGCCCCACGTTGTTCATGCGTTGCTCGTATTGAAGCGCTTTTGATGGCGAGCAACGTAGTTATCATTAGATGTGTTAGGGTTAGCATTGTTCTTCGTTTAAGCATGCTTACGTAGTGCAACCCTTGCATATCTAGCCGCCCTCACGCCTATCTCAGGTGTGGGGGCGGCACCCCGCTTGATCATTATTTAGTAGATCTGATCCGTTACGATTGCTCCTTGTTCTACAAGGATTAGTTTAATATCTGCAATAGTTAGGCCTTACAAAGGGGGAGGATCCAGTGGCACGTAGGGTGGCGTTCGCAAGTCCTAAACGGGATGTTCCGAGGATCAACTTCATGTTGGTTTTTAGGCCTTGTTTAGGATCGGCTTACGAGCACCGTGCGTGGCCGCGAGGCCCAACCTCGGAGTAGGATGATCCGATTATGCGGTGAAAACCCTAAATCGTCGTAGATCTCATTAGCTTCATCTTGATCAAGCAGGACCACCAAGTATTCGTGCACCCCGTACGAATCATGGGTGGATCGGCTCTTTGAGCCGATTCACGAGATAACCCGAGAGCCGATCGAGGCTCGTATTTAACGTTTACATGTATGCCCCGCAGAAACTAAGCGAGGCATCCCCATCACCTTCCTGACCAGGTATAGGTCAGGTGGCACGCCCTTGCACTTCGCATCGCCGCGTGTGACCAGAAGAGCATTGCGGGCCGTCGCTCGGAGGGGTCTCAGCCAGCCGCAGCTCTAGGCTCTTCCCGGCTCTACGGTGTTGACAAGGCCGCTGCCCGCCGGTGGGTTTTGGCGAGCCAACACATTCTCGGCACGCCCGATGGGACAATCGTCTACATCAACCACATCGCCATCTACATCTGAGATGGCGGACGGCACGCCAGTCACCTACGGGGATCTGCCTGACGACCTCAAGAAGCAATACAACGAGATCAAGGCTACCCTCGAAGCCGACCTCATCGGCTCGTATCGCAAAACCCGTTCGCATGGCGTCAGGCGAAAGGAGTTCTCACCGGAAGGCGCACTCGATGAAGTGGACCTATCCGTCCCATCGAAGAATGTACCAGGGCCGTACGCCATGAGATTGGTGGCATGGTGGCTCACTCGTTGCGTCTCCATTCCGAGAGCCCGGTGAATACTTTGGAGCATGTCGCCGTTCGGATGATCAGGGAGGTCATGAAGAATCAGCACTCTTTGTTAGAGCCAGCTCTCAAAACCTACCAAGGAAAAGTGCCACTCCAGCCCCATCTGCCGTTGTCGCGCACATCGGCGACACCAGGAGCGCATAATTCACCGGCGCGTGCCGTTAACAGGATTAACGGTACTCACCCCGGGAGGTGCCAACCAGGACATCCGTTCAACATCAACATGATAGAACTGGGGCACCCCCTTGATGAAGGTAAAGACGAGGGCAACTGCTCTCGTGGCAAAGGCAAGGAAGAGGCTGTTCCGTGTGATCGGCCCCGACATCGCCAAAACATCCTGGTGATGATCAAGGTAGAAGCCGATGCTAGTAATCGGCCCGCTGTATCCGTATCGCCCGCTCTCCCGAGCATGCGGCGTCGACCTCACAGTGACGGGAAGCCGGGGTACGGGTTCACATCAGCCGATGAGCTAGAGGAAGTTGACATCGGTCCCGGGGATAAGCCTCGACCTACTTTTATCAGCAAGAAGTTAGATCCGCAGCTCAGGGGACAGATGATAGCCCTGTTGAAGGAATACCCGGATTGCTTTGCATGGGATTACACAGAGATGCCTGGTTTGGACAGGAGCATCATTGAGCATCGCCTCCCCTTGAAGAAAGGATTTCGGCCGTTCCAACAACGAGCACGTCAGATGAGGGCCGAGATTCTGGAAGAAGTCAAGAAGGAGATTGAGAAAATGTTGGCCGCCGGATTCATCAGGCCATGCAGGTATGCTGAGTGGATCTCCAGTATAGTTCCGGTGGAGAAGAAGGACGGCCGATGGCGCGTGGCCATCGATTTCCGAGATCTTAACAGAGCTACCCCAAAGGACGAATATCCGATGCCCGTGGCGGAAACATTGATAACGCCGCCGCTGGCCACAAGGTATTGAGCTTCATGGATGGCAACGCCGGTTATAATCAGATTTTCATGGCTCCGGAAGACATACACAAGACCGCATTCAGGGTACCAGGGGCAGTAGGCTTGTTCGAGTACGTGGTCATGACCTTTGGGTTGAAGAATGCCGGTGCAACGTACCGACGAGCCATGAATTATATATTTCATGATCTGATCGGCAAGTTGGTGGAGGTCTATATCGACGACGTGGTGGTCAAATCGGTATCCATGGAGGGGCACTTGGACGATCTACGGCACGTCCTAGAACGGACTCGGAAATTCGGGCTGAGAATGAATCCGAAGAAGTGTGCCTTTGGCATGACGGCTGGTCAATTCCTAGGTTTTCTGGTTCATGAACGGGGAATTGAGATCGGCCTGAAAAGTCAGGAGGCGGTGCGTACCATGCAGCCGCCGACCACGAAAAAGAGCTTCAACGCCTCATCGGCAAGATCAATTTCGTCCGGCGGTTCATCTCTAATCTGTCGGGACGAATCGAGCCGTTCATGGCGCCGGTGAAGACCAAGTCCGACGACGAGTTTCACCGGGGGCAGAACGGCAACAGGCGTTTGATGAAATTAAGCGATATCCGACAACGCCGCCCGTGCTAGTTCCGCCCCAACAAGACAGAGCCATTCTACATCTACCCGTCGATAGCTGATACGTCCATCGCTTCGGTGGTGGTGCAACTTTACGATGGCATTGAAAGAGTCGTTTTCTACCTCAGCAGAAGGATGCTCGGACGCGGAGACAAGATACCCCGAGGTCGAGAAACTTTGCCTCTCGCTTATTCTTCACCCGCACCAAGCTTCATCACATCCTTCCGACGGCAGAGATCATCGTCATCTGTAAATCAGACGTCGTCAAACACATGTTGTCGGCCCCTGTTTTGAAAGGCCGACTCGGTAAATGGATGCTTGCGCTGTCGGAATTTGACCTCCGGTACCAACCTGCGAAGGCAGTTAAGGGCCAAGCGTTAGCCGATCTCATCGCTGAACGGATCGGCACCGATATAGCAGCACTATCCATTCGTGCATGGGCTATGTTCTTCGATGGATCGGTTTGTGACGATGGTTGCGGCATCGGCATCCTGCTCGTATCGCCTCGGGGCGAATACTCCTTCTCCATCAGATTATCTACCCCTTGCACCAACAACGTAGCAGAATATGAGGCAATACGTAAAGGAATGGAATTGTTATTGGAAGCTGGAGCTGAAGCTGTAGAGCTCTTCGGAGACTCAAAATTGGTGATTAACCAGCTCACGGAGGAATATAATTGCGAAAGTGAATCGCTGTTCCCATATTGGGTGGAATGCCGTGAGTTGATGACACAGTTCCGGTACATCAACTTCAATTGGATCCCAAGGTCCCGGAATACCGATGCCAACAATCTCGCACAAATGGCGTCGAGCTACATAAATATAGCCGACGGAGCAGAAGTTCGTATACAATTCCTGGAACGGAATGATTGGAGAGCCGAGATCTTCGATTATTTGAAAGATTCGGCTCGGGGGCACCTAAACGGGTGAGATACGGAGCCATGAAGTATGTCCTTATAGGAGACGATATGTTCTACAGGACATTAGAAGGGTTGCTACTCAAGTGCCTAGGACCGACCGAGTCCAATCGACTCTTACATGAGGTGCATGAAGGCGCTCGTGGAACACATCAGCCGGCTCATAAGATGAAGTGGTTGATCGAGCGATCGTGGTTTTATTGGCCCACTATGCTTGAAGATTGCTTCAATTATTACAAGGGGTGCCAAGCATGTCGATGTTTGGAAAAATTCAGATGGTGCCAAGCATCGACGATGAACCCCATCATCAAGCCTTGGCCGTTTCGGGGTGGGGCATGGATATGATCGGCAAAATCCATCCGACATCGGGTAAAAAACATGAATGGATTTTGGTTATCACAGATTACTTCACCAAGTGGGTGGAGGCCGTCCCTATGAAAAAGGTAACATCGGAGGACGTGATCAAGTTTGTGAAAGAACACGTCATTCATAGGTTTGGAATTCCTCAGACTATCACGACCGATGGAGGTTCGGTCTTCATTTCTAAAGAATTCAGGAAGTTCTGTGATGACGTAGGGATTAAACTGATCCGATCATCCCCATACTATGCTCAAGCTAACGGACAGGCTGAGGCGTCCAATCGGAGCCTCGATCAAGCTGATCAAGAGGAAAATTGACGAGAATCCTCGGGATTGGCACGAGAAGTTATCGTAAGCATTATGGGCCTACCGCATGTCGTGCCATGGGGCTATAAAGACCTCGCCATACCAGCTTGTCTATGGACAGGAGGCCGTATTGCCTTGGGAAATTACGGCTGGATCAAGACGCGTCACGTTTCAGAATGATCTGACAGCTGAAGAATACGCAGCCTTGATGAGCGACACTATTGAGGACGCAACAGAACTCAGGCTTTGGTCATTGGAGAAGATTAAGGAGAACAAGGCCAGGGTGGCTCGTGCTTACAACAAAAAGGTTAAGCCAAAAGAGTTCCAAGTTGGTGATCTTGTGTGGGAAGCTGTGTTGCCATTGGGAACCAGGGATAAGGCATATGGCAAGTGGTCTCCTAATTGGCACGGTCCGTACAAAGTAGTCCAGGCCTTGAAGTGTAATGAATACATGCTGGAGGAATTGAGCGGCGAAAAGTTCCCCGTGGCTGTTAATGGCCAACACCTCAAGAAATATTTCCCAAGCATGTGGGATGATGGACAGTAGGATGGGCCGATTTCAGAATCGGACAAGAATGTGGGGGCCGATTTCAGAATCGGCCAGTAAAAAAAAGAAGGGAAAGCATATATATATAAAAATCACAGCCGATGCACGGGCATCGACTTCAGAGAACAGAGCCGATACGCTGATATCGACTTTAGTGAAGTAAGTTTATACAACAGCTTGGCCTCAGATAGCAAGATGAGCCGATATTCTGCCATCGGCTCCCTGTACGACAACTCCATTCGACAATCGGCAAGGGAGTTAAGGGATTTTCTTCATTGATAAGAGGATTTCTTACAAAGAAAGAGCCAATTGCTCGGGAAGGAAGAACAAAAGAAGGGTCTATTGACCAATCTACTACTGCTAGGACTATACTAGTAGATCTTAATCTACGGGCCGTTGCTTCCTTCGTCGTCGTCTTCGGAACTCTCATCGGCACTACTGCCGATGGGTTCTTCGTCGCTGCTCCCATAGCCCTCTACGGGAGCTTCATCTTCGTCTTCATCGTCGCTGCTGTCGTCGTCCCACCACATGCGGAGGCGCTTGCCGGCGGGTAACCCTCGAGGGAGTCGTCGTCGTCGCCGTCGTCTTCCTTTCCTCTTCTTCGGAGGTGGGGCAGCCGTCCTGGGGAACCGGTCGTCCTCGCTCTCCGACTCCGGTTCCTCGACGGCGAGGAACCGAAGATCTTCGTCCCCGCTGGTCGGGACCGGTCGTCTTCGGACCGCACGGAGGAGGCGTGGTCTTCCGAGTCCCATGCTTCTGGGGCGCGGATGTCCGGTGGCGTCTCACGGGAGGAAGAGGACCCGTAGGAAAGCTCGGAGGAGGAGTCGTGGAAGACCGACGAGGAAGAGGAAGAAGAGGAAGACATGGCTGTGGGAGTTTTGAGGGTTTTTGGGCACCGATGGCCAGGACAGAGCAGGATGGTGAAATGGCGAATCACTCAGAGCGGTTAAATAAAAGGGGGCTACGGTGAAAAAATTCAATGCCACAGCAGTTTTCGAGGAGGCAGTACTCAAAGACAACGGTCAAATTGTGCGGAGCAATGGTTCTGCTCTGCCATGACATGACCCGACGAAAAATGCTGCAATGGTTCTGCCTCCGCCATGACATGACCCGACGAAAGAAAAACGTAATGATTTTGGAAATATCATTTCCAAAACCAGGGGGGCATGTGTTATCACCAGAATTTGACCAAGTCAGAGGTGGGCCGCGATCAAGATGGTCTGAAGATATATATACATGGAGGAATACGTAGATCGGCCTTTTATACCAAGTTGGGCTTAATTGCCCGTGTATCTGTAACATATTAGATCGTATTTTAGTTTAGAGATAGAATCTTACTCGTGCACGGTTTAGTGCACGCCCACATTAGAAAGTCCCTTGGACTATAAATATGTACCTAGGGTTTATGGAATAAACAACAACTCACGTTCAACCCCAAAACAAACCAATCTCGGCGCATCGCCAACTCCTTCGTCTCGAGGGTTTCTATCGGTAGCGACATGCTGCCTAGATCGCATCTTGCGATCTAGGCAAGCACAAGCCCCACGTTGTTCATGCGTTGCTCGTATCGAAGCGCTTTTGATGGCGAGCAACGTAGTTATCATTAGATGTGTTAGGGTTAGCATTGTTCTTCGTTTAAGCATGCTTACGTAGTGCAACCCTTGCATATCTAGCCGCCCTCACGCCTATCTCAGGTGTGGGGCGGCACCCCGCTTGATCATTATTTAGTAGATCTGATCCGTTACGATTGCTCCTTGTTCTACAAGGATTAGTTTAATATCTCGCAATAGTTAGGCCTTACAAAGGGGGAGGATCCAAGTGGCACGTAGGGTGGCGTTCGCAAGTCCTAAACGGGATGTTCCGAGGATCAACTTCATGTTGGTTTTTAGGCCTTGTTTAGGATCGGCTTACGAGCACCGTGCGTGGCCGCGAGGCCCAACCTCGGAGTAGGATGATCCGATTATGCGGTGAAAACCCTAAATCGTCGTAGATCTCATTAGCTTCATCTTGATCAAGCAGGACCACCAAGTATTCGTGCACCCCGTACGAATCATGGGTGGATCGGCTCTTTGAGCCGATTCACAGGATAACCAGAGAGCCGATCGAGGCTCGTATTTAACGTTTACATGTATGCCCCGCAGAAACTAAGCGAGGCATCCCCATCACCTTCCCGACCGTGTATAGGTCAGGTGGCACGCCTTGCACTTCGCATCGCCGCGTGTGACCAGAAGAGCATTGCGGGCCGTCGCTCGGAGGGGTCTCAGCCAGCCGCAGCTCTAGGCTCTTCCCGGCTCTACGGTGTTGACAAGGCCGCTGCCCGCCGGTGGGTTTTGGCAGTCAACAGTGAGTTGGGCCGCATTTGAACACGCAATGTATGCAATATTTTAACATATTTTTAGTTACCATTACAAATATTTTTTTACTATGTTTAACTTTAATTAGATTTCATGGTCAATTATTATTTTCTATTCAGTTAGTTCGCATTATACAAGATAATAGTTTAATAGGATGGGCTTCACCATAAATCCAAGTGAATACAAAACATCATATCTTAATGTACCATGGTATTCTTAAATATCTACAAAACAGAGTAAAATAGTCTAAAGTATACTAGTCTAACCAGTACACCATAAGGGTTTCTAGAGTACAAAAGTATTGAGTTTAGGTGTAGTTTTTTGCGTGGTTTAGGTGTAGTTTTTTTATGTTAGGGTAAATAAAGAGTCTGTAAAGTGTAGTGTTAGTTGGACCGCATTTAACAACGAAAGAAAAATCCAATCAGTAAGAAAGAATAGCAAACATTTTGGGTGAGGCATTTGAACAACATCAGGTCGATCGTCCATCACCAATCAGGCTTTCTTCTTCCTTCGCCCGCCAGTCTCCACCAAAACCCTTGCCCAACCTCCATGGGCACCTCATGGTAGCGCACTAGCGACACCCCGCCTCCCGCCCATGGCTCGCCGCCAAAACCAACGCACAACTCGGTCTACTGCCTTCTGTCAATAAGGTCATTCTAATGATGAAGTGGGAGGCAATCATCGACCAAGGAGCCACAAGTCCACCAAGACCAATTTGAAGTGCGATGCTTCGACCCTTGCGTTGAGCAAGACCTTGAAGACAGAGATGGCCGAGACACAAGAGGCCCGAGCCAAGAGGGACGAGAAGCAGCACATGGAGAAGGATGCCATCGCCGCCATCTTTATCGACCCCACCAAATAGGCAATAGAGGTCCAAAGGATGGAGGTCGTGACCAAGTTGCTTCCGGAGGAGAACCGGATCATGTGTGTGTTCATCCACATCTATCCTACTTTGCTTCATTTTATTCGAACTTGTGTTCCTTTTGCAACTTTATTAGCTATTGTTTATGCGTACTTTGTGATTGACTAAATTAGCCGTATTTTGAACCATTATTTTGTTTTTTGTATGACCACTTTGTCTCATGACTTGACTTTTTTTTGGTGAATTTAGTTGAAAAAACAAAATTTCGATCTGGACAGATAAAATGTGTCGGATCTGGGCTACCCAACCCAAAGAGACATATGAGCCAATGAGACCAATTTCATGTCCGTGATTCAGTTCAAACGAAAACAAACGTAGCACATTCATTTCAAAGCAACTCAACAATCTCAGAGCACAAACTCGTGGTCCAGATAACATGATCATATAGACTCGCGTGCCAAATCTCCATTCCCTAGAAATCACTATTATTAATGATTACAATACACAGAATTCTTTTTGCGACCATTTCGATGACTACATTTAGAAAAAATTTATTTGATATTATAAGAGCGGCCTATCTATTTATGTTGCTATTGGTGAGCTAAATTCAATTGTTCCCACACCCATTTATGCTAAACTTTTTTACTTCTATATAATCAATTTTAACACGCAATGTATGCAATTTTTTAGTAACACTTCATTCGGAATACTATCATAAATTTTATACATAAATAACAAACTTAATAACATAATCATGCATCCACATATGAAGATACATATTTATAAGATATTCTTGTTAGTTATCATTACAAATAATTTTTTACTACGTTTAACTTCAATTAGATTTAATGGTCAATTTTTTTTATTCAGTTAGTTCGCACTATACAAGATAAAATTTTAATAGGATGGGCTTCACCATAAATCCAAGTGAATATAGAACATCACATCTTAATGTACCATGGTATTCTTAAATATCTACAAAACATAGTAAAATATTCTAAAGTATACCATAAGGGTTTCTAGAGTACAAAACTATCGAGTTTAGGTGTAGTTTTTTTTAGCGTGGTTTAGGCGTATTTTTTTTATGTTAGGGTAAATAAAGAGTTTGTAAACTGTATTGTGAGTTGGGCTGCATTTAGCAACGAAAGAAAAATCCAATTAGTAAGGACTAAGGAAGAAGAGCAAACATTTTGGGTGAGTTGGGCTGCATTTGAACAACATCAGGCCAATCGTCCATCACCAATCAGGCCTTCTTCTCCCTTCTGCCGTCAGTCTCCCTGGTCCCTGCCCAACCTCCATGGTAGCGCAGTAGCGCCACCCCGCCTCCCGCCCATGGCTCGCCGCCTCCTCGCCCGCCACCTCTCCCCCCTCCTCCGCCTCGGTGCCCGCTGCCCCACGCCGCACCGCCCCTCTCCGGCTCTCGCCGTCACGCGCCGCCGAGCCCTCGGCCCGGCGTCATGTCCCCCGGTCTGGGCTCCCCAAGGTGCGGCTTCTCCGAATTCGGTCCTTCCCTGCCCCGCTCCCTCCCTCTCTCTGATTATAGGATGAACTCCCTGCTCTTGTTGTGCCACCACCACCTGCAAATGCTATCTGAATTTTCCCATACCGCGCAGTGACGCATATGTGCTGATATGTTCCAGTGTTGTGTAACCCATGTCAATTATACTGTACTGGTAGTGGTAGCGGACGGTTAATCTAAACCTATTGATCGGAGCTCTATGAAATAGGTTGGGCACGCAATTTTCCATGTGTTTCTGTCAGCTGTGTGACTCGAGGTTGGGATGAATTGCGGAAATCTGAAACCCTTTGCTGTGGGTGTCTTTGTATGTGTCTGAACTCTGAAGATAACTCAGCACTGTGCTATTTTTTCGGTGCAAGGCAAATGGGAAATATACAGTTCCCAAGTTGCTTACGCAGTAACCGATCACCTGTGCAGTTACCAGTGAAATGGGCATCGGACATAATCCTTCGGCAATTAAGTGTTCTCATAAATTATTCAATTTTGCATATGTTGTAAATTTCTGGTGTTTGTGAATTGCGTAAGGCACTTAGTGCGTATGGTACTTTCTGAACTATATGCTGAAGAGCAGGGTCTTTATAACGAGAATACTATGTTGCCATTCTTTTAGTCAATGCATATGATGTTACCCTCTACGAGTCCAGGGGTTTTTGTATCTTTCACTTGTTGTATAGAAGATATGCTTGCTATGGTACTATTATACCAAACAAATGGTACCATGATCTAATAGAAGGTTCACTCGATTTCATTTTTCATGTTGATGAATGAATTCGTACTGAATCCTTGCTGAGTACAATTGCTTTCCTGCAAACGCATTTTACTAAAGGCATTATCTTTCTCCAGGAATACGATTCTTTGCTGATGATCGTTCACACTACGATCTGTTTGGTAAAAGAAGGCCAGGCGATGAAGGGTTCAGGAAAGCTTGGCAGGAGAATGTTGACGAGGAGGACTGCCTATGGACAGCCAGTGAGGACGAGGATGAAGAGGAAGAGAATGATACAAAAATGGAGAGGGAGATGAAGAAAGTGAAGAAGCAAGCCAAGGAAAATGCAAACCTCATAGATGGCGACGACAGTGACGAGTTAAGAAGTATATGCCCTGAGAGCGATGAAGACGATATGAATCTCTGGAGTGGTAGTGAAGAGGACGATGACAACGATATCCCTACCGAGTCACACCCCAATGAACGCAGTGATCCCTATATTGATAAGGTGTTTGAATTTGATGAGGCACCCAAATACCGCACAATCTCCGAGCTGTTAAAAGCTGAGAAGGAACCACCAGAGCTTTCGCCAGGAAAGCAAGCAAGAAAACTCGCTGTAGAAAATGCTCTCAAAAAGTTGAAAAAGGGGCCTGATGGACGCTACATTAACGTCTTTGATGTTGTCACTGATATAGATATCCTGATTGGAGCATTTGAGAACATTGTCTCGGGACCAGAATATGCAGAGCTGCGGGAGGGTGGACCAAAGAAGCTCAATATCCAGTTCTTCAAGGATATACAAGCACGCATGAGAGACCCAAATTTCAAATTTTCTCCGGAGTTAAAGTTAAAGCCTAAGAGTAAGTTAGTGCCTAAGAAAAAATGGCAGAAAGCACAATCAAGGAAGAGAAAAAATGACAAACGTTGAGCTGAGATAAAACGGCATTCAACAGTCATGTAATTCAATTCCATAACACTTTCTTCAAATGGTGGACAAGTTAGCTGTTGTGTAGTGTTATCCACAATGAATATCTTCTGTAACATGGCACAAGTACTTAGAGGAGTATCTTTGGCCATATCATTTTAATGTATTCAGTTTGGCAAGCAAATGGTCTCTGAATTCAGCAGTTTATTTTAATTTTATAGGCAGTGAGTATGATTCTATCCATTCAACTGTAAATTGGTTAGACCTAGGTGGGAATTATGCACTGAAATTGTTGCTCTAGCATACTTCTCTTTTATTTAAGGTATCAATGAACTTTCTTTGAAATACTTGCTCAATATGTGAGTTCCATCAATAATAGTAGCGCTAGAACGCTAATTACTGCTGACAACCTGGTGTTGCTTCTGAGGATACTAAGGTCAGGCTTTGCCACTCAGACTTCTATTTTTACAGCATTAGAAGCTTGAAACAACTATCTCCCTTCTTTCATGATAAGGTAACAGCATCATTTGATTAACATATATGTCCATAGTGCTGTTTTAAATTGGAGACATGCATTATTCTTCTCAGGTTGCCTTCCTTCTTTTTTCTATTGTTTGAGTGCATATGTGGGCATTCGTGGGATGATAAAATCTGGATTTACACTTTCTATTTTCTGCGGTGGTACACCTATGCACTTGGAAGGTCATATGCTTGTTCTCTGTGCTGTCTTAAAACTCCAAAAACCTGGTTTAGGTGATTAAAGCATGATCAGATGTTACCTCTTTGATTGGAGTACTGCAGGTGCACACACTAGTGCGCTAATAGCATAATACTAACTTGTTGTCATGACTGTTGGCACTCCACTACACCATGTCTGATAGGTTGGACACTGGAGAGATTCAGCTTGCATGTTAAGAAAGTTAAAATTTTCCTAGAACAGTCCAAAGCAGCTCAACCTGGCTTGCTTTTAATTTGCTAGCTGGATCAGATTGTCATCCTAACCGTGCACAAAAACATGCCGGCGAGTGGTTATAGATATGCATAGCATCCTGTTGGCTACTGAACTTATCTGGCTTTCAGAATGGCACCCATTACTCTGTATTATCTAGTATATATAGATTTTATGAGAAGTTACCTTCTCAGCGTACATAATTGTGAAATCGGCAAGAACAGTTGAAGGTTGATTTATTTATTTATTAAAAAATGGAATATTTTATCTCAAAGTATATGGGGTTGTAGAAGAGTAACATGCTGACAGTTTACCTGGATTTGTTTTGTTCCGCCTTTCAGGAAGAGAATGAGCAGGGAAAGGAAGCTTCGTGTGGAATCATGCAGGTAAGTGCTCTCCTTGTAGTTAATCTTATTTATCCATCCACCTGGCCTCAATTATAGCCTCGGCCATATTTAACTGTACCCAAACAGTATTATAAGCTTCGCCGTGCTAAGCTTCTTATCTGGAAGCACGGGTGCCGAATCAATATTTAATTATTTGAGTCTGCTGTCACTGTTCAAATGCTATTAGTAGGGCCTGAAAAGCATATTGTTCTGAAGTTTCCTGGATGGGTACTGTGTTCAGCTGGCTCCACGCCTATCATTACTTTTTCTAATGCTTTAGACTAGTTTTGTGGAGATACTTGGTTTATTTTCCACTTTTATGCGACAAAGCAAAACTAAAACATGCACTGAAGATTCATCTAAGGTTTTAGGTGAGAAAAGACACATTACTTTCTAACCATGGAGGTTTGTTCTATTAATTCAGTACTTCAGACTAGGGGCACTTTCATGAAGATTGTTGTCCTTGATCAATTGAATATGGTAAGTACATCTGCAATTATGACTTGAGCATTTCCTATATGGATGCTTATCAGAGGATTTATATCGTCAAGCCTTCTGTTTTGGTTCTTGGTTTTTAGAGGTAGTTTCGCGACCTCCCTGGAATTAATTTCTTGAGGTTATATTACTGAAACAGAACCTTTTCACCACAAAAGCAATTTCTTAATCATGTCCTTGATTGGAGTAGTCATTCTCTTGAGTGTTTGGGTGCTATTTTTCTCCTTTCCTGTGAGCTGCCATTCTAAGCTGGTATCCCCAGGAGCATTTGTTGTGTACCGCTAGCCATCTGAGGCTTTCTTAGTTTAAAGCTGGGCTCTTGAGTCTTTTGTCTGAAAATCATGCAACAGAAATGACACCACTTCACTGCATTCATACAATGTTCGTGCACAGCAACTTTAAAAGTCCCCAAATTGTTTTCACAAATATATAACTGGATAGTTATCACCCCAAATATCAAAGCTCTGAAGAAAAACACTAGCATGTCTATTCAGGTGAATGCTAAAACGCCATCACATACCCCAATGGTTCTCTGCTTTCTTGTTCATGTCGCAGGGGCCAAGTTTCTTGGTAGCTGCACGCACCAATTCACTGTGCTCCACAACTGCAGGTCAAAAAGATATACCCCAACGGTGCTCCTCTGCAGGCCTGGCTGTCCCAAAGCCCCCCTCCTCCCTGAACATTAGCTACTCCTTTTCATGCCGCTGCGGCGCTGCCCATTCCCTATCATCATAATCCCCTGTACTAAAAGCAAGCAATATAGTATAACCTACTCCAATGATATAATAAAGCTGCCTTGTGCTAAAGTCTAGAGATGGTCTTTTGTGCTTAATTTTACTGTGCTTGGCTTTCCTTGCCCTCAGCTAAGTTCCAGCTTTTGTCCTCTGCCTTTTCTGTTCTGGTCCTTCATCAGTCCTCACTGCCTTGTGATGAGAGGCGGCTGTACCTGGGTCTCACTCTCACATGTGTGTGCGTGCGTGTGTGAGGGAATATGTTGACTGAAATGACGAGAAACCTTTATCTCAACTCCACCAGCATGGTAGCACTGCTATGGTAGTGCCTCTTTTTCATCTTTTTTCTATTTAGGAAAAAAACTTCTTTCCCACAAAGCCAGTGTGTTGGGCACCGATATGGTAAGCGGCACATAGCTTTAGCTGCATCTCTAAAGGAAAAAAATAGGGTCCGTGATCTGGGTTTGGCTTGCTTGGTGTCTGTGTGCACATCGTTTTTGTCCTCTGCCATTTTGATTTAGGACCATCAGTTTGGTGAGATGGGAGTCTGTGCTGGGAAATTTATTAACTTGTTCTTGGGGATCAGTGAGCTTGTTAATGTATTTTTTTTCATATAAATTAGCTGCTGACATGCATATCATAGAAATGTCTTTACCCGCTTGCATTTGTGCTCCAACTCCGATCCATGGAATTTCTTCTTTGCACGTTAGTATGTTTCAGCTACTATAATGCTAGGCTTTTACCCTTCCATCAGCTCCAATTCATGGAATTTCTTCTCCTGCAGCTGCAGGTAGCTTTGCACGTTACAATTAGTCTATGCATCGGTTCAAAAAAATAAACAATTAGCTTATGCTGATCTTTTGGATCTTGTGTTGAGTTGACCATCCTTGCTGTAGCTGCTGTACACCCGTGCAAGTAAGTGTTTGCAATACTATAATCGGCATCGTTTCCAGTTTAACCCAGACATCGAGGAGTAAACAAATCTATGTAGAGCAGTTTTCTTTTCTCTAGAATCCTATACATTCTTACAAAGGAGACTCAATTGCCTGCTTTGCACTTCAAAATATTGCCTTTGTAGTTCGTACAGTTAGCTAACTATTTGAAAAACGGACAAACTGTACACCAAAGGTTCTTTTAGATAGGTGGGCTTTTTACTTCCATCTTTGCAGCATGCTCACCCCAGTAAGAAAGATACCAGTTACGGGTATAATACTAACAAAATGAAACTTGTAAACCGCCAATTGCGGCCTTAGATCTACCACTTCATATTTGCTTGTCTCAATACTTGTATATTTGGTGGGTGCATTATGAAGATGGGGAAATAAGAATTTATTTTGGTTAGGGTCTTAGGGACCATTGGGCTCCTGAAGGAGATACAATCATTCCGGTATGCATTCATTTTCAACCACCTTTACCAGCATAAACTTTTCATCATGAAACTTGATCATAATTGGCATCTTTGTTTTTTAGCTGGCCACAATGTTTTTTGAATCCTCCAATGGAATGGTCCTCCTTCGAAATCATCCCTGAATCGATCACCCATGCTATAGGTCTGCTAGTTTCCTCTCGATTCTTGGAATCTATTTGCAATATATAGCTGCTTTGGTTCTTGGAATCTACTTGCAATGTATAACTGCTCTCCTATTCTGTCCACGATATTTCCCCACCTAGAACACTGCCCCGAGAATTTGTTCAGTATAAAATAAGGTGTCATGGCTTAAACTGCCAGGCCAGTCCTATGTACTTAATTTACTAGCTAATGTTCATTTTCTGTTCACATGGCATGCTCACTGGCTCCACTCATATGTCATGATCATCTTTTAGGTCAGTGTGGGACAATTTCTTCCAGCGGTACAGCACCCCAGTATGGACAGCTAACATTGGATTAACCGTTCACCGTTGAGTCTGATTCCATGGTCACCATTTGCAGCATAGAGGTCCACAACCACAAAAGACCAAATATACAATGCATGGCAAGCCAGGCAGGGCAAAGCACTAGGCAGTCAAAGGTAATTTACACTACACTGTCTGATCATCCTCTGAAGTGCCACTGCTTTCAAACACCACATCTAAGTCAACATCCATGATCCATTCTTGATAGTACAAGAGGAAACAATAAAAGCAGTAAAATACTAGTAAAAAAGTAGTACGACTGCATCGATCACCATTGCCAATCTTCATCACCCAACTCTCTACATTGTAACACCGCTAGATACAAACAATCCTACATGACAACACAGCCCTTGGTGTTCTCGTCACTGAACATGGTCTCAACATCCCCAGTGCCGGCGCCGGTGGGATGGTAAGCAGAGCCGCTGCCCGCAGGTTGTTGGTAGTAGTAGCTGTACGGGTTGTAGTAGGCGGTGTACGGGCTGATCTGGGGAGACCGGTGGTACATCATCTGCGGCTGTGGCTGCGGCTGGTGCATCATCATGTTGCCGTTCAGGCCCCTCATCATCGCCGCCGCGGCTGCCGGGTTGTTATGGAACCCGGACTGCATGCTCGCCATGAGGTTGCTGTTCTGCTGCTGCTGGAGGTGCTGTTGCTGAAGCCCTCCATAGCCGGTGGCAGCATAAGATGGGTGGCTGTAGCCGCCTGTGTAGCCCCCAGAAGCAGCGCCTCCTGCCCCCAGGCCATGGTTCAGGCCCATCAAGCCATTGATGCCGCCGGTGCTCTTCTGAGCACCATTCCCCAGCTTGCCATTCGCCCCCGCAGCCATGTTCATCTTCTGATTCTGGTGGTGGTTTCCCACCGCGGCACCACCACCCCCTTTCTTTCCGTTGCTCTGGTTATTGTTGACATTGGCACCATTGCCGTTCTTGTTCTTGACATTGGCCGCCGCAGCCTGCTGCCTGAGGATGCCGAGCTGGCTCACCTTGTCCCCGAGGAAGCGGAGCTCGTCTTCATAGTCATCGTCAAACTCGTCATCGTCATCATCTTCGTCATCATCATACATGTCGTCGTCGTCCTCCGAGCTCAGCTCAGGGAGCTGGTGCTTGTTGTGCTGGCTCTTGAAGGCCTTGAGGCCCTGAATGAGGTTCCCAACTCCACCATGCTTGCCGCCCTGGTCCTTGTGGCTGATGTTGCTGTTCTTGTTGTTGCCATCCTTGCTTGGGTTGGCAGCCTGCTTCTGATGCTGCTGTTGCTGCTGCTTCTGCTGGTTGTTGTTGTTGCCCTTGTGGTGGCCCTGGTTGTTGCTGCCGCCCTTCTGATGTGACCACAGCTCTGCGTGCTTGCCTCCTCTGGTGAGCTTCCTGATCAGTGTCTCAGAGTCCACATTGCCAGTCACCGTGACCTTGTGGTTGTCCACATCGATGGCCACCGAGTAGACGCCTGCAAACAGGAAGCAGAGAGTTCAGTTCACAGGCTGCTCGTGAGCCACTGTAATTACAGGGTACTTACTAGTCACCAATTAGTTAAGCATCACAAGATGCAGGCCTGTGCAGTGAGTGGGGGGTCATTCATCCTATGTCTTCTCCTATCGGCCGTTTGTGAGATTTTTTAACAGCAGCACACCAGCTACAAGGGCGTGAATTTGGGCCTATTCACTAGCTCAGTAAATATAGACTAGCTCAAGCTGGTGAACAAGTTCAGGGGTTCTGTTTCTCTTCACTTCAAACTTACTACATCCATTTAGTCTGAACATTAGCATGGCCATGGACACATCAAAAGTAGGGATTTATTGTCAAGTAAATGCATTTAATTGGCAAGGCTCAGTGGTGCTTTCAGATGCAAGTGGACAAAGCTCCCAAGCTTTTATACCCGGGCAGAAGATATTTACAGCAAAGTAAGTGTCAAGAAAAAAAGGAGAGCTACAACCAGTACTACCAGCTTAGACCACTGCTAGAACGGCCACATGCGCAGGAAGGAACCAACAGAAAAACCATGGGAGGATTGGAAGAAGCTGTGTGTGTACCTTCAATCTTCTGGAGCATCTTCTTCACCTTGTGCCTGCACCCATCACAGTGTATGTTCACCCTCAAGACATGGGTCTGCAGGGAGCAAACAATCAATCAATCCCCAAGAACAGTTGGCCTCTCCCTCAAACACCTCACACAAATCCACACACTACAGAGAGAAACAGGGAGTTCCAACCAAGAGAGGGAAGGAAGGAGAGAGGTACCTGGATCTTGACCAGCTTGAAATCCTCATCTTTGGTCATTCTGAGAGCACTCACTGTTTGCAAGCTGCCAAGCTGTGTGGATGGAGAGAAGATGGAGCTGGAGGAAGAGAAGTGAAGAGAGCGTGTGTGTGTGGGAGCAAAGCAGCAGCAGTGGCTAGTGGAGGAGTGGGGAGGTGATGGTGGCGCTGGTGGTGCTTCTTGTACCGTTGCAGGAGGAGAAGCCACCACTTGCCTGCATTTAAGAATGGGTTCTGCCTCTACTCTTCCTGCTCTTCTCCCTACGGCTACCACTCTTCTTCCCCACCACCACACCTCCAGCTCTCGTATATAACTCACTCACTGGTCACTGCCCCTCCCACATGGGTGAGGGGGCCTTCTCCTCCTGCCCCCACGACTGTGGTAAAATTATATTGCAAGTTCTGTACTGTACTGCATACAGTTACAGTTACAGTCTCTCCCTCTCACACTCTTGTTAGGATAGTGGTAAAATATCAATTTTGTAGTTTCTCCATGACATTGTCGAGGCTTGTGTGGGCTTTGGAGTTTGGACTCGGCAGGGAGAGAAAACAGCTAATAGCCGTACGTGCGCGTGCGTTGTACACATGTGTAGTAGCTGCCTGGCTGGTGAAGAACATGTTGCAGGCTTAATTAGCATGTTAAGCAGTTTGATCTGCTCCATGGATCTGGTGGCTGTGCTTACGGCTGCGAGAGCTCTGTAATTAGAGCACCGTATTTTAGTAGACTTATTATGCTTTCCTGCGTCAGAGTGGTTAGAAGCCAAGCCAAATTGGTCAGACCAGTTTTAATGGGCTACTAATGTACAGTTTAGCCTCCAATCCTCCATCTCTTTTGCTGTGGTTGGAAGATTCATGGTACCATAATGTTGCCACTTTTTTATTCATAGAGGACTTTTTTTTTTTTGCGAAAATTCATAGAGGACTTGGGTGCGGTGTTTAGTAGACCGAGCTACAGATTGAAAGATTCATGGTACATGTAGCTCTTTTTTTTTAAAGGCATTTTAGAGTTTCAAAAATTCTAGATATAGGTAATGATATATTCTATAGACCTGAAAATTTTCAAATAAAAATACCTTATAATTTAGGCAGTGCAAAAATAACATAAGTGGAAATCTGAAGTTCTAGTGGAACCTGGTCCAGGTGGACCTGTTTTTTTTTAAAAAAGCAAAAGAAGCCATTTCAAAGTTCAAAAAATTCAAATAAAATTTGCACGCACATACTATCTTGATATTTACTCATGCAAATTATCAAGGCAAAATATGATTGGCTGTAGTGTACAAAAAATGACAAAATGTCAAAATAACACTAATGATTGGAGTTAATTGTTCAAAGAAATACAAATTCCCATTCTATTTTTGTATAGGCCATATACGGTTATATTTTGCATCAAAAATTTGCAAGAGTATCAATATAATATGTACATGCGTGAGTTATTTCAAAAAGTTCTTAAACATTGAAATAGTCTTTTTTCGATTTTTTGAAAAAAAACGGGTCTACCAAATCCGGGTCACAAGCTGAAACACATATTTGTAGAGAGCCACGAGGTCCAGAGCCTTGATATCTGCCACTGGCACCGTGCTAGTCGATGTGTCCAACATAAAATGAACAAATCGATCACATGAAAATTAGGCATGATGATATTTGTCCTTAAATGTAAGAAACAGCATTGTCCTTTCTGAAACTAACCACGCCACTGATTCATGAAAAGTGCATTCTTTACACAATAATTGTCGGGTTGTCAATGGAACAATTTTGCCAAGCAATACAAAACAGCCATGCATATTGGTACCAGACATATGGATCGCCAACATGGTCCTACATGTCGGCCTCGCAACAGTAGCTAATTTTTGGATGCATGAACACACAAACAGGGAGAAGAGCAGGTGAGTGATGTGGACTTCCAATACTGCTGGGTACCAGTAGCAACGGGAGCAGAGGAAGGAAAAACTGATGAAAAATCCAGCCAGAGCCCTGAGCCCTCAAGGTGAAAAGTAAACAGCGACGTGACGACGGTACTCCACCTATCACTGCCTCGCTTTCTTGCTCCAAAGTTTCGTACACTCTCCAGTAGCGAGACACCCTACTGCGATTCAGCTGCTGCTGCTCAAGATTTTGCTGCACGTCATCGGTCCTGCTGTGCTGTGGAAGAAGATACCAGCCTCCGGAATTCAAGGATTCTAGCTACCGCTAGTCGTCTACTGCTATGCTACAGCTTCGCTCGAAGTCCATCTCCAAGTACCATGTACTATTATCTATCTATGTATCTATATACCTTGGGTTTTGTGCTACATGTATGTATGAGGACCTGATCCTGACATACTACATTCATTGCTCTACATGATTTCAGATGCCAAGATTTCAGTAGATTTCCGAAGATTTACTGGAAACAGAAACTGAACGCATACATGATTCTCTGAAGACAACACACTACAAGGGGCACGGCCAACTGACCAAAGCTAGGAAGGAGAACAATGCACTGCAGGTCCATCAAAATTCACAACTTGGCTAAATATTTCTGCACTTCCCAATCGATTGTATACACAGATGCTGAATATTTCAACTTTTTTTCAATGGAATGAAATCCCTACCTGCATCAAAATCCAATGGAGTATTTCAGCATTTTTCACAGATGCTGCATATTTCAGCGTTTTTGCAGTGGAATGAAACCCTTACCTGATGACAACAGCAGCTGTTGATATGATCTGTGGCACCACCAATGCATGTGCATCACGAGACAGTGGCTGGAGCCTGGAGCAGAGTATTGCGTCGCCACCGCAATGTACTGTCCCAGCACTGGCGCGCGCCACAGTGCCACTGCGTACTGTAGCTGCTGATCCAAAAAAAAAAACACTCTGTTGATCCTTCTGGTTAAATTTTCGAGCTCCACTCCAGGCATGCAGTGCGTGCTCCCTCCAACGGGTAAGAGAGGAGGACGACGACAGTGCACGGGACCCGCGGCGGCAGTGCTTCACGGTGACAGTTTAGCTGTTTGGAGCGTGTCCTCTGGCATAGTGTTATGATGGTGCTGGTGTTACTTATTACCATCACCTTGCTAAGCGTAAAAAGTGAGAGAGGAGGAGAATGTAGGGCCCTTGACAACACCCAACAGTGGCTGCATTTCTTTTGCTGGATTTCAGGGCTGTGCTTTTGGCATCTCTCTGTTGGCCGGCCGGCCGAGCTCCGCCATGGACATGGGTGGGTCATGGCTGTTGCTGGTGCAAATGGATGAGACGGTGAACGTGTCTCCTTCCATTCCATGTGCATACACCAAAGCAATCTGGATCCTATTCTGCCACGGTCTATGTTTTTATCTGGGTTCCTTTTTTATTTTTGCCTCGTCCAACTGGATGAAAGTGGATGGTCTGGATGAAGACACGCATGCTTCTCCCTGATCAGACAGCCAAGGAGGCCTCAGAAGCACATGCATTCATTGAAGGATATGATAAGAAAATACTGAATAGGTGAGAAAATGAAATCGATGAAGCTTCTTTAGCTGGTGTTATGAGCTGCAGAGCTCTAGATAGTTATTGCTAGATCGATGCCAGTTCTTTGACCTAAGTGATTATCTTTCCAAACTCTAGATCACCTTTGTCGCTTTGTAAAAAAATTATAACTTGTATAGCTTTTCTTGTGTTAGTGATGTATTAATAGTTGGCTTTCTATTTCTACCTCTTGGCTTTTCTGTTGAATATAAATACACTGCCTAGTCTCTTTTCATTATTTTGGATGTTTAATTTTTTTAGCTAGTGCATCTCTTTCATGGTATCGGAGCTAAGGGGTCTCAAATTCAAACCCTCCTCGTGCAGTATTTAAAACAAAATAAAAAAGATTCTGCAGCATGCACCGAACCCACGGAAAGAACTAAAATAATCTAGATGTGAGGGGGAGTGTTGAAAGATAAATACACTACTTAGTCTCTTTCCATCAATTCGAATGTTTGGAATATTTAGCTAGTGCATCAATTTTTCATTTTCCTTTTAGACACACTCGTACTTATACCGGCGCTTGGCCTCATTATATTACAAGATGATTTAACATGGTATCAGACCTAGTTTTTTTTTTGACCCTTTAGGTAAGAAAAACATGTAGGTCACACTATTTGGTATAGCTAGACTCAAATGACTTAGTCCATTTTTTAGCACAGATTTTTTAAAAAACTGCCAACGAAAGTGAGTGATGTGTCGTTTATTTGAGTTAACTCAAGGGGCCACGACTAGAAGGGGCCACGGAAATTTTGAAGTTTCGAAAGGGGCAAAAAAAAAATGGTATAGTTTGGAAAGGCCTATTTAGGATAAAAAAACACGGTTGATGCCGGTTGCAGATTCCGTCTGTTGCTGTGGCGCCACTCTGCGTCTGCATTGTATATATTTTATCCCTGGATTTCTTGCTCGATCGCCCAGTATTTTGGCAATGAAGGTGATATGAGAGATTGCAGAGCTGGAGTGTCCAAGCAGATCGATGAGAGAGTGGTGCATGGCCTGGGTCCTGCTGAAAAGACCAAACAGTGGAGCCTGCCTGCCTGCCGGGAGGTACGTACGTCGTGTAGAATTTATCTTTGGCGCCCATTGCTGCAGTCATGTCCATGATGTAGATGTAGTCCATGCTGTTCAAGTCGACGTGATGGATTACAAAAGAGTTTCTGGATCTTGGATATCTCCCGGCTGGTTTCGACGTGATGGATGTGTTTCTCATTCTGCGAGCAGGGTTGTCACTTGGGAGATCATGATGTTTTCTCCTGCTCGCCGAGGAAGCTTCAGTCAGGTAATCCTCAGATAAATCGTAACATTGTAGCAGCTCCGTTTCAACAAAAAAAATACTACAACATTGTAGCTAGCAATGTTCAGATAATCCTTAGAGGCATCTTCTTTATGTATAGAAAAAATCAGATAAACTGTACTATGATCCTAACTTATATACTAACAGCTTCATGCAGGCAGGGATTCAGGTGAGCATTAGGAGAGGGAGTACACGCCTGACCAATGTCTCCCTGCTCGAGTGGTCATTTCGGGAGCGGTACAGTTTAGGTACAGCCGTATGAATATCTACATACACTACACAGGGGCCTGCCGTCATACGTACGTGAGGCGACAACGCCCTTCACTACAGTGACTGAAATGCGCGCCAGGAAAACTTTTCAAAAGAGAAGAAGAAAATATCGGCTTGGAAGGAGATGCAGTAGAGATTTTGTCCTGGCTGCCGTAGGGCAATGGCAATCGCACACACACCCTAGCTGCCCCCGTGCGTGCCTATCTATAGCTACGGCAACTGTTGGTTGTCTCTTTGGCTGTCACCGGTGTCCCGGTGTCATTGATGCAGTCAAATCAGCTACTACGAAGCAAAGCATAAGCACCACGAGTACTTGCAAGCTTTTTTTTCCAATGGCGACTATGCATTGGGCTGCAGTGCATTGCTTTTGGCATCATGGCAGCGAGCGAGCCAGTCTGGTTGCTTGGAAAGTCGCCAACCTAGCTACCATGCATTGGCTCAACCCTGAATGCCTGGCTGCCGCTGCTGAAAAAGTATCTACATAATAGAAGTGTGCTCTACTGTGGCGAAGAGAAACTGTTGCTGCAACAGGAGGGCAACAGGAGGGGAACTTGTTCGTCGGTCGATCATGTGAAAGGCGTGCGTCGCCTACCGTGGAGCATAGAGCTAATTGATTTGGGAGCTCAAGGATTTTCATGGAATCATTGCTGAAGACATTATTTTTTGAAATCAGACTTTCTCTAGAGTAAAAATTCAAGATCTTTGAGTGAGCGACAACAATGTTTATGCATTGTTTCCTTCTTGAAAGCCTTGCTTTTGGATTTTTTTTTGTAGTCTATGTTTTGTCGTAGTTGGTTGTCAGAATGTTGCTGTTTCGAGTGTTTCATTATCACGACAAGGTTTTCTGTTTTGTATTTCTCTAATTGTTTCTTGGCTGTATGTATCTTTGATGGCTTTAGACATTTTGTGGGTGTAGAGGCTACACCTAATTGGTATCTTCGTGATATTTATATATTTTCTTTATCTTGAAAAAAGAATTTTCTTGATTAGATAAGCAACAATAAATTCTCCTCCCGTGGCATTGTGTGACTATTTGCCAACTCAGAAGGCCCAACTGACGATGCTTTTTTTTTTACATAAGGAGAACACGAGGAAAAAAATATTAACCCCTCATTTTTTTACGGTGAGGCTATACCACAAAATAAACAACGACGACCTCTTTGGATCATAGGAGTTCAAAACAAACTTCACTAAATCATATATATTCATGACCTGCCAGGATCAAGTGTTTCACATAAAACACGCAGTTCATGTCCAGAAGCATATCAAACTAGACATACTTATATATTTGCTGCCCAATACTAGTCAGTCACAGGTTGCTCTGAACTATCAGCTAGTGTAGCAATTCACTTCTGCAGCTGCACAGCCAATTCTTCAGCGTCTATCTCACATTCTAGCATGTGATATATAGAATACTTACTTTTTTCAGGAATCATCTGGCATGTATAATAGATTAGGGAGCCTCGATTCACCTACATTGCGCAAGCACGATCACCTAGCTGCCACATACGGGAGTAAACTTTGTCGGAAACGTTTCTGTTCGATCTTCATGATACTGACACTAATGCTGCTGGTGCTGGAAGGAAACAATGAGCAGTCTCCGTCCTCCGTCGGTGGTAACCCGTCAGAGAGGGTGGTGCTCCTGACCTGGAAATCCAAGGATTGCTGACGACCCATGGCGAGGCAGCTGGAACCAAGGTGGCACTTGAACTTGCGCTTTGCGGTGGCATGGGGGTCGACGCACAGGAAAGAGGCGACGTTGCCGAAAGGCGGCGACATGGTGAATTTCACGAGGAACAGGGGCATGCTGTCTCGGCTGTGGAGAACGCGCATCCCTTCCTCGACCTGCAGGGTGAACTTGACATTGTACTTGACCTCCTTGGATCGCCACTTGTGATCTCCGGTGAGATGAGCCAGGAGCTTGACGGTGGAGCCGGTGAACCTGCAGCCAGTTTCCGGGCAGGAACACGGAGCGTGGAGGCACGACTTTCCATGCTTCTCCGCCTCGTGGTAGCGCATCTTGGCAGTGCAACCGTACTTGGCGTTGGAGCAAGGGACACAGAATGACTCCAGAATTTTTTCGAGCGCGACGCAGCGGTTGTAGCCGCCGGTGGTCTTGCACGTGTGGCAGCTGTCCTTGTTCGGCAGGCTGTCGTGGCAGGATGCGCAGATTACATGCCCAACAGCGCACTGTGTGTACATCAAGGAAAATGAATCATGATTTATATAACTTAGGAAGCTTGTGAACATGATGCAGCTGCTGCTCCCCTCATGATGAAGACATAGATATTCAGTTTCAGCTTAACTAGAAGATGTATGAAAACAACAGTGGAAAACCATGCAAACTTTGATGCATCAATTTGTTCTTACTGAAAATAATGATGGTGTAACTTGGAAATGTTGTGTAGCTGGCAAAGTCACTGTTATATTCTTGACATGGAAATGATGATGTAACTTGGAAATGTTGTAATCTGTGCCTGAAGTTTAATAATGTAATAAAAGTCTGTATGCATCAATCGATGCAGAGGCTGGGGCCTTTTCCCCCTTTCCGAAAAAGAAAAATGGCCACAGGTTTCACCAAGTCAAGGAGGCTCAGTTTTGTACTGGTATCTTGGGATTTAGGGAGATGCATTGGTATTTGTTAGTACAGTTTTGTAAGATGAAAGACGGTGATGGGAGAAGAATGACCGGGTGTTCCCAAAAAATTCCCTTAGATGTTTAATGATGTGGGTTTGTAAGGCACTCGATGAAATATGAAGAGTGATCTGGTTTAGGAGGATCCTGTGGAAGGAGACCGTGCAGCAATGGAAACATCTGCAGTGTATATGTTCATTTTGTCCACAGTTGGATGATCCAGATAGAATTGATGTCACATTGTTCACCCTTGGATGATCCAGATCGAATTATGTACACTCTATAGCCGAAAATCAAAGCTTTCGTTGCAGGTTCGTCACATTTTGTGAAAGATTGCTGCACTAGCTAATTGAACCAAAAGTTCGAACTGATGGAAAGAGACTAGACAATGTATTTATATTCAACACTCCCCCTCACGTCTAGGCTATTTTAGTCCTTAGCGTGGGTTCGGTGTGGGCCGCAGAATTTTTTTTGTTTTTGTTTTTAAAACTGCGTGAGCAGGGTCTTGAACTTGAGACCTTTTGGCTCTGATACCATGAAAGATTGCTGCACTAGCCAATTGAACCAAAAATTCGAACTGATGGAAAGAGACTAGACAGTGTATTTATATTCAACACTCTTGTTACCCACACAAATTTCTTCAGAAGATCAATGTTCCATCAAAGGTTGAAATTTCCATCTTGCTAGTGCTTCGTAGAAGTATTTAGATAAACATAATATGTGCGTAGGTGATGACCCCCTTTTGATTCTAGCCGGACTCCTATCTAAGTACCCATGATTTCTATCTGAACTTGCAATTTTCAATTGCAGCCGTGGCATCTAAGTTCCCAGACTCGCAATGCAATGGTAGATCAAATGAGGCTAATAATGGTAGATCGAAGGGAAGTGAAGGTATGAGACCTGGAAGATCGGAGGCCGTAGAGGATTCATACAGATCGTGCAGTCCAGAAGTTCGAGGTCGATGCTGCCATTGGTGCCCGCGGGCTTCTTCACCTGCTCACGCTGCTTCGGCCGTGGATGATCCCCTTTCCACTTCCTCTTCTTGCCGCCGCCGCCGCCTCTCTCCTTCACGCCCATCGCTCTCACCAGTAGCAGTTGGGGTGAAATCGGTAGCTTGCTTCCTACTCCTCGCTCTCTTGGTCCTTCTTCGGCCTTCGCCTGCCGTGCACGATGTGCTAGCGACAAGACACAGGCAGAGGGGCAGAGGCGAGGGGAAGAGGAATGCTACAAGCTGATCCATTTTTTTTTTTGCTTTTTTTTTTCTAAACACGGTAAGGGCCAGGCCCAGGCGGAAACTGCATTAAATCGGAGCGGTGGGAATACAGTGCGTAAGTACGCTCAAACAAAACAATTACAAGAAAGCCTTCTACTTTTGCAACAGGACACTCGAAGTAATTTTTGCAAAGCCATCAAAACACCGAATATAGGGTGGTGGTGCACCATACCCTGATATTTATAACATTTGAATAACCATATTTAAATGTATCAAAAAATTTGAAATAATTCACGTACCTACATGTCACCATGGTACTTACTCGTGTCAATTTTCAAGGAAAAATTCGAATTTATGTGACCTCTTTCGCTATATTGTGAATATTACAGTGTCTACTACTATATTGTGAACAGTACATCTGATTATTTTTGTGTAGGCTACATAACTTAATATTTTAGTTCCCGATTAAACGTACGCATGTCTCTGAATACATTCCCTACCCATTTAATTTACGACATATCTTTTTAGTAAATTACTGACGTGTTTTTAATATAGGGTACGCGCGCGCCTAAGAGCCAAAAGTGTGCGTTAATCAAAACCCTCTCTACCTACCGATGCAGACGAAGAGCTCGACGACACGGCTACCCACCCCATCACCGGGGACTATACCAGTTGGGACGGCATCAAAACCCTCTATACCGATGCAAATGAAGAGCTTGACGGCACGGCTACCCATGCCGTCACCGGGGACGACACCAATTGAGCCAGTGCAGGCGATAGACTCCGTGAGTCCGTGACGCAGCTAGTGATCTCCCATCTGGCAAACTGGCCGGAGGAAGAAGATAAGAAATAACAGAGACGAGTCCTGGTCGTCTTCCTCCCTCCGCTACAGTAGAGAGGAGTCTTTTCTGAAATCCACCGGAGATCCACCGCGTCTACCGGCGAATCGGGGGATTTCTCGTCCTCCGCCGGCCGCTCCGGCGGTGGGAGGACGGGGAATCCCCGATTCCCGGCTGTACATATGGTAGGTGTGTCTGGTCCCCCGCGTGCCGGCGTCGAGGAGGTGGAGAATCCGGCGATGCGGTTTTTGGCGGCCGCGCTGTTCCCCTTCGGTGATGGAGGTCCTCGGAGCTCTGTCGTCTGGCGCGCGTCGTCCAAGGGCTCGGCGGTTCGTGGATCGAGCGAGCCCTTATCCCCCGCCCCACATCGAAGGCGGTCGATCCGGATGAATAAGTTGTTGGAGGTGGTGGAGATGATCCGGAGCACGGCGATGAAGACGGCGGCGTTGGGTGCAGCCCCGTTGGGCCATTGACCGGCGACTTCCCGACCGCCGTGGGGCCGCTTCCAATCCAGGAGTGTACCGGAGCAACGGCGGATTCGGCGCGCCACCGGCTCGTCCACGACGGCATCGTTATCGCCTTGCGGAAGGACCTCGTCTATTATTTCTTATTTTCTCGCTCGTCCTTTTCCGTAATGTTGCTCGATTATCAATACTACCTTTTTCGCAAAAAAAAGAAGAAGATGAGATTGCATCGATGAGCTGCCTATGCTAGAACTCGGAGCAGCCGTCGTTTGGCCATGAGATTCGGCGGCAACATGTCATGAGGTCGTGGATGTGGAGCCGTCGAGGATGAGCTCTAGAAGATCTCCTTTCTTGCAGCTTCAGGAGGATGAAGCTGCCTAGATCCACTAGGGAGCAAGAGCCCTCACCACCTTCTCTGCCCATCACCACGGTGGCCAGCAAAAGAGGAAGAAAAGCCTGCAACTGCCCACTCTGGTTTACGACCGCACTTATTGACGAAGACCTGGCTAGCTCCGCCTCCAAAATCGGATGCCCACCAAGGAGATCCGTCTGAGAACCCTAGTGATGGGTTCGTTGCATAGAAAACAAAAAATTTCCTACCGCAAAGACGAATAAATCCAAGATCTAATCTATGGAAAAGCCAAGATCTAATCTATGAGATCGAAGCAACGAGATGGATATGAGACTAACCCTCGAAGATTCCAAAGCCTACGAGATTCATCTCGTTGTTGGTGTAGACGATCGTCCCGGTGCTGCAATCCGGCAATACTTCCGTACTCGGTCGCGCGTACGGTGTCGATGAAGCCCGTCCTCTCCCCGTTCCAGCGGACAGCGGAGGTGTGGTAGATCTCCTCCAAATTCCAGCAGCACGATGGCGTGGTGGTGGTGGTGGAGGAAGAAAAGCTGCAGGGCTTCGCCAAGCCGGAACAGCGTATGGTGGAGGAAGAGAGGGGGCGGCCAGGGTTGGATGAACGGGTGAAGTGGCCGGCCACCCCCTCTCCTCTTTATATAGGGGGCTTTGTCGGATGGGGTGGCCCCCCTTTCTCATCTAGGGTTAGGGGCCGGCGGCCAAGTGGGGGGAAGAGGGAAATCTTCCCTCCCAAGTTGATCCCCCCTAGGGTTTTGGGGAAACCCTAGGGGTTTGGCCGACTGGGCCTTGGGGGGCATGTGCCCCTGGCCCATTAGGCTAGGGAGCATCCCCTCGGGCCATGCTAGGCCTCCTAGGGTCGTGGTCCCACTGGTGGGACCCCCGGAACCTTCTAGAACCTTCTCGGTCTTCCACTGGAAAAATGCCGAACTTTTCCGAAACCTAGAAATCAACTTCCCTTATATGAATCTTATTCTCCGGACTATTCCGGGCCTCCTCGTGATGTCCTGGATCCCATCCGAGACTCCGAAAAACTTCGTCTCCATACCATATTCCAAATCTACTTATGCAACATCAAACCTTAAGCGTGTCACCCTATGGTTCGCGAACTATGCAGACATGGTCGAGACTCCTCTCCGAGCAATGACCAATAGCGGGATCTGGAGATCCATAATGGCTCCCACATATTCAACGATAACTTAGTGATCGATTGAACCATTTACATACGATGCCGATTCCCTTTGTCACGCGATACTTTACTTGTCCGAGGTTCGATCATCGGTATCTCCATACCTTGTTCAACCTCGTTACCAACAAGTACTCTTTACTCGTACCGTGGTATGGAATCTCTTGTGATCCAATCACATGCTTGCAAGCTAATCAGACGACATTCCACCGAGAGGGTCTAGAGTATATATATCCGTCATCAGGATGGACAAATCCCACTATTGATCCATATGCCTCAACTCACCCTTTCCAAATACTTAATCCCATCTTTATAACCACCCATTTACGCAATGGCGTTTGATGTAATCAAAGTACCCTTCCGGTGTAAGTGATTTACATGATCTCATGGTCGAAGGACTTAGACAACTATGTATCGAAAGCTTATAGCAAATTGAACTTAATGACTTGATCTTATGCTACGCTCATTTGGGTGTGTGTCCATTATATCATTCAACTAATGACATAACCTTGTTATTAATAACATCCAATGTTCATGATCACGAAACCATGATCATCCATTAATCAACAAGCTAGTTATACAAGAGGCTTACTAGGGGCTCCTTGTTGTTTACATAACACACATGTATCAATGTTTCGGTTAATACAATTATAGCATGGTATGCAAACATTTATCATAAACACAAAGATATTATAATAACCACTTTATTATTGCCTCTTGGGCATATCTCCAACAGCCTCCCACTTGCACTAGAGTCAATAATCTAGATTACATTGTAAGGTACCTAACACCCATGACATTCTGGTGTTGGTCATGCTTTGCCCTAGGGAGAGCTTTAGTCAACGGATCTGCCACATTCAGATCTGTGTGTACTTTGCAAATCTCTACTTCACCATCTTCGATGTACTCGCGAATCGAATGAAAATGCAGCTTGATATGCTTTAGCTTCTTGTGTGTGTATGATAACGTTGCATAGAAAACAAAAATTTTCCTACCGCGAACACGCAATCCAAGCCAAGATGCAATCTAGAAGACGGTAGCAACGAGGGGGTATCGAGTCTCACCCTTGAAGAGATTCCAAAGCCTACAAGATGAGGCTCTTGTTGCTGCGGTAGACGTTCACTTGCCGCTTGCAAAAGCGCGTAGAAGATCTTGATCACGATCGGTTCCGGCGCCACGAACGGGCAGCACCTCCGTACTCGGTCACACGTTCGGTTGTTGATGAAGACGACGTCCACCTCCCCGTTCCAGCGGGCAGCGGAAGTAGTAGCTCCTCTTGAATCCGACAACACGACGGCGTGGTGTCGGTGGCGGTGAAGAAGTCCTGCGGAGCTTCGCTAAGCTATG